>NC_046155.1:96607128-96952128 GCF_011064425.1 Rattus rattus
TCTTTTCTTGTGACTCACTGGTGTTAACTTACTGTGGGTTGACTGTGTTCACAGGGAACTGGGCCAAACTATCAATGGACAAAGGAAACTCCAAATCAAACACCACTCTCTTCTGGGGTAATGGATACATATATTGGAGGTGAGATGCTGTGGCTGCTTTCAGCAGGGGACTACCCTGCTGCCATGCCGGGCCCTGCACCTGCTTCCCAGACCTAGGCCAGGGTCTGTTTCACTGCTAGACATCCCTGGGAACCTTAGGCCCAGGTCCCTGAAGACAGCTCCTGGGCAAGGCCTGGATGGCAGAACAGGTTGCTTTACATCTCCTGACAGCTGCTCTTGAAGCCTGATTCTGGAATCGGTTGTGAAAATCCCTCTCTGACACTTCAGAGGGTACTGGGGGCCACAATATTTGGAGAGACTGAGAAATTCAAGACGACAATAGCTGAGCATTGTGACACATTCTTATAATCCCAGCACTTGGGAGGCTGAGGCAGAAGGGTCAAGAGTTCAAGGCCAGCCTTGGCTACTTATCTAGTTCCATGCTGACCTGGGCTACAGGAGACCCTGTTCCAGAAAAATAAACCTAATATACGGCAATGGAATATAGTAAATTTCTTTTGTTTTTAATTTCTCTTTTTATTAAGTAAGTCATGTGTACTCCTGATTAAAGTAAACATAGATTAGGACAAAGAAAAATATTTTGACCTCTTATTTTAGTCTGTGAGTTAGACATACATGTATACCTATAAATACATATGAATGTCTACCATCCTTCTGTCTACTTGTTGGATCCCTAGCACAACACACAGACACACACACACACACACACACACACACACACACACACACACCACCACCCACCACCACCACCACTCTATACTACACACTCCCCAACCTCAGACACCATGAAGAAACTGAGTGAAATCTTTGCTAGAATGTGCAAGCTAAGTTATTCTTTTATTTGAGGGAGAACCAAGGGGCAGAAGTTCCTGACCCTAGCCCCAACTCACAGGCTCTGGGAGCCCAGGTAAAACTCAGGTTTGCAGTCTTGACCCCAGTAGGATTCTGAGTCGGTAGGTCTGGGTAAGACTCAGGCTTTGCAGCAAGCACCCAGGTGACACTAACATAGGTGTCAGGGCGCCTCACCCAAGGAGACAGCGTAGAGAAGAGTGGTAGAGCACTATTGATCCTCTGGAGTCGCAGGGAGCAGACCACAAGCAAATCCACTCAGAGGGCTGGGGGCTTGTCAGACATCTGCCCCGCGGCTGAAATAGAAACCATTTCTCCTGCGTGTGTTTGGACTGTGCTGACAAATTATGTTTATTCAGAAAGTTCTTTGGAAGATAAATGAGTATCAGAGAGGAAATCCTTCCTTTTCCCTTTTGCTTCACACATGGGGCTGTGTGAAGCCCCGATTTCTGTGGCCATTTCTTCTGGGCTGTTCCTGAGGAAACGGTCATTGATAAATAACAGCTGAGTTGGGGTTGGCACTTCCAGCCGTGTGGTTCCTCTGCACTGTCATTTGAATGTTTGTAACCCCTGGAGACTTCATGTTGAAAAATTCCCATATATCAGGGTCTCCTAGTGGCCTTGATGAGTGGATTAGGCCAAACGCGTCTCTTCAGATGCCACTTGGGAGGCCGAGGGGGGCCACCTGTGTGCCTCTGAGCCTGGAACCGGGCTTGGTGTAGACTCTCAGATGGAGATGAACACCTACAGGAGCCCAGGCGCGACGCTTTCCCACAGTGCTTCAGGCTCTGACTGGGACTCATGCACTAAAAGTTGTGGGTCTTGTTTTGGTGCGTGTGCGTGTGTGTGTGTGTGTGTGTGCATGTGTGTGTGTGTGTGTGTGTGCATTTGGTGTGTTGGGGGGCTGGGGGGGTGTGGGTCAAAGGACAGTGATAATTGGCTTCCTCAATCACTCTTCATGTTACTTTTCTGAGGCAGGGTTTCACATGGAACCTGGCTGGAAGTCACTGAGATTAAAGGCACACAGGGCCAAGCCTGGCTTTTAGACATGGGTTCAGGGGATATAATTCAAGTCCTCATACTTTTAGGCCGTTTACTGACTGAACTGTCTCCCCAGTCCCAGTGATTCAGTTTTTTAGCTCTCAGCCAGTGCTAGGAACCGAAGCCAGAGCAGTGTGAAACAGAAACAGGTAGGAGGGAGGGTAATTACTAGGAGAGGCAGTGAGGCATCTGCAGTGATGTCAGAATGACTAAACTTGTTAAGAAACAGTGAAGCACAAGTACATTAAATCCACAGAAGCAGTTCCCAGGGCCTGCAGCTGAAGAGGCCATCACGTTACCTCAGACCATATACCATGGAGTTCGCAGGCTTCCAGGAAAGGAAGCGTATCAGCAGTGCTTCTGCTGGGAAAAAGGACGGCACTTCGCCAATTTTAATTAAGGGTCCAAGGTCGGATCAGTGTGTAGACCTTCCCTAGTTAGGTGTAAGAGTGTGCTCTAGGTTCACAGACTGGAGAAGGAAGCCTTCCTCAGATGCACGGCTTGGCTGACTCTCAAGGTGCTGATGGGCACCTTGCCCACTGGACCCTGTTAGAGAGCATCACTGATCTGGGTGATATCATGACGAGGTATGGAACTTGGTAATTAGTGACATCAAGTAATGACATCTCTAGTAATATCACTAGTAATTAGTAATTAGTGATATCATGACTGGGTATAGGACTTAGTAACTTCTTTACAATTCTGTCTTCGTTCTTCTCCTGTTTGAAAAGAAAAATCCCAGTATATTCAAAAGATTCTCAAAGTTGTTTCCCACTGTCTTTAGCAAACTGAGTCACTCAGCAGGCTGTTCTGTCTGTTGGTGATGGTGGTGTGTTTGGAGACAGGGTCTCAGGTGGCCCAGGCAGGCCTTGAAGTCCTGGTCCTCCATACCTACCTCTTGAGTTCCAGGGTTACAGGCGTGCACTCCTATTCCTGGCTTCAGTAGGCTTTCATTGAGTAACTACTGTGTGTTCCTGCGCCAGCGCAACATAGCCTTAATCTTACCTTTCCTCTTCTGGACTTTTGGCCTTTTCAGATCATCTATATCCCGCCTGAGATAAATTCCCTAAGCCCTTTCTTCTAGGCCAGATCTCCTAATGCAATTTATTTCTGGCTTCTGTCCCATCTGGGCCAGGGCACAAGAATCAAGAGAAATTGTGCAACTAGAACCCAGAGAAGCAGCGTATGCCTGGGCCCACAGGCCTATATCCCTGTGCAGCCATATGCCTAGAGTGCCCTCTCACTCTTCAATTCCTATCCCAAGACCACCTCCTCCATAAGGCAGTCCTGTGGGCTGGACTGACTCCATTTCTCCCTACCACTTTGCCCCGACTGTTAAGAGCTGCACCCCCTAACCCCCAAGACCTATGCCCAGGCTGACTTAACTCTTTGAACCTTAGCCAAGAAAGGGGGAAGGAAAGGAGAAGAATGGAGGATTGAGGGAAGGGAAGGCTATATAACAATACCCTCTCTGTCTGTCTCTGTCTCTCTGTATCTTGGTCTCTGTCTGTCTCTGTCTCTGTCTCTGTATGTCTCTCTCTCTCTCTCTCTCTCTCTCTCTCTCTCTCTCTCTCTCTCTCTCTCTCTTTCTCTCTCTGCTTTCTGACATGGGTCTCCTTTTTTCCTGAGTCCTTTCCTACCCCCGCCCCTGCTCTGAAGGGCGGAGCCTCCGCACCCTGCACTTGAGGAACTTGAAGTCTCAGGAGGACAAGTGACTTGCACAATGTTGCCTTTGGAGTCCCACCAGGACCGGTTTCCTTCCTTCTACCTTCTCTTCCTCAGCTCCTCCCCACTAGCTTATCTCCACAATGGCCATGAGAGCAGAGTTGGGGTCCCCAGGAGTAGGAGCATGATGAGTGTGTGGGTGGCTGTGTACAGTCTCCTCTGGTCGGCAGGTGAGGAGTTAGGTGATTGTGGTTCCAGAGGACTCCACAGCAAGGCTCTGCTGAGATCAGTGGTCTCCTTTCTGCCCCCTGTTCACAAAAGACTTCGTGTCTCACAAGTAGCACAGTGCTAGGCCAGAGCAACCTCACCATAATCATCCTCTGAAATAGAATCTGAGCCTGCTGGATGACCAGGAGTAAGCCAGCAGGGTGTTCTAACCCTCAAGTCTAGATCTGGGAAACAAGAGGCTTGGAGTTCCCCTGTAGGAACTAGGGCCTGAGACGGGAATGCTATCTCCCAGTGCTCAGGTGGGGAGAGGGTCTCATTGGTCAGTAAATAGACCAACAAACACAATAAGAATGGGTGAAGAGAGCTGGAAGCAGGAGCTGGGGTTGTCAGTAGAACGGCTGAGTAATTTACCAGGAGCGAGGACAGCTCCAAGAAGAACTGCCTTAATAGGAAGTGAGTTTCCTGTTCCCCTCGATATACAAGAAGGGACCCGAAGGACACTGTGGGGGATAGCAGAGATGATGGTAGGACCAGACTGAGTGTCCTGGAAGGTCCAGCTCTGGAAGTGTTAAGTTCACTCTATGCCCAGCATAGTATTTTGCTTACAATAGCAGAGTAGCGATGAGGGAATCTCAGGAAAGTTCCAGAGGACCCGAGCACATTCTTTACAGAGGGTGAGACTCCCCATCTCTGTTCTACAGTTTCCTGATGGTAAGATGGGATGATGACTCTACCTACCCAGATGTCCGAGAACAAGGTTACAAAGTGCTCACAAAACAGAAAACTCATAGAGACGGCACAGATTAGCTTTTAAGACAACCTCTTTTGGTGTCCTCACCAACCCAGTGCATATCTATCATGACAAATATGGAAGGTCAGTGGGGACAGTTTTAGCTTGACATGCTGCTCAGAGCTAGCCACTGTTAACATTTTGGCACATCTTCCTTTAGTCATTTCTTAATGCAGATTTTATCAACTAATGTGCTGCTGTGTGCCCTGTGCTCTCTCTCTCTCTCTCTCTCTCTCTCTCTCTCTCTCTCTCTCTCTCTCTCTTTCTCTCTCTCTCTCTCTCTCTCCCCTCCCCCTGTCCCTCCGTCTCCCTGTGTCATCCCCCCCCAGTGTTTTGTCACAGAAACAGAAACAAGGTCTGGGTGTGTGGTCCAGACTAGTTTGGAATTTGCAATCATCCCACATCTACCTCTGAGTGTTGGGGTTATAGACATGAGCTACCATGCCTGTCTTGTATCCTGCTTTTGTTTCCACTGAAAATACAAACATTTTTACATTATTCTTACATGTTCTTCTGCGGGTTTAAGCTTTTAGAACACCTGTTGGGGCTAATGAGATGGCTCAGTGGGTGAAGATGCTTGCTACCCGTGTCCTAAGTTCAATCCACGGGACCCACGTGGTGGATGGAGAGAATGGAATCTCGCTAATTGTCCTCTCACCTCCATGTGTGTGTCATAGCATACACAACTGCATGCACACCACACACACACACACACACACACACACACACACACACACACACACAAATGTAACTTTAAAAAAATTCAAAGTCATTGTCAGTTACATTCTGACTTCAAGCCCAGCCTGGGGTGTACAGACCTTGTGTCAAAAACAGCAACAGCAAAACAAAAACCAATGGGCTAGAGAGATGGTTCAGTCGTGAAAAGCCAGGCTCACTAACAAACTGACAAAAACTGAAACAAACAAAGCCCAGCCCATGTATCCTAAGTGTCCAGCTCATAGCACTTCCATAAATAGTGTAACCAGCCCCTAGATCATCCTCATTGCCATCTTGGCTCACAGTCTCTGAGACTCCAGCCCCTCCTTACATGGCTGTGCCCGTGGTAAGGCAGAATATCATGATAGCCATCCAAAGTGAAAGAAAGTTGCTCACCTCTCAGCAGTAAGGAAGCAAACAGAAATTAAGAAAGGGACAATGGTCCTAGTATACTACTGTGTGCCCTTTAAGGGCACACCCTCCTCTTGGTGACCTAATTTCTTTTGAAGAATCTACACCTCTTCCGAACACCACAGGATGGTGAATGAACCTTCAACACAGAACATTTTGAGGAGAATAATTCAGGTCCAAATTTAAATAGTTTCGAAAGGTCTAGGTACAAATTTTAAAAATAGGCCATTTGGTGGTTAGCTTTAATTCTTAATTTGGCACAACTTATTACCTGGGTGGAGAGTTTTAATGAACATTATGTTGGTCTGTGAGTATGTCTATGGGGATGGTCTTAATTAGGTAACGGAAGTGGCAGGCTAGAGAGATGGCTCAGAGCTTAAGAGCACTGACTGTTCTTCCAGAGGTCCTGAGTTCAATTCCCAGCAACCACATGGTGGCTCACAGCCATGTGTAATGAAATCTGATGCCCTCTTCTGGTGTGTCTGAAGAGAGCTACAGTGTACTCACATACATATAATAAATAAATAAATCTTTAAAAGAAAAAGGGGACTGAGGTGGGAAGACCGAGCCCACTGTGAGTGGCACCATTCCCTAGGCAAGGAGTCCTGAATAGATTGTATAGACAACTGAATAGAGAAAGTAAGCTGAGCATGAGCAAACAAAGGAAGCACATTTCTTCCTTTGTGCTTTAGACTGTGGGTGTGCTGTGACTAGATGTCTGAAGTTTCTACTTTGACTTTCCCACAGTGATGGACTAGAACATGGAATTATGAGCTGGAATAAATACCTCTCCCCACTAAGTTGCTATTTGTTGGGGTGTTTTTATCATGACAACAGGAATAAAACCAGAGCAGGCTGTTCATTTGATATGAAGTTTAAAATGCTGTTTTTGCCTAACCCTTAATCTTTATCTTAATCTTAAAGTTTTATTCCATATTTTTTCTAAATGCTGTGTTATTGTATAAGGTGTGAGATTTGTATCCAGGGGAGTTGTTCATGTCTGGTTTTGCCTGTAGGAGGCTTTATTGTTATGAATAGGCAGTGTCCTATCTGTATTGCTCTTCACATTACTTTTTCCCCCATCTTTATTAAATTGGGTATTTCTTATTTACATTTCAAATGTTATTTCCTTTTCCGGTTTCCATGGCAGCATACCCTAGCCCCTCCTACTCCCTTCTATATGGGTGTTCCCCTTCCAATCATCCCCCCATTAAGAATCTCCCCCCAAGAATTCTGTTCACTGGAGGTCCAGCCTTGGCAGGACCAAGGACTTCCCCTTCCACTGGTGCTCTTACCAGGCTATTCATTGCTACCTATGAGGTTGGAGCCCAGGGTCAGTCCCTGTATAGTCTTTGGGTAGTGGCTTAGTCCTGGAAGCTCTGGTTGGTTGGCATTGTTGTTCATATGGGGTCTCGAGCCCCTTCAAGCTCTTTCAGTCCCTTCTCTGATTCCTTCAACAGGGGTCCCGTTCTCAGTGTTTTGCTGCTGGCATTCGCCTATGTATTTGCCATATTCTGGCAGTGTCTCTCAGGAGAGATCTACATCCGGTTCCTGTTGGCCTGCACTTCTTTGCTTCATCCATCTTATCTAGTTTGGTGGCTGTATATGTATGGGCCACATGTGGGGCAGGCTCTGAACGGGCATTCCTTCAGCTTCTGTTCTAAACTTTGCCTCCCTATCCCTCCCAAGGGTATTCTTGTTCCCCTTTTAAAGAAGGAGTGAAGCGTCTGCATTTTGGTCATCCTTCTTGAGTTTCATGTGTTCTGTGCATCTAGAGTAATTCAAGCTTTTGGGCTAATAAACACTTATCAATGAGTGCATAGCATGTGTGTTTTTCTGTGATTGGGTTACCTCACTCAGGATGATATTTTCCAGTTCCATCCATTTGCCTATGAATTTCATAGAGTCATTATTTTTGATAGCAGAGTAGTATTCCATTGTGTAGATGCACCACATTTTCTGTATCCATTCCTCTGTTGAAGGGCATCTGCGTTCTTTCCAGCTTCTGGCTATTATAAATAAGGCTGCTATGAACATAGTGGAGCATGTGTCTTTGTCATATGTTTGGGCATCTTTTGGGTATATGCCCAGGAGAGATATAACTCAGTCCTCAGGCAGTTCAATGTCCAATTTTCTGAGGAACCTCCAGACTGGTTTCCAGAATGGTTGTACCAGTCTGCAACCCCCCCAACAATGGAGGAGTGTTCCTCTTTCTCCACATCCTCACCAGCATCTGCTGTCACCTGAGTTTTTTATCTTAGCCATTCTGACTGGTGTGAGGTGGAATCTCAGGGTTGTTTTGATTTGCATTTCCCTTATGACTAAAGATGTTGAACATTTCTTTAGGTGCTTCACAGCCATTCGGCATTCCTCAGCTGAGAATTCTTTGTTTTGCTCTGAACCCCATTTTTTTTTCTTTTTTTCGGAGCTGGGGACCGAACCCAGGGCCTTGTGCTTGCTAGGCAAGCGCTCTACCACTGAGCTAAATCCCCAACCCCTGAACCCCATTTTTAATAAGGTTATTTGTCTCCCTGCAGTCTAACTTCATGAGTTGTTTGTATATTTTGGATATGAGCCCTCTATCAGTTGTAGGATTGGTAAAGGTCTTTTCCAGTCTGTTGGTTGCCGTTTTGTCCTAACAACAGTGACCTTTGCCTTACAGAAGCTTTGTAGTTTTATGATATCCCATTTGTCAATTCTTGATCGTAGAGCATAAGCCATTGGTGTTTCAGTCAGGAAATTTTCTCCACTGTTCATGTGTTCGAGATTCTTTCCCACTTTTTCTTCTATTAGTTTGAGTGTATCTGGTTTGATGTGGAGGTCCTTGATCCCCTTGGACGTAAGCTTTGTACAGGGTGATAAGAATGGATCGATCTGCATTCTTCTACATGTTGACCTCCAGTTGAACCAGCACCATTTGCTGAAAATGCTATCTTTTTTCCCTTGCATGGTTTTGGCTCCTTTGTCAAAAATCAAGTGGCCATAGGTGTGTGGGTTCATTTCTGGGTCTTCAATTCTATTCCACTGGTCTATCTGCCATACAGTTTTTATCACTATTGCTCTGTAATACTGCTTGAGTTCAGGAATAGTGACTCCCCTGGAAGTCCTTTTATTATTGAGGGTAGTTTTAGCTATCCTGGGTTTTTCATTATTCCAGATGAATTTGCAAATTGTTCTGTCTAACTCTATGAAGAATTGGATTGGAATTTTGATGGGGATTGCATTGAATCTGTAGATCGCTTTTGGTAAAATAGCCATTTTTACTGTATTAATCCTGCCAATCCATGAGCATGGGAGATCTTTCCATCTTCTGAGATCATCTTCAATTTCTTTCTTCAGAGGCTTGAAGTTCTTACCATACAGGTCTTTCACTTGCTTGGTTAAAGTCACACTGAGGTATTTTATATTATTTGGGTCTATTATGAAGGGTGTCGTTTCCCTAATTTCTTTCTCGGCTTGTTTCTTTTTGTGTAGAGGAAGGCTACTGATTTATTTGAGTTAATCTTATACCCAGCCACTTTGCTGAAGTTGTTTATCAGCTTTAGTAGTTCTCTGGTGGAACTTTTGGGATCACTTAAATATACTATCATATCATCTGCAAATAGTGGTATTTTGACGTCTTCCCTTTCGATCTGTATCCCCTTGATCTCCTTTTGTTGTCTGATTGCTCTGGCTAGAACTTCAAGAACTATATTGAATAAGTAGGGAGAGAGTGGGCAACCTTGTCTAGTCCCTGATTTTAGTGGGATTGCTTCAAGTTTCTCTACATTTAGTTTAATGTTAGCAACTGGTTTGCTGTATATGGCTTTTACTATGTTTAGGTATGGGCCTTGAATTCCTATTCTTTCCAGAACTTTTATCATGAAGGGGTGTTGAATTTTGTCAAATGCTTTCTCAGCATCTAATGAAATGATCATGTGGACTCTCAACTCCCAGCCTCCCCCTGCCAGCTCAGGGAATTCTAAGTAAGACTGAATCTGGACCATATTTACAGGATTTGGCATTTCTAGTTAACATTTAATGCTTAGTTAAATAAAGCTTGTGAAGAGCTAGAGAGATGGCTCAGAGATTAAGAGCATTAATTGCTCTTCCAGATGTCCTGAGTTCCATTCCCCAGCAACCACATAGCGGCTCACAACCATCTGCAAAGGGATCCCATGCACTCTTCTGCTGTGTGTCTGAAGACAGCGGGAGTACTCATATAAATAGAACAAATAAATCTTTGAAAAATAAAAAAAGAAACGATCATGTGGTTTTTATCTTTCAGTTTGTTTATATAGTGGATTACATTGATAGTTTTCCGTATATTAAACCATCCCTGCATACCTGGGATGAAGCCTACTTGATCATAATGGATGATTGTTTTGATGTGCTCGGTTTGCAAGAATTTTATTGAGTATTTTTGCGTCGATATTCATAAGGGAAATTGGCCTGAAGTTCTCTTTCTTTGTTGGGTCTTTGTGTGGTTTAGGTATAAAAGTAATTGTGGCTTCATAGAAGGAATTCGGTAGCGCTCCATCTGTTTCAATTTTGTGGAATAGTTTGGATAGTATTGGTATGAGGTCTTCTATGAAGGGCTGATAGAATTCTGCACTGAACCCATCTGGACCTGAGCTTTTTTTGGTTGGGAGACTTTTAATGACTGCTTCTATTTCTTTAGGAGTTATGGGGTTGTTTAAATGGTTTATCTGTTCCTGATTTAACTTCAGTACCTGGTATCTGTCTAGGTAATTGTCCATTTCCTGCAAATTTTCAAGTTTTGTTGAATATAATCTTTTGTAGTAGGATCTGATGATTTTTTTAATTTCCTCTGATTCTGTAGTTATGTCTCCCTTTTCATTTCTGATTTTGTTAATTTGGACAGTCTCTGTATCCTCTGGTTTAGTCTGGTTAAGGGTTTATCTATCTTGTTGATTTTCTCAGAGAACCAGCTTTTGGTTCTGTTGATTCTTTCTATGGTCCTTTTTGCTTCTACTTGGTTGATTTCAGCTCTGAGTTTGATTATTTCCTGCCCTACTCCTCCTGGGTGTATTTGCTTCTTTTTGTTCTAGAGCTTTTAGGTGTGCTGTCAAGCTGCTGATATACGCTCTCTCCTGTTTCTTTCTGCAGGCACTGCGAGCTATGAGTTTTCATCTTAGCACAGCTTTCATTGTGTCTCATAAGTTTGGGTATGTTGTACCTTCATTTTCATTGAATTCTAAGAAATCTTTAATTTCTTTCTTTATTTCTTCCTTGACCAGGTTATCATTGAGTAGAGCATTGTTCAAATTCCATGTATATGTAGGCATTCTTCCCTTATTGTTGTTGAAGACAAGATTTAGCCTGTTGTGGTCTGATAGGACGCATGGGATTATTTCTATCTTTCTGTATCTGTTGAGGCCTGTTTTATGACCAATTATATGGTCAATTTTCGAGAAAGTATCATGATGTGGTGAGAAGAATGTATATCCTTTTGTTTTAGGATAGAATGTTCTATAAATATCTGTTAAATCCATTTGGTTCATGACTTCTGTTAGTCTGTCAATGTCTCTGTTTAATTTCTGTTTCCATGATCTGTCCATTGATAAGAGTGGGTTGTTGAAATCTCCTACTATTATTGTGTGAGGTGCAATGTGTGCTTTGAGCTTTAGTAAGGTTTCTTTTATGTATGTAGGTGCCCTTGCATTTGGAGCATAGATATTTAGGATTGAGAGTTCACCTTGGTGGATTTTTCCTTTGATGAATATGAAGTGTCCTTCCTTATTTTTTTTGATGACTTTTGGTTGAAAATCGATTTTATTTGATATTAGAATGGCTACTCCAGCTTGCTTCTTCAGACCATTTGCTTGGAAAGTTGTTTTCCAGCCTTTTACTCTGAGGTAGTGTCTGTCTTTGTCTCTGAGGTGTGTTTCCTGTAGGCAACAAAATGCTGGGTCCTCATTACGTATCCAGTTTGTTAATCTGTGTCTTTTTATTGGGGAATTGATCCAATGATGTTGAGAGATATTAAGGAATAGTGATTGTTGCTTCCTGTTATCTTCGTATTTGGAGGTGAGATTATGTTTGTGTGCTTTTCTTCTCCTTGTTTTGTTGCCAAGACATTTAGTTTCTTGTTTTGTCTAGGGTGTAGCTTGCCTCCTTATGTTGGGCTTTAACATTTCTTATCCTTTGTAGGGCTGGATTTGTGGAAAGATATTGTGTAAATCTGGTTTTGTCATGGAATATCTTGGTTTCTCCATCTGTGATAATTGAGAGTTTTCCTGAATACAGTAACCTGGGCTGGCATTTTTGTTCTCTTAGGTTCTGTATGACATCTGTCCAGGATCTTCTGGCTTTCATAGTCTCTGGTAAGAAGTCTGGTGTAATTCTGATAGGTCTGCCTTTATATGTCACTTGACCTTTTTCTTTACTGTTTTGAATATTCTTTCTTTGTTTTGTGCATTTGGCGTTTTGACTATTATGTTACCGGAGAAGTTTCTTTTCTGGTCCAATCTATTTGGAGTTCTGTAGGCTTCTTGTATGTCTATGGGCATCTGTTTAGGTTAGTGAAGTTTTCTTCTATGATTTTGTTGAAGATATTTACTGGTCCTTTGAGTTGGGAGTCTTCACTCTCTTCTATACCTATTATCCTTAGGTTTGATCTTCTCATTGTGTCCTGTATTTCCTGGATATTTTGGGCCAGTATTTTTTTCCGTTTTACATTATCTTTGACAGTTGTGTTGACGATTTCTATGGATTCTTCTGCTCCTGAGATTCTCTCTTCTATCTCTTGTATTCGGTTGGTGATGCTTGTATCTAAGGCTCTTGGTCTCCTCCTTTGGTTTTCTATATCCAGGGTTGTCTCCCTTTGTACTTTCTATATTGTTTCTATTTCCATTTTTAATTCCTTCACCTATTCAATTGTGTTTTCCTGTAATTCTTTTACAGATTTTTGTGTTTCCTCTCTAAAGGCTTCTACTTGTTTACTCGTGTTTTCCTGCATTTCTCTAAGGGAGTTCTTTATGTCTTTCTTGAAGTCCTCCATCATCATGATCAAATGTGATTTTAAATCTAGATCTTGCTTTTCTGGTGTGTTCGGAAATGCAGTGTTTGCTTTGGTTGGAGAATTGGGCTCTGATGATACCATGTAATCTTGGTTTCTGTTGCTTGGGTTCCTGCGCTTGCCTCTTGCCATCAGGTTGTCTCTGGTGTTACTTTGTTCTGCTATTTCTGACAGTGGCTTGATCGTCCTATAGGCTTGTGTGTCAGGAGTGCTGTAGACCTGTTTTTCTGTTTTCTTTCAGCCAGTTATGGGAACAGAGTGTTCTGCTTTCAGGCGTGTAGTCGTTCCTGTCCACTGGCTCTCAGCTGTCCCTGTGGGCGGGAATCAGAAGGGCCTGCCCCTACTTCTCCTAGGTCCCTGTCCACAGGGGGACCAGATGGCTCTAGGTGTTTTCCTCTAGAGTCAGAAATGTGGGCAGAGAGTAGTTTCCTGTGGTTTCCCAGGCGTGTCTGCCCCTCTGAAGGTCTAACTCTCCCTCCCATGGGATTTGGGTTCAGGGAGCTGTGTGACCGGGTCTCTTCAGATCCGGGCGCAGTCTGGACCGCAGGGCTCCTGCATCTTGAGTGCCCCTATCTTCCTGTTCCCAGAGGCTCTATACAGTTTCCTCTTGGGCCAGGGATGTGGGCAAAGGTGGGCAGTACTGGCGGTCTCTCCTGCCCTACAGTCTCTGGAGTGCCCACACGTCTGGGCGATCAGCTCCCTCTCCCATGGGGTTTGGGAGCAGGGAGCTATGGGCCAGGATCATCGAGGTTTGGGCACCAGCTAGAAACCGGAAGTGTCTGGTCCCAGAGGAATTTTGCCTTTGTGTGTCCTGAGTCCACCAGGCAGGTCACTTGGAGCAGAAAAGTTGGTCTTACCTCTGGTCTCAGGCCTGAAGTCGCTCCTTGGGGCTGGGTTTCAGCTCTCCCTATGATGGCTTTTTAATTCTTAGAGGAAACATTGTGAGCAATCTCAGCTGAGGAAGATCTGTTGCACCACAGCGACACTTCCAGCTCCTCGACAGTCTCTTCCCGTTACTTTAATGTACTGATGAGTCTTTGGATCATGGCTAATGCTTTTGTAAATAATGAAAACAAATACTCTTGAGAGTAGGTTTATTATTCATCTGTGAAGGTTTCATAAAAAGTGGTGCTTTTTTGTTTGTTTGTTTTTGTTTTGTTTTTATTTTTGTTGTGGAAAGATGGCTCTTACTAAGTCGCATAAACTGCTTCAAACACTTGGGCTTCCAACACTGCCCACCTTATCCTTCCCAGTAATTGAGTAAACTGGTGCAGGCACTGTGTTTCGCTCAAGATGAATGTTTATTTTTTTTGTTTGTTTGTTTGTTTGTTTGTTGAAAATGGGGCAGGAGATAGAGAAAGGAAGCCCATGCATACCGTGCACATGTGTGGAAATTAGAGCACAGCTCTCAGGAGTTGGTTTTTCCCTGCCACAACTTCAGGTCATCGGGCTTGCCAACAAGTGCCTCCACCCAAGCCATCTCATGCCCTAGGGAAGCATTTTTGGAAGTGGAAGCACTGCTGCCATTTAGTTTCCGGTTAGGGAACTTCCCTTTAGCAGTGCTGTGTGTCCTCTCGCTATCTGGATCTGGAACAGCCTCCTCTCATCTCCCTTTAGGAGTCCAGGAAAAACACTGCGGCTGGGACTTCCACAGTGTGAGAACTTGCATTTCGTTACTGGGGACAAGTGTCGGAGCCAGCTGCAGGGGAACCCTGATTCCCAGGAACCCTCTGAGACCCCATTTCTTTCCTTCTTCCCAGTCTTCCCACCCACCACATCAGCAGGCTAAGTTCAGGGACCAGACTTCCGCTGTCTGCTCTCCTCTCTCTTAGTGTGTGGGTCATGACCCTTTCACAGGGGTCATCAAGACCGTCAGAAAACACAGATATTTACATTTAAAAACTGGCAAAATTACAGTTATGAAGTAGCAATGAAAATGATTTTATGGTTGGGGTCACCATAACATGAGGAACTATATTAAAGGGTCATAGCATTAGGAAGTTGAGAACCACTGCCCTAAATCAATTTAACTCCCCCTCTCTGACCATGGCGACCTCATCCAAAGGGAGCCAACAGTGCTAACAATGCTGCTTCTTCACAAAGCTTTTGGGAAAATCAAAACCTACTGTAGAAGTGCAAATACTTTGCAGTAGACATGTCAATGCCACATGTTTTCTCTTATAAATGGAAATAAGATTTAAAGTGATGTGTATGTGTGTGTATGTGTGTGTGTGAGTGTGTCTATGTGTGTGTGAGTGTGTGTATGTGTGTGTGTATGTGTTTATATACTACACGTATACTACATCTATATATCTACAGGTCATAAAATTAGAAAAGGGTTGTGAGAGAAGAGGAAGGGCTCTGAAGTGAGATGGGAAGTCTTAAGAAAGCAGAAGGGGGACTGACTCTGAGAAGGAAGGAAATCAGCTGGAGGGCAGGGGAAGAACACGGGTGGGCAGTGAGGGAGGGGAAAGGAAAGCGAAGTGTGATGACACGTATGTAATGAAGACGCTGCGACCAAACACGCTGCCTTGTATGCTTACCTAACACATTAATAGAAAAGGAAGAGAGAAAGACAGGAAGGAAGGAAGAAAAGAAAAGGAAAGAAGGAGAGAAATGAAACAAAACAGGGCCAGTGATAGCGATCCACACTTTTAATCCCAACTCTCGGAAGATAGACATTGGATCTCTGTGAGTTCAAGGTCAGGCTGGTCTACGTAGTGAATTCCAGGCCAACCAGGACAACACAGAGACAGTTTCAAAAGAGAGAAGGCGGGAAGGGGTGTAGGGGGAGCAGGGAGGAAGGGAAAGAAAGAGCAAAAGAAGTAACAGGCACACTGCTAACTAGGGTGACTTTTACTTTTTTCGCTTAGTTTCTCCCTGCATTTTGGACGCATGGCATTTGTTTCCTTAGTGCTCCTAATTGTCAGCACCCAACCCTAATGGGTCAGGATGGGGAATGGCTCTGTGTGTAGGAACACAGAGGACAGGCAATCAAAAGAACTGAAGTGCCAGGGTCTCACCAATGTTCCTTATGAAGATGCTCCCAGTGTTGAAGGAGCAGTTGACCCTATGCTGAGGGCTGTACCTAGCTACCTTGGTAACGCTTTGCAAAGAGACTCTGGGTTTGGTGTTAAGGTTGTATCAGTACCTGGGCAGCTTACTGACTGATTTCCATCCTTTAATTTGAGCCAAGTCCTTGAACAACCCCCTTCCTCTACAGGTGGCAAACAGCCTTGCTCTTTAAACCCAGATTTTATCACTTATCAGTTATGGGACCTGGCCAAACTGTTTTCTCTCTCTGCTCCTGTTTCTTATCTACGACTGTTCCTCTGATAAAGCAAGAGCGAAGCCATCGCAGGGCTGGATTCTCCAGACTCCCTTTTGTTGATGAGGATTTTGCTGTTTGTTCCTTTGTTTGTTTTTTGGTTTTGTTTGTCTTTTGTTTAACTCCAAAACAGTCCAAACCTTTACATTCGTTCTCATCGACACCTTTACCACCAAGTTGCCATCGTCAGTTGATGGCAATGACTTCCTCTCTGGCCCCTCTGGCCAGCTCCGAACTCATAACGCAGTGATCTCTGTGGCATCCAGTCCTCCTTCGGATGGCTGAGCTGTCTCCTCTCTGTGGGGCGGAGTGCACACCCCCACAGTGGAGCCTCCTGGGCAGCCAAGGCCTCTGTTCTTGCTCTGTTGGCTTTACACTGTGCCCCTTACTCATGTGTAAGGCATTTGAGTTTCCTTCTCTGGGAAGTGTCCCTGTGGGTCTTGCCTGCCCTCCATTCAGACCTCAGTTCAGATGTAAGAATGCTCCTGATTCACTCCTATGGACGCTGGTTTATTGCTTCTGTACCTTTCTGGCAGTATTTACTATGGTCTTATTTACATGTCCAGGCAATGGACTATGGGCTGTCCCTTCCCCACCAGATGCTAACCTCTAGAACATCAGATACTTTAAGTCACTGATCTCTCCTCAGTACCCATCCCTGGACTTGGACACAGAAAACTCTAAAAACAAACAAAAACAAACAAACAAACAAAACAACAACAACAAAACACACACACATACACATACACAACAAAACACCGTTAGAGAACATGGATTAATATTTTTGGATTCTGTGAAGAAGAGAGTAAGAAAGTTCTTGTAGCAAAGGGGACTATGTGAATATAACGGAGTCCCTGGTAACCGTGAAAGCCTCTGCTTATCGGATAAGTGCTTCTGCATCTGCCCTCAGCTCCGGATTTGGGGCATCCTCCAACTCACCTGATACCTCCATCAGCAGGAGTCCAGGAAGAAAGCAGAAAAGAGGAGCGCCACCTGCCGGGCATTGACTCCACGACAAGCTCTTAGTCCCGCCCCCTCAGACCGCCGAATTGAATGAAGTTCCCCACCCAACTACGCAGTCACTTTGCTCCTTTTCATTGCTGACCTCATGCTTCTTCAAGACTTGGGATGCTATGGGCACGGACTGAGTTTAGCCTATCCCCGAGTACCCTAAGACTAGCTGTAGGCCTCTGCCAGATGCAAGGCTTTGAAGGCAAGATGGGGAAGGCGTCCAAGCCCACTGAGAGCTGAGAGCCCCCTCCCCCCTCCCCACAACCCTCCCCTCCTTCCTTAATCCATTTGTCACTCTTAGAATCCTGTCACCTTTGACCTGGAGTTTTATTTTTCTTGTCATCTCTCACAGGTCCACTAGAGAAAGGGTTTACCCCTCATGAGTTAGCCTCCTGCGTGTCCTTTTGGCCAGCCTGCTGGTTACATCATCTTGGTTTCTCTAACTCTTCTCTCATTTTTCCTTTCCTTTCCTTTCCTTTCCTTTCCTTTCCTTTCCTTTCCTTTCCTTTCCTTTCCTTTCCTTTCCTTCCTTTCTTCCCTTTTCCTTCCTTCCCTTCTCTTCTCTTCTCTTCCCTCTCCTCTCCTCTCCTCTCCTCTCCTCTCCTCTCCTCTCCTTTCCTTTCCTTTCCTGTGTCAACACAAATCACTTTGAGAGAGAACAGAGGGCAGTTGGACGGGAGCTGGTAACACACATCCCTGCCCTGCTTTCAAAGGCTGTGTAAGATTTTTGTAAACTCCGGCCTCAGCTATGCAATAGACTCATCTGGATCTGCTTGTTTTAAGACCTGAACCCCACCCATTCCCACACCATCCCCCACCCGTGTGAAAGTTTAAAAATTATGTAATCCAGAAGATAAACTATGAGGCGCTTGGGAAAATACGGTGGTTTCCGGGTCTTCCTGGTGCTCTGGGATCATCCTTTGCACCCCCGCTGCTGACAAACCCAAGCTGGGGCATAGACCTCCTAGAAGGAGCAAAGATAGCCTAACCTGAGGCTCTTCCCTTGCCTAGCAGAGGACTGAAATGATGAGCCCTATCTTGTCAGGGCGGGGGTGGGTGTAGGGGATGGGGTGGGGGAGAAGGCAAGGGTCCTGAAGACAGACATAGGAGGGACTTGTCTCCCAGGAACAGGTTTCCCTACAGCTTGAGGGAGGGACCCCTCAGAGCCCATGAGGCCATGGGTGGGATCACTGAGGGCACACTCATCACCAGTAAGAAGAGAGGGCAGAGGTGGGTGTAGGTCAAGGGGCTAGAAAGCCATAGGTGGCGTTCATTGGAGTCAACTGCCCTAGGCCAACTCCAGACTGTGGGGCAACCTTGCTGCCTGAGGCTCTGGCATACGCCTTGGAGAAAAAGAGGGCACAAAAGGGCTTCCCACTGGCAGGGAACAGAAACAAACACTCGAAATCTCAAAAACGTGTTTCTTTCATTTATTTTTATTTATCTTTGTGAGTATGAGATGATCTTTTTTTTTAAAAGGTAGATTTATGGACAAGCGCAGAGACTCTTCTGGAACCTCCTGCAGGATCGCCTCGATGGCTGCCCAGGGAGAGCCGCAGGTCCAGTTCAAGCTCATCCTGTTGGGCGACTGCAGCACCGTTCGATGGTCGTGAAGTGCCACTTGACAGGCGAGTTTGAGAAGTAAGCAGCCGCCCTTGGGCATGGAGGTGCATCAGCCCGTTTTCCATATCAAGTTCAACGTGTGGGACGCAGCCATCCAGGAGAAGTTCGGGGGGCCTGCGCAATGGCTACTACATCCAAGCCCAGTGTACCATTTGACGTGACGTCAAGAATTACTTAGAGGGCTGGAGAGATGGCTCAGCGGTTAAGAGCACTGACTGCTCTTCCAGAGGTCCTGAGTTCAAATCCCAGCAACCACATGGTGGCTCACAACCATCTGTAATGAGATCCGATGCCCTCTTCTGGTGTGTCTGAAGACAGCTACAGTGTACTCATGCATAAAGTAAATAAATTTTTTTAAAGTTACTTACAAGAAAGTACCTAACTAGCACAGAGATTTGGTACAAGTGTGTGAAAACATCCCCATTGTATTGTGTGGCAACAAAGTGGATACTAAAGACAGGAAAGTGAAGGCAAAACCTTTTGTCTTCCACCAAAAGAAGAATCTTCAGGGCTATGACGTTTCTGCCAAAAGTAACTACAACTTTGAAAAGCCTTTCCCCTGGCTTCCCAGACAGCTCACTGGAGATCCTAACTTGGAGTTGGTTACCATGCCTGCTCTTGCCCCACCTGAGGTGGTCACGGACCCAGCTTTGTGAGCACGGTACGAGCGTGATTTAGAGGTTGCTCAGATGACTGCGCTCCCGGAGGAGGACGATGACTGGGAGAACGTGAAGCTGGAGCCCTGCGTCAGAAGTCCGGTTTTATAGCCACTGTGCCATGGTGTCAGGGCAGTGCGTGCGCCACCTCGCTTAGCTAAGCAGGTCGCGCAGGCCACTGGGAGGCTGAAGGAGATGGATGGGCCTTGGAGTGAATGTGGCAGTTACACACCTTTGGTTTTTTTGGACTTGTATATTTAACTGTTTGGAACAGAGTTGTTTCCTTTCTGAATTTCACAGATAAGACTGCTGCAGTGGCCTCCCAATATTCAGTGGTGAAATCTTGTTTGTTACTGTCGCCCCCATTCTTTTCCTTTAGAATCAGAATAAAGTTGTGTTTCAGATCATCTAAACAAGTGAATCATCCCTTGTTTACAAGCATCTCAAAGCCGCTAACACGAGGGAGCTTGTGCCACAGTATAGTTTAAAAATGCTTTTGCTTATAACCTGAGGTCTGTCCAGTTATGTTCTCCTCGTGTCTACCTTCATAAACATTTGGACTGTCCTGTGGTTCAGTTAGGATGTCTGCCCTACCTGCATTTAGCCAGGTAGTTTAGTCTAAGAGAAGACCTTGTGTAAAACATTAGATGTTTAAGGATTGCAGTTGACAGTTCCTGTAACCTAGGCCTTCAGAAGTTAGAACCGCGGTTGGTGGAAGCTTGAGGCTTTTCTGAGACGTGAGTACTCCGTTTCATTTCCATGTCTAATGTTGGGTCTCTGAGCTGTCCTTTGCTTTCAAATGGTGGCTCCTCTGTTGAGTGGTAGTCTCAGGAGGCAGGGGCAGGAGGATCTCTTGAGTTTGTGGCCAACCAACTACAGAGCAAGTTCCAGGACTGACAGACGTGTCTCAAAGTTCATGGTAGGCTGTTACAGTGTTAGAGCAGCTGAGCTGTCTCCCAGAGGGCTTATAGGTGGTGCAGGAAAGGAAATGTTAGCACTGCCACTGCAGAGTAGGGCGGGATTCTCTCGTGTGAAAGTGTTGGTTGAAACTTTATCTTAGGTGTGTGATCCCAGCAGAACTGTGCTGTACGCAGATGTATTTACAGTAAGCCCTTCCGTGTGCTCTGCTGGCCCAGGCTACCAAAGTTCCTAGAAGGGTGGATACCTTTACATGGCTGGTTTTTTTTCCATTCAAAGAAGGTAGAGTCCCTTAAACACAATGGGAAAGGTGAAAGGAACTGGAGCTGTGCTCTAACCTCAGCAGACTGATTTCAAGACTCAGTGTGATGTACATGCTATGCTACAATCAGGCTAAGACTCTCTCCACTGACTGGGACGAGACCTGGTTTAGATGTCTTGAACTAATACAATGTGTGTATTAATAAGGTATAGAATGTAGAACTGCATAGCTTTCTGACTTTTGTTACAGTTAAATGTGGGAGCTGCTTACGTGTGTTTAACCAGAGATTTGCATTATTTATTAGAAGAACTTAAATATATATCATTCCTGCTTTGTCTCAAAAAAGATTTATTCATTTTCTGTGTGTCTTGCTTGCATGTATGTACCTGTACCACATGCATGCTTGGTGACCATGAAGGACAGAAGGGCACAGTATAGACTGGAAATGGAGTTCTGGGCGTTTGTGAACCACCATGTAGGTCCTATGAATCCCAGGTCCTCTGCAAAAGCAACAAGTGCTCTTAACCACGGAGCCATCTCTCTGACCTCTCTTTCTTCCATTGTTTAGATTTTTTTTTATTTATGTGTTATGTGTATATATGCACATGTGCAAGTACCATGAGGACCGGAAGAAGACATAGGATGCCCTGGAGCTGGAGTTATAGGCAGTCGTGCAGCATCTGACGTGGGTGCTGGGGACCAATCTCAGGTCCTCTGTAAGAGCAGGAAGCACTCCTAACTGTGGAATCGTTTCTCCAGCCCTGCAAAAACTGCCTTCTGCCCTGAGCTTGAAATACAACTTGAAAGAGTTTACCCAGGAAGCTACTTAACCACTCTAGACCTAACCGCCAGTGACTGACTTATTTGTTAATTCACCAGATATGTATGACACCTATGTATCAGGCCCTAGCCTGGGCATTAAGGACCCTTTAGGGCAATGGCTCTCAACCTGCCTAATGCTATAACCCTTTAATAGTGTTCCTCATGTTGTGGTGACTCCCAACCATAAATTATCTTGTTGCTACTTCATTACTGTAATTTTGCTGCTATTATACATAGTAATATGAATATCCATGTTTTTGAGTGGTCTTAGGCGAGCCCTGTGAAAGGGTCATTTGACCCCTAATGGGCCATTCCCCAAAGGTTGAGAATCACCGCTTTAGGGAGCAGCAGTATATCTGTTACTGTTGCTGTCCTCAGTATATCTGACAAATCCACTCAATGACTGCATACCTTTAATCCCAGCACTTGGGAGGCAGGGGCAGGTGGATCACTGTGAGTTTGAGGCCAGCCTGGTCTACAGAGAGAATTCCAGGAGGGGGTGATGTGGATGCTGGAGCAGGGGAAATGGGAACTGATCAAGCTGAGGGATGAAGACAGCGAGGCACTCACTCCCTGTACTCCAGGCCCTCCAGTAGCCATCTTCTTTCACACATCAGCTAAGGGAAGGTCGGTCTAGAGCCCCTGCTGAACATACTCAGGACCCAGATCCCTGCCAAGTCTGTCTACAACCCCTTTCTCCAGCCTCATGGGCCACTCTCATGGTTTTTGGAGTGTGGGACAAGCTGAGGGAATTCCGGTATCTGTGTGATGAGAGAATATTTACAGCTTGAGCCAAGTGCGACTTTCCTCACATCTGTGGGAAGAACAGAAGCTTCCTCTCTGCCTGGGGCCCCTGGGAATGCCGCCAGGTTCCCACAAGCTCCCCCTACTCTATTCTCACTTGCTCCTTGCTCCTCAGGAAGTCCCTGGGCATGAGAAAGCCTCTAGGGGAAGGTAACCACCCAAACAGAACAGCAGACTTGGGTCAGCCTGGCAGGGAGAGGGGACTGGCAGGGACAGGCAGGGAGAGGAGAGCCAGGAAGGGGAAAGGGCCAGGGGCTCTGTCTGGGAGTTGGGGTGGGAAGAGCTGAGCCCACAGGGGCATTGTGATACAAGCAAACAAGTAGAAGTGAGCTTCTGGCCGCATTGGCTCCTGGGACACTTTAAACCACCAGCCAGGTAGGGCTCTTGAAAATAGCAGTATTTCAAGAGTATTTCTTTTTCATCTAGAATTTTCTTTGAGTCTTCAACCACCCTTTTCCCATGGCTACATTAACAGGAGGGCAGGAATGTGGCAGCAGGCTGGGGGCCTGTGGGGGCTGTGAATTGTGCCAATTCAGCACGAGTTGAATCGGCCTAGAACAACAGCCGTGTTATCAGCTTTTGATTCCGCAGCGGGGCAGGGCTCAGTTGATTGGCTGGTCAGCTTTTGCTGGCATTGGCATGAAGGAAGTCAGCTAGGGTCTTCAACTTACTGGGAGAGAGTTTCTCTTTCTCTTCATGTAGTTTTGGAGGCTTCCCACATGTTCTCAGTAAACTTTGTACAGGGCTAGTCAGAGTTCCCAAGGCAGCAAGCCAGATCCTTTGAAGACTTAGGTCTTACAAAAGCTGAGGTGGAAAAGTCTATGTGTGTATGAATATCCGTTGTGAAGAGTTTGCCTAGCATATGCAATGCTCTGGGTTCTATTTCCTTGAACCACAAAAATTTAAAATTTAAAATAAACAAGGAAATAAAACAAGATAGGTTTAACATGGGCCATCTTCTACATTATCCTGTATTTAAAGTAACCTTTCTGTTCTGGGCATGGTATCATATGCCTGCCTGTATATACTTGCAGCCCTCAGGAGGCTGAAGTGAACTCCAGGCCAGAATGAGTAAGTTATAGGGTCAGACCCTGTTTCAAAAGATAAAATATGGGCTGTCAGGATGGCTCTGAGAGTAAAGGTGCTTGTTGCCAAAGTTGGCAGCCCGAGCCTATCCTCAGGAACCATATAGTGGATGAACAGAATGAACTCTTGCAAACTGTCCTCTGATGTACATCCATATAAACATAAACATACATAGAAATGTAATTTTTTGAAAAAGATGAAACAAAATAAAAATACACTGTTCTAATCAAAGTCATAGGGGTGTGAAGGCCAGGCTGTGAATACCGGAAGCCGGGGGTTCCTGGGGCCACTAGTCTGATGGGGATATCTCATTGACAGTCCAGGGGCAGTACAGGGAGGGGTGTGATCCTGTCTTCCTGCCATCTTCTTTGTGGGCCTTGTCATCTTGCCTCTAGTGTTCTAGTCTTCACCTTACAAAGCTTTTCTAGGGTGACACACCTTGGCAGTGGGTCAGGTGCCTCTTTGGCTCCATGAAACAGTGCATGTCCTACTTGTAGGCTCACCCGGACATACTGAGTCCTTGCCCATCATGGAGGAGCCTCAGACAACTGTCATCACTTAAATCAAAGAGCAATGGTGGTTTTCGGGCAGAAGATGAGGCTGTTCAGAAAGAAAAGGGACAGGGTTTCCCTCAAGTCTAATGGGTCAGTTGTAGCCCCCGAGCCCAACCAGGGAAGTCCCTAAGTGTGATACTGTTTCCTGTGGGTATCTCCCCGCTGGGAGCTGGCACTCCCAAGAAAAAACAAAAAAGGAAAAGAAGCAAGAAGAAGAGGAGAAAGAGGAAGAGAAGGAGGGGGAGAGAGAAGAGGAGGGGGAAAGAGGGAGGCTTGTGAATTTGGCCAAGGCAGAGGGTGGTTCAAAATAAAAGATGGCTATTTCATGAATGTAGCACGTAACTGTCCTGTAAGCACCATGTCAAATGTTTGCTGGCATCGATTTCCCTGGGAGGGGCCACTATAGCCTTTTTTTTAAAAAAAGAGACTATGGCTAAAAATGAGGGTGAGTGATTTCCCCTGGACTCAGCAGTGCCAGATTTTGAGGCCAGATGCCCTCTTTCTGGAACTGTTATTGGGGTGCCCCAAGTGAAGTTATTGGTCACTCTTCACTAGGAAATCCAGCTTTTCTTTTCTCAAAGGGGGGCTTTCCACCCTAATCCTAGCAGGAGAGTCAAGCCCTCATTCATCCCCCGGCTTAGTTATCACCAGCCACTAAGAATCAATTAATTAGAAATTATTCTTAGCTTGATCTTTCAGGCCTCCAACCAATATTTCTTCTTCTGTGTCTCCCTGTATCAGTGCACATGAATGTGATGTATGTAGTATATATGTACATATGATATATGTAGTAGATATACGAACATGTACATACACCAATATGACATATACTGATTTTCCCAGTTTGCCCAATGAGTGTGTGACATAAAATGACAAAGTGTCGGTAATTAGAGAACAAACACAGGAGGAAATCCCAACCAAGCTCGGCAAATGCAATAATCCCCCAAAATGCAATCTGTAGTACTTAAATAAACAAAAGGTAAGATAAGGAAAAGAGAAAAGCCAACAGGGGTGTGTGGCTCAGCTCAAGGGCCATGTTTCTGTAGGTGCATTGAGGGTGGACATTAAGTGCTGAGCACAGAGCGCAGTATTGATTGTTACCTGGGACACCAGGCAGCAGTGTACGGTCGACATGACCGGCGTTGGGCACCTTTCCTTTGTGGATACTAGCCATGAGTCATTATTGATAGGATAAACATTTGCTCCCCGGTAAATGTTAGCCAAGAAGGAATGCTGACCCTCCATGGGCTGGCCTCTGGGTTAGCCTCCGATGACCTCTGCTGTCACAGACCTCACCTTTGGAAGGAGCTAGGTGTGTGTGGACTTCACATGCAGGGACAACGCCTCTGCCTTTCACATCCATGTGGGCTTGTCTAAGTAAGTGGCTCATGAGTTGGTCTGATGGTACTTGCATGGGAGTTTCTGCCTCGATGCTACTCTTTCTGAGTGCCCCTTGGTCCTGGAGGTATGGAGGAAGCAGGGGACTGGAGTGTGGCTACACCAAGAGGGGAACTCCTGTTTCTGAAGATCCCAGTGGGCTTTCTGAAGCAGAGTGTTCTGTTGTCTTCACCACACTAGGCAAGCCTTAACTTTCTCTACTAATGAGATGGCCAGAGCCCAGGATGGTGGCTTCATGGAGGGCGGCACCTTAGAAGGAGCCCGTGCTTGCCTTCCGGCTACTCTTGCCATCCTGAAATTTTAAACACTTCTGAAGAGCAGACTCAAGTTCTTGCACATTGCGTCCCAGGTTGTGTAGCCAGGTCTGAAGCACAGAGTGCTGCCCCCTGCTGTAGGACCTAGGTCTGTGCCTCAAGAGGCTCACACCTGTGAAAAGGGACCAAGAGAAAAAAATCTAAAACATCTGTCGCTTTGACCTCAGCTTTTTCTGCTTGAGGGTCTATACAACATGGCCTGATAGGATCTACTTGGAGTGGCATAATCCCCCCAATTTGCAACAGAAAACAGCTTCAATCTAATGGCTTTTTGGCGTTTTCTGAGCACCCTTCTGCTTTTGAATTCTCAGAGGCCTCACTCCTGAGCAGTGACAGGCAAGATGATGATGGTAACTGGTAAATGAAGGTAGGCTGATTTCCTCGTTTATATGGTGTGATGGTTTGAATATGCTTGGCCCAGGCAGTGACACTATTAGGTGTTGCCTTGTTGGAGTAGGTGTGGCCTTGTTGGTGGAAGTGTGTCATTGTGGGGTGGGCTTTGAGAAAGCCTCCTCTTAGCTACCTGGAAGCCAGTCTTCTCCTAGGGTCCTTCAGATGAAGGTGTAGAGCTCTTATCTCCTCTTGTACCACGATTGCCTGGACACTGCCATGCTCCCACCTTGATGGTAATGGACTGAACCTCTGAACCTGTAAGCCAGCCCCAGTTAAATGTTGTTTTTATGAGTTGCCTTGGTCAAGGTGTCTGTTCACAGCAGTAAAACTCTAAGGCGTATGGTGACCAAAATACTGGGCACAATTGTAAGGAAGAGAGGAAAGGTGCTTCTGGGACACCTTATTTTGTGACTGCCATAGTCTTTGACTTCACTTCCTGTTCTTGTGGACAGAGGTATCTTCACCCTCATTTTTCAGGCTCAGGGAACTGACACAATCGGTTTGTGATGAGTTCAGGATTTTCTGTGTGATGAACCCTTTGAATCCAAATCAGAATCTTTGTACGAAGTTGGAGACTGTTTGCTCTAACACACTCATCCTAAGTGCCAGGATCTCTGGGGGTAGGGAAAGACCCTGTGAATGTATGTGGACAGCAGAAGCTGAGAATAGCACTTAAAGCCTTCCTCCACCAGTCCATTTAACATGTGCTGTGGCCACCAGGTGGCGCTGTGGGACAGATGCCTCTCCAGAAGCACTTCCCGTGAGACTTTAGGCCTAAGGCAAGCAATGGGCTATGTTGGCAGTTTCTGAACATCTCATGTCACAGGATGAGGCTGCAATCTGATGTCTGTGCCCTCACTTTCACTCCAGGAGCTCAAGCCCTGTTTCATTTCTTTAACCTTTGTTACTGATTTTGAGATAGGGTCTAATGTAACACAAGCTCACCTCCAGCCTTGCAACCCCGGACCCTCATGTAAGCCATGGTGGTCCTGCTTCTGCCTCAGGAATCCTGCATCACTGGTGAGCACCAGCACCAGTCGCTTCAGCCTGAATGCGGAGATCTATTTTTCCACTCTTAGGCTTTGTCCCTGTTTTTAAGATTCCTATGTGTGGACAGAACTTCTTAGCGAGATCTTGTCTCCAAACAACAGAATTCCTTCCACAAGCAGGGCTTTTGGAGGGCTCAGGCCTATTGTGTAAGAGTATAATACTTCCCCAACTCCTCCATTTGAAGCCTATCCTGCCTGATCTACAGGGCTGCCTACTCCCCACCTCACTGACCGGGATCCTCCCAGCTTGACTCTTTCTGTATTGATCATGTACCCTGGGCTCAGAGTTTCTAGTTGATAAATCTCCCATGGTGGCCTTATTAACAAGAATGCCAGCTCCCTGGATAGATGCCCATTGTTGGAATGTTCTGGATTCTGTGCCATCAACCCTTCACCCATGACCCTTCCTGAGTGCCACCTCCTTGTTCTGGTCTGCTTGTCATGAGAGAGACAAGTCCCCCACTAGGTTTTCACTGGCTCCGAGTTTTTCTTTACCTAGGGACCCTGTTGTGTCCCCCTGGCAGAGACCCCAGCTCAGCACGTAGCCTGGTGCTGAGCAGGTATCAGCAGCAGGCTGTTGTTGGTGTCGATGAAGGTGTTGGATACCTCTCTAGACTGCCCAGTCAGACAAGCCAACCTGGCCTTCAGGAAGCTGGAAGTGAGCTGTCACCAAAGGGTGCTGTCACTGGAGGTGTGCAAACAGGAGTGACTGTTCCACAAGAGCTCAATGCCATGATGGGCAAAGCTGACCAACAGGAGTTAGAGGAAGACTCTGGGAAACTCCTAAGACACATTAGGAACTGGTTGTCCAGGTGAGAAAGAGCTGAGGGGCTCAGGCAAGGCAAGGACAGAGTCCTATGGCTCTACCCTGAGCTGAGGCAGGGGTGTGCAAGGCCTTAGCAAGTTCACCTCTAAAGCTGGACAGATGGCGGGTGGAGGTGGGGTGGCATGGATAGGGGTGAAGGAAGTAGTAGATGGGGTATAGGAAGAGGGTTGGTCCACCCAACTGGCTGCCTCCCATATGTTGTCATACACCCCCAATTCTGGAAGGCTTTTGGCCTTCTCAGGGAGAATAACCTGCCCAAGATGGGGTCTGATTTACCTTTGTGACCCCAATCCCAGTCCAATGATTGTCAGCAAATGCTAGTCCAGTGAAGGAAAGAACTCTTACATGTGTTTATTAAACTAAGGACCAGTCACAGGGTGGGCTGGGCTGGGCTAGTATGAGAAGACAGAGCTCTCACTGACTTTTGAGCATCCCAGGGACCAGCCCCAATGCCCACATGGTCACTGATAGCCAACTGGCTTCTTCCCAAGATACCCAGCCCACACCCAGAACAGAGTCTTACAAAAGCGAAGAAATACATTTATCTTCCTTTCCATCCCCTGGCCAGCAGAGGTGGGGGTTAAACAGTTCATTTTAAAAAAGACAACGACTCATAAAATGAAAACAGAAGAAAGAATCCAGAGCTGGAGAGCTGAGATGTGGCCCTGGGGGGAGCACAATGTGCATGGGAGACCCTTTCTGCCACACTCCTTGGAGGGGGAAGTGGGTCTCTGGGCTCCGGCCCATGGACACCAAGCCCACGAGTCCCTTGAAGCTCAGGGCCACATGGCCACAACTGCATTGACTTCTTAGAAAAGCATCTTAAGACTGTGTCCCTGGGGAGAATGTGTATGTTTCCAGTCTTGATGTTGGGGGTCATCCCAGAGTAAGGAACTGACAGGCTTGAGACTGAGGTGCTCCAAGCTTCCTGAGGCTCTGAAAGGGGGACTGACTACGCTCACACCATAAGCTGGCCACTGGACCTAGAGTCCCCACCTCTGTGACCTTGTTGTTGCTACTGCTGGGCACAATGGGAAACAGCACAGACAATGTTAACAGGGTACCCAGCAGGGGAAGGGAGGGTGACAGAGCTCTCAACCTCAACAGGAGGCTGGGCTCCTCTCCAATACCCCAGGTTTGCTGTTCTCAGTCCCATATTACCGTCTGCCCCACAAGGAAAGTGGGTTTGATTTTCTTTCTAGGTTCTTTTATCTTTAAGATTCCAGGATTCCACGAGAAAAAGAAGTAGGCCTCCTGGGCCCAGAGCAAAGAAGGCGTGACTACAGACACTGGGCTCAAAGAGACCTTTAGCCCAACAGACCTTAGTCAGCCTTTGCAGTGGTGGTGCTCCCCTACGGTCCTTACATCATGGGTCAGGTCAGTCCGGGCAAAAGGGAAGGCACTTAGAGATAACTGGGGCAGGGCTCAGGAAGGGACCAAAGTCTGGTTTGGCATCGAAGGCCCTTTGCTCATAGCTCAGGGAAGTGAGCCGCTGAGACAAGCGGGCAGATTCTGTTATTGGGTATAGGCCCTAGGTATGAAAACTATCCTTGGCCCACATCTTCGCTGAGATGGCTGCCACTTAGGCCTGTAGACACTCCACAGGCATTGGCACATTAAAATATTAGTGGGGACCTGAGCAAGCCCAGGACAGCAGTCTGTCAAGTGGCCTCAGGCCACACCATTCGTCACAAGATGTCTGGGCCCCTGGCAGATTCCTGGATGTCTCCACAGTGCAGGACTACCTTAGGGCTGGAACCGGGTTGGCGGTGGTAGGCACCCTCCCGTACCAGACGCCGGCACTGCACATCTTGGCCTACACTGACACTCTGTAAAGCAGGGAGGTGATGTAGCAGCGTCTCAGGCAGGGGCACCAGGCTGGAGCCCGACAGGTCTAGTTCTTGCAACAAACCCAGGCCTGAAAACACCTCGGCTCCTGCCCACTTGAGCTTGGGGTTACCAGACAAGTCCAGGACCTGAAGGCCTGGGAGCTCCCGGAAGCCGTGGGGTGGTAGCTGGAGGATACCCTGTAGGCTTGCCAGTGAAAGGTGGGTGAGGCCCGCCAGCCCCATGAAGGCGCCTGGGTTGATGGTAGCCAGAGGGTTCCCATCCAGGCTCAGGTAACGCAGGGGTAGGTCTCGGAGATCGGGCACGGCTCGGAGCCGGTTCCAGGACAGGTTCAGGCTCTGAATGGTAGGTGCAGGCAGGCTGGCCCTGGCTGGATAGGGGAGCAGGCGGTGGATAAGATTGTGGGATAGGTCCACGTGCAGTGCCCGGCCCTGGCTGTGGGTGGTGAAGGCAGATATTGAGACCTCTCGTAGTCGATTATGGCTCAGGTTGATATCACTCAAGGGGGAGCTGGTGAAAACCTCTGCTGGCAGGGCTGCCAGGCCATTGTGACTGAGGTCCAGTGACTCCAGGTAGCGAAGGCGGGAGAAGGCAGTGGGCGTGATGCTGGTGAGGAGGTTGTGACTGAGATCCAGGCCAGCCAGTGTGGTATAGCCTGGCCCTCCCAGGACTGACTCATTCACGGTTTCTAGCCGGTTGGAAGACAGGTCCAGGTGGGCTGTGTCCAGAGGGATGGGCACAGGCACAATGTGGGGGCCCAGGCTGCTGCAGTCCACTCGGATCAGGCTGAAACTGTCAAAGAGGCCAAACGTCTCTTCCTCACACTGGCAGCCAGGGAAACATGGCCGAGTTGTCTGCACTCTGCCCAGGGCCAGCAGTAGCAGGAACAGGGTGCACAACATGGTGACACCTGGAAAGAAAGCTACAGGTGAGGGGTGGATGCAGACACTCATATCCTGCCCTATACGGACCCTGCTGGAACTTGTCACAGCCCCTAGCCTCCCCGAACACTTGTAACCCCTAGTCCCTAATCTTCTTTGCCCTCAGTCCCCACATCTGTATGGTTAAGGGTTGGGCCAGGTGGGTGGGTCTCCCACTAGGAGCATCAGATGCAAGTGGCATGCTCTGACCGAAGTAAAGGGACCTGGACATCTTACTGTGAAATCTGTTAGACCAGACAGTCTCTTGGCTGTTTTTACCATAACTGCTGATCTGAGGCTCAGAGGCTGCCGGAGACCCAGGTATGCTAGAGAGAGGACTTCACAGGGCAAGTGTGGAGTTGGGGGTTTCATTCGCCTTCGCTGAAAAGAAACCACATGGACACTACATATGTCTGACACCATGTATGCTGTCACATCTAAGGGTCACATGGCTGCAGGGTTGGCTGCCTCGGAAAATTATCTCCTCAACCCTCACAGCCACTAAGAGAGACCTGAGCTTTGAAAGGTTGGGGACAGGCATGAACACAACTAAGCACCGTGGTACTGGGTAGCCAGGATCCTTGGCTGACGGCTCTTACCCCCTCTACCTTAGCTGGTTCTCCACAGTAGCATCTTCCTTTCCACGTGAGGCCCAGTGTCCAGACTCCCAAAGATGCTTGCGAGACATGCGCCATCCTTACCTGTGCCTTACATAACATAAGCTATCACAGCCAGGTCACCTCTCTGATCCCCCTCTTTTTAACTGTGAAAGGTGGTTGGCTTGTTACCCCATTGTACAGACAAAGAAACAGAGGCCCAGAGAGAACAAGTGCCTCACCATCAAACTAGCACAAAACAGAGCAGAATTAGACCCAGGCTTGCTCAGTTCTTCCTGCCTCCAGCAGGCCTGGTGGGAAGTAGGGCAGAATCCAGGAAGGGTTTTCCTCATAGGCAGATGCTACAACTCAAGCCACTCACCTTGACCTCAGTTCCTTCTGTGAAATTACAACAGAAGCCACTATATATGTCTGACACCATGTATGCTGTCACATCTAAGGGTCACATGGGTCCCTAACCAGGCACACTCAAGGCTTGCATTCACGTGCTGGGTGGTATTTGCAGAGAACCAGAGAGCATATACTGAGAACAACTAAGTGCCCCCCTACCCTGCTAGGTGGCCACTCAGGAGACACAAGGCTCTTCATCTGGGTGGCCTGTCCTCCGGCCTGTTTCCCTCTCATGGGCCTCCAGAGAAAGAAATAGGGGTAAAATGGGAGGGGCAAGGACCTGCCCACCTTCTAGGCTGGGGGTGGGGAGCAGCTGGGTAGCATTTCAGGCCCTGCATGAAACTTTAAAGGGGCAGCCACTTGATCTGCACTCCAGCTCCATGCTGGGCCAGGGAGAAGTGGGGCTGGGCTATTCTCCCCTACCCCCAACCCTAGGGCTCTTCTTGCCCACTCCTTTCTTTTGTAGAGACCAATTTGAGGATTAAACCCAGCCCAGGTGCATCCTGGTCCCAGCAAGGCAGGACAGAGTGTTCCAATGTTTGCACTAAGAGGAAAATATTAAGTTGCTCCAGGCCCCCTTTGTTCCCCAGGGAGCTCTTCCAGAGCTCATTACCCCCACCCCTGCCCCACCCTCTAGCTAAGCTGATCAGCTCCAACCCACTCGGCCTGGGGTTTAAATAAACACCACAAAGGGCCCCAAAATCACCCTTTGGCTCCCAGAGGTGATTATACAATGCATTCACAAAATGCCAAGTGGCTTCTCCTGAACTCTAGCTTATGAAACCGATGGGGCAAATACAGCCCAGATGTTGCTCTCCTCTGGGCCCCAGCCCTGTACTCTGCACAGGGTGGCAACGTCTGTCCTGCCATCCTCACGCAAGTTAACAAAGCCCTGCACCCTACATCTGTGAAGAGCCTCCCTCCCACAGCCTTCCCTGAAGAATCTGGACCTCGGCAGTGGTCCTCACGAGGAGATAAAGGAGACAGGAGTGCAGTGGAGGCCCGCCTAGACAACGCGGGTGGTAAATGCACTCGGCCAGAACCTTGCTCCTCTGTGCCATGAACGTCTCCCGGACCCCTGCTGTCATACTTGGACCTGGGGAACTCTAGTGGGAAACAGGAAGTGACACAAGCCCCTCTCCTATAGACCTCAGGTTTGCCCAATGAGACCAACTGTCTCATCCCCCATTAAAGGATCTGAAGGCACGACAGGGGAGATGAAATGGAGCGGCCAGACCTTGGAAGAGCTGCTGTAAGGACTAGACATGTCCCCCTATGGAGGGTGTGCCCAGTGTAGCCAGGACACTGACAGATAAACAGCATGGGCTGTCTCTCTAGGATAGATGTCAGAGTGCCCCATCATGCTTCACTACCCTCCAGGACACTGATAAGAAAACACTGGGGCAACTCTGTGTTGGGACAAGTCCCAGGGGAGAGTCAAGCCATAGGTCTCTGTCACTGTTCTGCCCTAGACTGTTGTGACCACCAGCTAAGTCCCACCCCTCTGGGAGCCTCTGTTTCCCACCTTCACAATATAGGGTTTAGCGCCGACCCCAGAGTTACAGTTTTAAAGCTGAACCAAATACTAAGCACGAAGCACATGACTAAGCCTTGGTGGGTGTGAGTGTGTGAGATTGTTAGGGCCCCCCTTCCCACCCACAGCAACATCTCAGACACAGGAAGCTTAAGTTCTTGTGACTTTTCACAGTTTTATGTCCAGGAGTTTGAGTTTCTCATCTGTGTTACAGTATTAATGTTGCTCAGCTTCCATTCAGGGACCTCTACCCCGGGAGAAAGGGCAGCGCAGACAAGCGGGCAGCGCAGACATACGGACCGTGCTGATAGGCAGCCATCAAGGATGTCTGGGGAGAAGAGAGATCTCTAGGTCAAGAGATCTTTTCTACAAAGCCTGACCTGCAGATGAAAGACATCAGAGGATCAACAGAACACAAGGCAAGATACTTCACATGGCTCTGGTGTGGTAGACAGCAGGTCCTGTGAGGCCAGCCATGAGCTATTTTAGGGCCCACGATGTCAAGTCCACGGTGACTCTAAAGAAAAGTAGGCTGCTGGCCCGTGAAGCCAAGCATGGACGAAGTCAATGCTACAAACCTGACAGCTCCAAGGGGCTCCCGACATCGCATCCCTGAGCCATGAGACAGAGCTGGTGACATCACTGCCCTGGGGGATTGTAAAACTACTGCGATTACTCCAGAAAGGCCTCTGAAAGTTGGAGATGCCCTTCTCCCCTCCCTGTCTGAATCCCCTTAAGGACTGGACCCTCTTTGTCTTCCCGGTAGCAGCTTTCCTGCAGTCAGTCAGCTGTTTTTCACACTGTCCACAAACAGAGAGAATTCCAGGCTCCTGGGCTGCAGAGTCCTTGGAGATGACCGGTGAGGTGACGGGAGGCCCAGAGGGGCATTAAGGGAAACGCAACAGCAGAGCAAGGCCTGGTAGCTGAGACCCACCACCTCACATGGTCCTTGCATCACACACATCTACCCGCCTGCCCCTGCCTGGTAGAACAAAGCACCCTCTGTCTCCACAGGTTCCCACCACCCCTCCCTCCAGGCCTCTCACACCTCAAGCTACCAATAGGCCTCCTTCAGAGGGTACTGAGAGAATTTACATTTCCAACATAAGATGCCAGCAGCTTGGGACAGAGTACCTCCTTCTTAACCTAGGTATCCTTCCCCGACTGAGGTCAAAGTCAGACCTGGTGGCAGGGAGGAAGCAACAGAGACCCCATAAGAAAGCCACAGGGGTTGGCTGCCAGACGGACCTGGCTAGGAAGGACCTTGCTGGGAATCCAGCCCTACCACTAGAATCTCAGCGTTCTCTGCAGGAACAAGAAGTGAGGGCTGTGGACCATGTTGTGATGGAGCAGTCTGCTCAGTAAGTGCTTAGTCCCCGGTGGCTTTCCTAAATCTCCTGGAGGTGGTAACTTATCCTTCCTATCTCTTCCCAGCCAGATTCCTATCTGCAGAGTCAGACTCCAGCAGGTTCACCATAGTTTGCTCTGACCTCTCGGACGCACTGTTGGTATCTGCCGATGACCGTCCAACCACCTGCATCTTCTGTGGACACCTCTCTGGGGCTGGGTTAGAGGTTGGAGTCCAGGCTCCTCCTGGGCCTGGTTGCCAAGCCCCTGGTTCAGCGCCACAGCATTTCTGACCCATAGAACTTTCTAGCTTTTTTCCTGCTCCACTAGTCCTTATTATCCCAGCTTATTATCCCTGTTGCACAGGCAAACATCAGCATGCTATTTGGTCGGGTAATAGAGGAACCAGGAACCAGACCCAGACACTCTAGCTTCTAACCCACAATTGGCCTCGACGGGCAGTGCGGATGGCTGCTTAGAGTTGGTAATGCTAGGCTGTAATGACTTGTTTACCTATCTGTCCTTTGTGGGCAGAGAGGGGGAGTTAGGGTTTTTAATCTTTAACCCTGGATCAGGTACTTTATTAATATATACCAGGTATTGCTGGCTGGGGGTCGCTGGCGCATGCCTTTAATCCCAGCACTTGAGAGCGAGTGGTGGGAGGATCTCAGTGAGTTTGGGGCCAGCCTGGTTCACATAGTGAGTTCCAGGGCAGCTGGGGTTATATAGTTTGCAAACAAACAAACAAACATGCCTAAAAGACGTATCAGGCACATAGAAGGCAACAGTGTCACCAAAGGACACTTCAACCTGTCCCATGCATCCTCAGCAATTATGTTTGCTCACCCTGTGAAACCAGGAGGTTAGAAGGCATTGCACCTGTCTTAAGGCTGGCTAAAGGGTCTGGAGAGGTTCAGTGACTTGTCCAGAGAGTCACTCGGCCACTGACGAGACAAAGGCAGGACCCAGGTATTCTGAATCCAGCATCTGGCCTCCTGCATGGTATGAGTGGGGCCTGGAACTTCAACACACTCCCACCCAAAGAGTGCCACCCACAGGGTGATAGACAAGGTCCCAAATGCTATTTTCTCCCTCCAGTTGATCTTTGGGGGAAATTGTCAAGTTCCCACTGATCTGAAGCAGCACAGTGAGACTACAGGGAGAGGCTGCATAGGACAAAAGAAAGAGGATCTGAAGACTGGGTACCAACCTTACAGGATTTCATGTGACTGTGAGGCCCCGGTCTGGGTCTTGTAACATGGAGAGCAGCCTGGTGCTGCTCCCAGCAGGACCCTGTACGGATTCCTTAGAGAAAGCAAGGACTCAGCCTAAGCTGGCCCCAGACTGTCTGCGTGAGTGTTCAGTCTTTCCTCTGTGGGTGACAGCAGGGCCAGAAAAGAGATGCTAAGACACACGGGATGGAGGAGAACCCAGAAGTTATCCCTGGAGGTCTTGGATTCTCTCAGTGTCCCATTCAGGGTCCTGACCGAGTTCCCCTGGTTTCTGGGAAGGCGACAGAAGCCAGAGGAAGCTGAAACGGTGGATGTCACCTGTGGCCAAATGAGAAGCTGGCATCAAATCAGCAGTCACTCCTGGACAGATAGGTCACTGTCCTCTTCCTCAAACTGGGCAGCCACCTCACCCTGAGTAGGTCACACTCAGGAGAACTCTGTAGTCCTCTGACCTCCGCCTCTACACACTGTCATAGCTCTAAACAAGTGCCACGCTGGGCACCAGAGGACGGCTTCCAACTGAAGATCAAGCCCCCACCATGGTGCCCCATCTAAAACCGATTCCGCAAAGAGAGCCTCTGAGGCCGGATGCCTGTCACTCCCCAGGGACCTCTTTCTTTGCACAGGCTATTTCTTTTGACAAAGATGGTAAAGCCCCCCCTTTGTCTTCCACAAATTCCCACTTGTCTGATTCAAAAGCTACCTGTTCTGTGAGGCCTTCCCAGACCAACCTGGCTTTCAACTCCCGAAGGAGCACTGGGCTATGGCTGTCTAAGAATGTACCCAGTTCCTCTCTAGTGTGGGTACTCGAATGGCAGGGGCAGAAACTAGAGGAGTAAAATGACAGGGACAGAGAGGCCTCCTTCTGCTTGGGTGCTTCCTGGAACTCAGGGTTTGGCTAAATGGTAAAACCAGGTTTAAGACTGGGGTTCATGCTATTTCTGCCTCCGCTTGCATTCACACAGTGTATGTAAGCAGACACCCTGAAACCACATTATTTATTAGTGTAAATAATAATTTCTTATGCCATTTACCAGTGTATTTATAACACACCGGTGAAACAGGAGTCAAAATCTCCCTTGGAAGGAGCCTGGGAATCAGACAGGTGACATGACACACACCAGGTGACAGAGGCAGGAGGCTAGGGAACGAGGGAGCACAACTCCCAGATGTCCTAATCGGAAGACATGCAGCACCCTGTCTCCAGACAGGCCTCCCAGACTCTAGAACCATCCAAAGGCCAGAGGAAAGAATGACCAACCACCACCACCATCATCACCACCATCAGCCCTGTCACCCCCGCATGGTTCTGCTGTCTCCAGCAGCTTTCTGCACATGGGCTCAACCTCAGATATCAAACTGATGCTCAGTGTTTCACCTCTGTCTTCCCTCCCAGCCTTTGGGTAACTCCTACTCCTTAACACCCAACCTTGCACCCTCTGCCTTTCCAGAGCACACAGACCCCCCGAAGCCTGTACTGTGGGAGGCCTTTCCAGTCTCTGCAACCCCTTGGGAAATTCCAAACCCCTGAGTACAGTCACCTGCTCTGCCAGGTCTGCTCCTATGGAACCTGTTTCTCTTAGCACTTGCGTTGGCAGGGGACTTCCAGGGTGGGACCAGCTGTCTTCAGGAAGTATTCTCAATACCCAGGCTCGGAGCCCGGAGAAGGGATGGTGAACCCAATCAAGTACATTGTCTCTGCGTTGAGCCAGAAGTTACAATTAAAAAGAAAACTAGTGTGGATTCAATCTCTTGCCCAGTCTATTGTTTAAAAGATAGCAAGACTAGCTTTTGCCTTTACACGGGTCCGTGGAACAATGTAGGTGGAAGCCCTGTGGACTCAAGAACGCCAGCCTTCCTAGGAGCAAATAAATGCCTGGGAACACAATTGTTTCTAGACTCAGCTATCTCTGGTAATCAGGAGAATCAAGAGAGTACAGAGATCGTCCACACTCTCTCTTTCATAAGGAAGGACTAGAAAAGAAAAGTAAAGTGGCCCTCTGTTGCCTTTCCCAAGTTTGTCGTCCCCCCACCTCCACCCCAAGGGTAATAACTGACCAAAGTTCTTAGTTAAAGATTGGGGTGGAGGGTTGGGAAAAAAAATGTTTGATTTATCTTTGACACTCAGGATCAAAAGCTCGGACAGGATGGAGCCCCTCCCACTCTGGGGGCTTTGCAAGTCTAGACTTATCCGAAAAGCTAGCATGGAGCAAGAAAGGATCAAAGATTGAGTCACCTCTGGGCCCGGCCAAGTGTGGGCGGGAGCCGCTTTCAGCTAAGCTCGCCACGCTGGTCACCACCACTTGTGCGCTCCGCTCCCGCGGGATAGAGTTCTTCTCACTTCATCCACAACAGTGACCGAATCTCAACGGGTTTCAGCCACACACCCATATCCTACGTGGGCCATTGGCGTGCCTTTCGAAACTAGTGTGTGAAAGGCCTCTTCTCATCACAGCCCAACCAGGGACAGGGGCCACAAGCAGGCCGGATGCAGGCAAACCGTGGCCTTTCTAACCTACAGGATCGGAAGGTTCGTCCCCTCACACTGGGGTCCGGTTAAATGCAGAGTGGAACTCAAAGCCAATCAAGTCTCTCCACCAAGCAGACATATCTCAATCCACACTCTGTCCCAGGGGCGCAGAGAAGACTACTGCCAGCAGTGCGCTACTCCGGGGTCTCCAGCCTCAGGCCAGAGCCCAGACAAGCGGTGTCCCCTCCCCCTCCCACTGGGGTCCTGTAAGGGTGTCCTGCACACTCCGCCCAGTCCTGGCCCGGGCCAGTCGCTAGGCACTGCTGACCACCCCCAACCCACCGAATCCATCCCGTCCCCTCGCGGCTCAAAGGACCTCCGGAGGTGAGAGACAGAAGGGCTGCCAACAGGCGTTGCCGGAGGAACCCAGAGAAAAGTTTGAAGCCAAGTAGGGGGAAAACGAAGGACAGCCGGGGAGCAGAGAGTCTGGGCAGCTTAGGCTCTCAGTACGCACATACCCCACGGATACTCAACCCAGACACGTCGACAAGCCTAGACCACGTATGCGGACACTAGGAGCGCCCACCGGTCCCCACAACCAAACGCAAGGCTGCAAAACGGGGACACTGGGGCGAGATAGCCATGCAAAGCCACGCACACACAAAGGCACAGGCAGATGCTAGCTTCCGAACCCAAATCTACAAAAGACCCACTACGGTGAGATGCACGTGTTCTTACAAAGACCCTGGAGGCGCCGGCCCACGCCCACGGCCCCCAAGCAGAGCCTTTGTCTTCCGAAAGCCCTCACCCCTGCTCCCCGGACCCTGCGCCGCTGTGGCTCGGTGTCCCGGAAAAGTTGAGGGGCCTCGGCAGGACCCGGACCCGCCCCTCGCACCGGCCTGCTCACAGGATGGGGCGGTGAGGTTGAAGTCCCGGGCTCCAAACCTCCAAACCGGCGCCGATCTCGCTGCGCTTCGGGACAGCACCCACCTGGCAGGTCGGCAGCTGTCGCCTCGGCACGCTCACCTAGGCGACCCGGCGTTGGCCCGTGGGCCGGCGCTTTTCTCGGCGCCCGCACGTCCCGCCCCACGTCCCCGCCCGCCGCCGGGCTCCCCTTGCTCGGCACCCAGTGGCTGCACCGGCTCCGGGCCAGGAAGCTCAGGGAGCGTCGTTAAAGTGCAAGTCTAGGGGGGCGTTTTAGCAGCCCTGCCCCCGCCCGCTGGCCGAGCACGGGTTCCACCCTAGGGAGCGTCTAAAAAGTGTGCGGTTCCCTCCCACTCCACAAGGCCTCTCTCCCAGCTTCCTGCGTCCCGGATCCCTGCCCCCTCTGCCTTCCTTCAGTTGTGTGTCCTAGTAATCTCAGCAGATGGCCGCTAGGTTGGGGAACATCTGAGGTCGCGGAGTGTGTGTGTGTGTGTGTGTGTGTGTGTGTGTGTGTGTGTGTGTGTGTGTGTGTGTGTGTGTGTGTGTGTGTGGGTGTAGAGGGAAGCAGAATTAGTTGGTAAGAATGAGCAGATGAGGGTTTTCTCTCAAATTCTCCTCCACCCCACTAAAAAGAAGTTTAAAAAAAGGTCTAGAGCCATTAATGGGTGTGTTTGACAAAAAGAGGGAGAGACAGAGAACAGAAAAGAGAGAGAGCTTAAGCAGAAAAGCTGGCAGACACCGAGTGAGGGAGAAAGCAACAGACATAACAGACTTATTTTTTTTCTTTCCTGGAGGGAAAGTCAACTTCTGGCTGGATTTCCAAGAAGGGAAACTGCTCTGTAGTAGCGGCTTAAGTCTTCCATCCTCTCCAACCGAAATTATTTTGTGTGTGTGTGTGTGTGTGTGTGTGTGTGTGTGTGTGTGTGTGTTTGAAAAAATACAGGATTAAAAAGAGAAATTACCTGCTGTAGGTACTTCTGCCCACATACCCCAGGCAATGCCCACCTCCAGAGGGAGGCCCTCTCCAGTGAAGGGTTAGAGGGAGTTTGGTATTGGCTCTGGACCTCCCAGGAACTTGCCCCTTTGGAAAGGGCCTCTGGGTGGGGAAACCCAGCAATGTTCCCCTGCTATGGCCCAGGCTTGTTGCATCCAGTCTTCCTTTCTCTCTTCCTTATTATTTAAAAACAAAAATCTTTGCTTGGGCTTGTGTGTGTCTGCCTGAGAAAAAGGGAGTTCCCAGTCAGCAAAGTCAAGCTCACACTCGGAAGACAGTGGTTGTTCAGACTCTTGCCTTCACGGAGTGGCCCTGGGGACTTACCTGGGCTGGGCCCTGCTAGTTAAGGAGAGGGGACAATGGTAAGTCCTTGTCTATGAGCTTGCCTGTTGTCTTAGTACCAGGAGGCAGAGGCAGGATAAATGTCAGTGTGAAGGCAGCCTAGCTCTACAGATAGAATGTTTCAAAAAAGCCAAAAGAGGGAAAGAAAAACGGATTCCATCATCCTTGGGAATAGGAGGTCTTTGGGGGATCTTTTCACTGTGGCCCCCTCTGAAATCATATCCAAGTGGGCAGGGTCACTCTTACAGTTGGGCTGCTAGAATTTACTGCTGCAGTACCAATTCCCTTGGAGCCTTCTGGGAAGAGTCTGAGCTCTTCTCCCTATGGAGTGGGAATGCAAGAGGGATGATGTAGGGTGGTGAATTCTTTCACCGTTAGATCAAAGTAGGGGGAGCAGGTTTACTGAACACACTGGGAGAATTCAGGGAGGTTGGTCTTCAGAAAGAATCACTGTCTGCAGCTACCATCTATTAAAAAAAAATCTATTTTTCATTGTTCCGGGTGTGAGGAATGTACCTATGTTTGTAGAGGTCAGAGGACAGCTTGTGAGGTGTTAGTCTCTCCTTCACTCCTTCCACAGTGTGGGTTCTGGGGATGGAAGTCAGGTCACCAGATTTAAAGGAAAATTCTTTTACTCACTGTGTCACCTCACTAGCCCACTACCCACTTCAATTAGGACGAGCCATCATGCAGTTCCCACCATGCAGTTCCCACCATGCAGTTCCCACCATGTAGTTCCCACCATGCAGTTCCCACCATGCAGTTCCCACCATGCAGCTCCCACCATACAAATGATAATGGTTCTTTCTGACTGGTCAGTATTCGAGTCCTAGAGGACTTAGAGAGAGCAGTTCTGTGGTGTCCCATTGAGGTTAATTTTGACTGGCTATGTTCACTCTATGGGAAAGAAGTCTGGTTTAGGGCTCTAATGTTCTTGTTGATCATTAGTGGTCTTGATGGCTGGTTTCTGAGATGTGACATACTGGGCAAGATAATGAGTTTCAGGGCTTTATGAAAGCTTTATCTGAAGAAATGGTCTCTACATGGGACCTTAAATGGGCTTGAGACATCTCTGTTCAGCAGTGATAGGAGACCTTAGGAGTGCTGTTGAGAGGAGAGTTAGGTAGGACTGTTGAGTTTCTTGTATTAAATTACTAAGGAGGAGCCTCGTAGCCCTCTCCGCCTTTCCGGCTGGTTGTGTGTATACAGCATACAAGTGACACTTTATTTTAAGGGCCTCACCGATTCCTTGGTTGTTGTTTTTTGTTTGTTCATTTTGTTGTTTGTTTGAGTGAAAACTGACCATAGAGAGAAAGGGAGACCGAAGTGAAAGAGTACATGTTCAAGCGCTGTTGTGCCCTCTGTACTCTTTAGTCTCAGTGGGAAAGGCTTTTTAGACAGCCCCTAGAGGTAACTGCTCATGTTCCTGTGAATAGCCTCTCCCTTTGCCTCTCCCTCCATATGTAACTTTTATTAAACTCATTGTCTCACTGTGGTGAATAGGATTAGGAATATTGACTAGGAATAGCCCCACAGACTCTTGTCTTTGAACGCTTGGCCTGTAGGGAGTGTGGCTTTGTTGGAGTAGGTGTGGCCTTATTGGAGGAAGTGTGTCACTGTGGAGGCGGGCTTTAAGGACTCCTATGCTCAAGTTATGCCCAGTGTGGTACAGTCTCCCTTCACTGCCACTGAACTCCTTCTCCACGTCCGCCTATACGCTGCCACGTTTCCTGCCATGATAATAATGGACTAAACCTCTAAAACTGTGAGCCAGCCCCAATTAAATGTATATGAGTTCCTGTGGTCATGGTGACTCTTCACAACACTAAGACACTCCTAAAAATAATAATAATAATAATAATAATAATAATAATAATAATAAAAAGGAAAGGGGACTAGCTGGGAAGAAGGAGATCAGTAGGAATGCCCCATGGGAATTTGTTCTCCCTAAGAGAATATAGGGGCTTGGTACAACAGCATATAGAGTCCAGAGTCTTGTCGATGACTCTAAGGTCTTTCACTACCCAGTATATGTTATCAGGGCTTCTAACTCCAAATATGGGCATGTCACAAGGGAAGTTACAGGGACAGAGTACACTGGTGACCAAATGCTTATAGATAAAAGGAACAAACATCCTTGGACTTCCAGCTTGGGGGAGAGGTGCCTGAGAAAGGAGTTGGAATTTTCAAGAAAATGTTTTGTAGAGATTGTGCACAACGATCATCCAGAGAGTGAGACACAAACCTCAGGGGGATTTTTGGGGAAATAGGAGTCTAATGATGTGCCTGGCTAAGAGGGGCCAGGAAAGCTAGTGGCAATGTTGAGCCCCTCCCTAAGGGTGCAGTAGGCATTTCAATAATACTGAATGTGTAAAAGATAAAAATTTCTAAGGAACATTCTAGAGGGGGTATGTGGTGGCTTAGCTCTGCAAGAATCACCCACTAATTTCAATAAAGTGTATCAAAAAGGAAGCTATTTAGAAGTGGCTTCCATATTAATTAAATTAATTTTAGTTCCTGCCACATTCAGGGTCACCCAAGGCTCTTCCATAGAGAGAGAAAAAAATCTGAGAGTCTATGTACATACAGTCTGTTAGTCAAGCCAGTCCTCCTCCCTTGGAGTCCAAGAATAGACCCAGTGGTACCCTCCATGCCCCTGGCCATAGTATCTCCAGGACTGTGGGTATTGAGGTAACCCTTCCTTTTCAGAGAGAGGCAATCCTGGATCCAATGTCCCTTCTTTTTTGCAAAGTGGACAAAGGCCAGTTTTGACCATCTTGACTGAAGTGTCCTGGCTGACGCAATGAGAATACTCACAGAGCAGGGGAGGGGGTATTACTTGAACTTGGTCTCCCCATGCAGAACAGAAGGGATGTAGATGAAGCTTTAAACTGTTCGTGTTGGGATGGAGGCACCTAGTGCTGCCCTGGCATAGGCTTGAAACTTCCTCCCAGTTATCGAATACCTTTGAAGCCAAGTGGGGAAAGAACTTCAGATCCCTGCCCAGCTTTTGGAGGTTCTGTCTGATACCTGAGGTGGACTAACTATGAAATGGGTTGAGAAGTGACAAGGCCTTCAGGACACTCTGGGTCCCAGGGTAGGAATTATACATGGCCTCAGCCAGTCTGAAGTTAGACAGGGCAGTCTGGTATAATCAGCAGGCTTTATCACTACTGGTTAATCAGTGTAAACATGTAGCTATGACCCTCCTTACCTGGATTCTTCTCCTAAGGCGCCTCCCAGGGTCTGTTTGGGGGAAGTGCATCTTCCATGGGAGAGGGGGGGCTCCCATAGGATTCGGATGAGGGTCTCATTAGCCCATCATTCAGGCGCTGACCAAGCGCAGGTCTTTTCCTCATGTGAACCGCAGTATATGAGTACACATAGTCTGCTGACTTTAGTCAGAGGAGATGGAGGAGATAGAGAAGATCTTGCTTTAATGCATGTAGAGAGGTCTTGGCTGAAAGAGACCACTTTGGTTTCTGTCTGGCCAAGGTCAGGTATGAGGAGGGGACACAGACCTTGACAGTGCAGGCTATGTCATAGAGGAACTGTAGGCTTCCTGAAGCATCAGCAGAACACATTAGGTCTATAGAGTTCTTTCTTGAAAGGGTGTGTGAAAGGGTGAGGATGTCAGAGCCCTGGTTATGGGAGAACTGTTGAACCCCTTTGGGAAAATGGACTGAGGGAGTGGTTGATAGGATGAGGTGGGATGAAGGAGGGCTATCCAGGATGTTCTGGGCTTCTGAGGACCCTGGCAATCTCTCTAAACACACGTGGCCGGACATTTTGCAGATTTAGGTCTGGAGAAAAGAACATGAAAGCTTGGATATATATAGGATACCTCTGACCACCTAGAACATTATGTCAGAAGTGGCTGAGAAAAGAGAGTGTTGTGGTGAAATGAAGGGTCACATTTGCAGGTCTCCCAGTGTGCACTGCAGCCAAGTTACATCACAAAGGAACACAGGATGCTTCCTTCCTTCCTTCCTTCCTTTCTTTCTTTCTTTCTTTCTTTCTTTCTTTCTTTCTTTCTTTCTTTCTTTCTTTCTTTCTCTTTTAGGATCTAGGGATTACATCCACCTCAGTTCTTTATAATACATCCCAATGCTGAATGTGATGGAATAGAAGGTGCCTGCCTCATGTTGAGACCAGGGTGGATGACCCTGAGGCACACCTCTGGAGGAAAGGGTCCAACAGAATTGTAAGAAAACTGATGCTACTATTCTCAAATTGCGGAGGGGAGGGGCATGTATCTTTAGAATGTACTTTCTGATGAAGTGTCTGAATTAGTTGCTTTTCTAGTACTATGACAAAACACCATGACCAAGACAACTTATAAAATTTTTTTTTAATCTGGGCTCACAGTTCGGAATGTTAAAGTCCATGATCATCATGACGGGGAGCACGGCATCAGACATGGCACTGGGGCAGTAGCCGGACACTTACATCCTGATCTGCAAACAGAAGAGAGAGGAGAGAGGAGAAGGGAAGAGGGAGGGAGAGAGAGGGGGAAGGGGGAGAGAGAGGGAGATGAAGAGGGAGGGGAAGGGGGGAGAAGGGGAGAGGGAGAGGGAGAGGGAGAGGGAGAGGGAGAGGGAGAGGGAGAGGGAGGGAGAGGGAGGGAGAGGGAGAGGGAGGGAGAGGGAGAGGGAGAGGGAGAGGGAGAGGGAAAGAGTTAACTGGGAATGATACGGGCTTTTAGAACCTAAAAGGCTACCCCTAGCAACTCTACCAACTGGAGACCAAACATCCAAATATGTGAGCCTCTGGGGTTCCATTTCTTTCAAACCATCATGCTGTCTGTCAAGAACTGGAGGTGAAACTTTAATAAAAAGGGTATCATTTTTAAAAGACTCCCTTGGTGTAGGAGCCAACAGTTAACAGGCAAGAACACTAGGCAGGTTCAGAATGGGAGACTTACCCATCTGGTAACTCCTGATGTTCTCAGAGAGATGAAATCAAGTCTCAGGAAAGCTGGCCAGGAGAGAAGGGAAGACCACACTGCAGGATGTGGGAGAGCATCTCCTGTGATGAGCACAGCTTAGTGGATGCTGCTGTGCAGTCTGCACCAGGAACGGCCTGAACAAAGAGAGAGAAAACCATCCTCTCTCACAGGCTGCTCCAGACCTTCAGATCTCATCAAAGAGTTGCCTTGGCTAGAGCGGCAGTCGCCAAGAGAGGAGGGTCTTTCCATCAAATGTTCTGTTAGAGAGCCCCAGTCCCTGACCTCTGTGGGAACAAGTGTGAGAAGAGAGAGGCCTTTAGACTCCACAGGAGAGAGAGTCCTGGGATAGAAAGAGAAAGTTCGCAGGAGAGACTGGGTTCCTCAGAGCATGGTGCCAAATAAAAAGAGAAATTTCCCAGAGGAGACTGAATTTCTCTCTCATGTCAATAGACATGAGTAGGGAAGATCTCTATTTACACGTAGGTCAGAATCCTTCCAGTGTCCTGAAACTTCTTAACAGCTCCTCAACCTTCCTAATGCTGCAACCCCTTAATACAGTTCATCATATCGTGATGACCCCCATCCAGAACATTATTTTGGTTGCTACTTTGTAACTGTAATTTTGCTGTTATGAATCATAGTGTAAATTGGATTTACATGATAAGTGTCTGTGGATTGAGAACCATTGTTCTATATAACTACCAGAAGGGACTACCAAGTGGGGCCAGGTTGGTGAAAGTATTCGGAGTAGGAAACGGTAGGATAGTGGAGCACAGTGCAGTGGCTCAGGAGGCCAGGGCAGTGACAGAACCACCTGCTGGGTGGCTGTGGAAGTGGGGGTTATGCTCTAGCATTGCCCTCGTCATTAGGATGACCCACCCTGTAGTTCCTGTCACATAAAGGAGGGAGGTCCTGGATGGTTGATGTGCCATCCTGGGCAGAGGCTGGGTTTACACAGCAGCAGCTTTGGTCCCAGGTCACAGTTAATTTTGATTCTCATGGTTTGGGTGCAACAGTTTCCCTTGGGGAGACACTAACTGGAGGCATAGGCTTTAGAAGTTCCCTGCTAGGGACCTCTCCTTTTCTGCAGTGTCTGGACCACGACTTTCTCTCCATATTTCCCTCTCCCTTATGAAGGTTCACTCTCTGATGGAAGAGTCACCCTTTCACAGGCTTCGGGTCTATTACAGAGGAGAGACTGGCAGGAGCCTAGGCAGGTCCCCCAGCCTCTGAGATGCAGTTTCTGCCACTGTAAAAGAGGCCGATGCATGGGGTGAACAAGGTAATATGTCAACCGTTGGATTGCTCAGTTGTATGGGTATCCTTTTTACTGCCCAGGATAACTATCTGACTCCAGCTGGTCTAGCCTGCACTCAACACTTCTCTCTGCTCTCTAGTACATATCTAATGCTATTGTGCGCTGTGTAAACTTTATCTTTGCATTATTCAAATGCTGATTTCTCTCTCCTCATGTCTTGCTGCAATCCAGACATGGTATTATAGCGCTTATTCTAAGAATCTCTTGTCTTGAATTTGTGTAATCAGTGCTCATCATTTATTCTCTGCCTTGTCAATAAAAGCCGGAAAAGCCAGTAGCTAGGCAATAGAAAGATAGGGTGGAACTTCCATCAGCCAGGGGAGGAGGGAAAGAGAGGAAGAAGAAAGTCAGCTCTGAGGAGGGCAAGAGGAGAGACATCCTCAGAAAACACATTTGAAGGACAATACTAAAATCCAAGCATCTTTAGGAGGGAGCCAGATTAGCTTAGATGACATCAGTAGAATTATAATGCCTAGTTATTTCACTTTAAGTTGAAAATAAATCTTGGTCTCTCTGTGTCCTTATTGGAGAACTAGCTAGGATAAAGAAAACAGCCACTGTATTAATGCATTGAATACATTTATATTAAAATCACTGATACATTTGGTGCCCAATGTAGCACCCATTGTCTAGTTTTTTTCTCTATGCTCCTCCCCCCGCCCCCCCAGCTCCCAAATGATTGGGACTGAGACTACTAGATTTATTCAATCAAACTTTACAGCACAAAACCTGGGAAGTTGTTGACCTATTCTAATCCTCTAGCCTAACCTGGCTACCTCCTGTTACCCTTGACATACTTGTCTTTTAGCAATGATCTTGCTCTCTCAGCTTCAGGTATATTCTCCTAGGATGTCTCTTCTTACCCTCCTCCTGTCTCATCCTCCTCTTGACTGAATCTACCTTACTCTTTTTTTTTCTCCCCCCTTTTCCAGGGCTGGTGGAAATCCTGCCCTATTCTCCTTTTTGCTCAGCCATTGGCTGATTGGCTTTTATTGACAAGGCAGAGAATAAATGTTAAGCATTGTTTGCACAAACTATACACAGGAAGTTCTTAGCATAAGCATTACAGTGCCGGGTTTGCAACAAGGCATGAGGGCAAAGAAATGAGCATTTTAATAACACAATGACAAACTTTACACAGTGCACAACATCATTCCTACACTGCAGAGAGATTGTTTTGAAGCAATCAAAACACTGCCCTCACCCTCCTTCTGGCCTAAGGATTTCCATCCTCCTCTTCCCAGCTGTTGGGTAGGTGTGAGGAGTGTTCAGCTTTCATTCAGTTTCTATCACCCGTCCTGTGCAGGCTGGGGCCTCAGGACTCTGAAGTGCTTGTCTTAACAACAACAACAACAACACAACAACAACAACAACAACAACAACAAATCCCTTTACCCCTTCCTGGGAGCCCATCAGCTTCTGGGCTTTCCCTTTCATTACCACCCTTGATTTTCCCTACCCAGCCAGGGAAGCCCTTGGGATGAGGCATCTGCTGCTCTACCTGCCTCCCAATCCCATCCCTGTGTCTACTGTTGACAGACTCTCCTCACCCCCACCCCCACCCCACCTTCTGAATGTTGTTTCTGCTGCAGCAAGTAGGATCTTCCTAAACTACAAATTTGCAAAATGGCCATGACTCTTGCCTGCTTAAAATCTCTCAATGGCAAAAGCTTAATTTCCAAAATGCACCCATGGCCTACATGACAAGCCCCTTTCCCTCCTTTCTTTGGCCATCTTTTGCCTACATCTCAAGGTTAAATTGCTGGCATACAAGGGGGAGGGAGGTGAAGGCAAGAAGTGCCCTGGGAGGGGGCCCCAATGGAGAAGTTAGAGAAAGGATTAGGGTAGCTGAGGGGGTTTGCAACCCCATAGGAAGAACAACAATATCAACCAAACAGACTCCCCAGAGCTCCCAGGGACCAAGCCACCAACCACAGTGTACACATGGAGGGACCCATGGCCCCAGCTGCATATGTAGCAGAGGATGGCCTTGCCAGGCATCAATGGGAAGAGAAGCCCTGGTCCTGTGAAAGCTCAATGCCCCAGTGTAAAGGAATGTCAGGGCAGGAGGGAGTGGATGGGTAGGTAGGGGAGCACCCTCATGGAGGCAGGGAGTTGGGGGATGGGACAGGGGGTTTCCAGAGAGGAAACTAGGAAGGGAAATGTGGTGGTTTGCATATCTTTGGCCCAGGGAGTGGCACTATTAGAAGGTGTGGCCTTGTTGGAGGATGTGTGTCACTGTGGGGGTGGGCTTGGAGACCCTCCTCCTAGCTGCCTGAGGATGCTCAGTCTGTTCCTGGCTTCCTTCAGAAGAAGATGTAGAACTCTCAACTTCTCCTGCACCATGTCTGCCTGGATACTGCCATGCTCCCACCTTGATGACAATGGACTGAATCTCTGAACCTGTAAGCCAGCCCCAATTAGATGTTGTCCTTATAAGAATTGCCTTGGTCATGGTGTCTGTTCACAGCAATAGAACCCTAACTAAAACAGGGAATAACATTTGAAATGTAGATAAAGAAAATATCCAATTAAAAAGAAAAAATAATTAGATTAAATATAAGTAGAAAAATCTCAGATTAAAAAAAAAAAAAGTGCCCTGGGAATCCTCTACTCTGTCCAGAATCTCCTTCCTCCAGAAAGCCCCCTGGAAATGTTGGACCCCTTGTTAGTTTCTGCAGGGTTTTGTAGTTAAACAGCCATTTTCACAATTTTCTTCCCACTCCTCCTGGACATCCTGCCTATGTGATACCCCAAGAACAATGCTAGGTAATTTTGTGGGTTTCTCATCTTTTAGCTCACATTGGTCTTCATCTCCTGTATACACACACACACACACACACACACACACACACACACACACACACACACACACACACACACACAGAGACACACACACACACACACACACAGACACACACACACACACACACACACACACACACGTACACACACACACACACACACATACACACATACACACATACACACACACACACACACACACACAACACACACACACACACACACACACACACCACACACACACACACACACACACACACACACACACACACACACACACACACACACACACACACACACACACACCACAGTGTGCATGTGGAAGTCAGAGGACAAGTTTGTATTTGTGGGAGTCTGGTCTCTTCTTCTGCCATGTGGGATCTGTGTATCACACAGCTTCCTTACCTGCCAAGCCACCCTCTGGTCCATCTTGTTTTTTTTTTTTGTTTTTTTTTTTTTTTGTTTTGGGGGTTATTTTGGTTTATTTCTGTTGTTGTTTTGTGTTGAAGACCCTCTAGTGATTCCGATGTCAGTCCTTAGAACCGACTTGGGAACTAAGGGACTTGAAAAGATGCTGTATGGTGGACAAAGTTCTTCCACACAATCCCCATCTGTAAACCCTGGGGTGACGTTTCTAGGTGATCAACAAACTCCTCCCCTTTACAGATGTGGAAACTGAGACTCTCACAGCTCTCACCCGTGGTCACACCACTGAAGCCTCATGCTGGCGTGGTGAAAATTCCAGTCATCCTACTGTAGACTCCCGGGTGGGCCATGCTGACATCTCAGCAGTCACTGTGTGATGAACACTCCTCCCCTCCTGCCAAACCAAATGTGTCCCTAAATATTTCTCTCCCACTCCCCCACCTCCGTACTTTCCCCTGTCTGGAAGGATTTCTCAGCCCAATCTGCCAGCTGCAGGCCTTGCTATCTTCAAAGCTGCCACCTCCCTCGCAAAGACATTTCCATTCCCTGCTCTTTCTCTTCCCTGAAGTTGGAAAGGCTCCTGAGTGCAGCCTGCCTTCAGCCCCTGCTTGCTTCATGCTCAGGCTACTGCAGCTTCCCAGTTTGACCATTCCAGGTATTCTTTCTATAGAGGAGCCCTTTGCCCAGCTCATCTCTGACCTTCGTAGGCAAACCTCTTTCAGGAAGTGCTCCCTGCATCTCTAATCTTCCGCCATGGAGAGCCCTTCCTCTGCTGCCAGGGGATGCCAAGGATACCTCTATGTGAACACAATCGTAAGGTATGGACTCTGGGCCAACTAGTCAAGTTGAATCTCAGCCTCAGAGTGGGCAAGTTCCCCCAGCAGGCCCTCCCTGCCTTATGTTTCTTTCCTGTAACACGGGGAAATAATGGCTTCTACTTGAGAAGTTGTGGTAAGGATTAAGGAATTAATTCAGGTCGAATGTGTGGTTTGGGGCCTGCACATGGGGAATATTGATTCTTTCCCTGTGGCTTATTAATTCATTTGATGGTCCTGGGAAAATGCTTGTCAAACTGGACAGGAAAGAGGATTCTGGGAAGATGACAGAAGTGGAAGCATTGGGATTCTCTCTCCCAAGTGCCACAAGAATTGAGTTGGTGGGTTCTGTCTGCTGTGGCTGTGGTAGAAATCTGGAATCTGTTGAATGCTGAGGCCTTTCAGGGGAAGACTTGGTTCATGAACTGTTTGATTTCAGTCCACTGTAACTGCTAACCCAAGCAGCAGCTACCTGTATCCGTCTTGTGTAGGCAACTGTGCAAGTGTGTGCCTGGAGTGAACTATACACACAGCTAAAGAAGGATGTAGTTCTCAGTACAGGCTCAGTCCTGACCTTTGACTCTGTCACTTCTGAGGAAGAGACACAAAGACACTGCGATCCTTTGTTGGTATGTCTCCCCAAATAGTGCAAGACTCTGCCTCCATGAAGCAGCTACCAGGGACTTAACTGGTATCTTTCCTTCTCTTTAATTTTTTCCCCTTTGTCCCCACTGGGAGCCACAAATTAAAGATCATTTATTCTAAAGGAACAGTGTATATAGAGGACACTACAAAGTGACCACACACAGCCAGGGAAGGCACATACCTTAGGCTGATCCTTGTAACAACTTTGTTATGTTTTGTTTGTTTTATTTTTGTTTTGTTGAAACAAAGTCTTGCTATTCCCGTTGAGGCTGCCCTAGGACTGTGTAACACAATGATCGGACACTTACATTCCACTGCCTCTCCCTTTTCAGAACTGGGAGTGCAGGCGTGTACCACAATGTCCAGCAGGACAGCTGTCAGTCAAGAGAACACCCAAGCAACTATCCACCCCAAACGCTGCAGGGGACAACCTTCATTTCAAGACCTACTAAATTACTAGTTTAAAACATCAAGTTTTCAACAGAATACTACAAGGTTACCAAACATCAAAGCATGCCCTATTTGAAGAAAAAAAGGGGGCAGGGGGAGACTGCTGGGTAGGTGTCTTTGTAGGTAAAATGTAAGACTGGAAACCTGCAATCCCTGTAACCCATATGAAAGTGGAAGGAGAGGCTGGTGGCACAGAGTAGTCTTCTGAGTGTCACCTGTGTCATGGCATGTGCACACATCCCATATGCCATCCACATGTACAGTAATACTAATACTAATGATACTAATAGGTAAGTTATCAGAGGTCAGGCATGACGGTGCATGCATTTAATCCCAGCACCCAGGAGGCCAAGACAGAGGTAGAGGTAGATGGATGGATGGATCTCTGTAAGTTGGAGGCCAGCCTGGTCTACATAGTGAGTTCAAGGACAGCCAGGGCTATGAAGAGAGACCCTGCCTCAAAAAAAGGAAAGGAAAATATTAAATGGAAACTGGAAACTGTGAAAGACCTGACAGCCGACCTATTCTAGAATAGAATATTTGCTTTAAAAAAAGCAAGGGAAAGTGAAGAAAATGATCACGAGTTAAATGGAAATAACCAAGAAAAGATGTAAAAACCTCACAGCGAACTTAGAGCTGAAAAGTACAATAACGGAGATGGAAACCACTCCGGGGATGCAGGAAATAAAAGAAAGAAAGCAACACGGAAGTCGGGATGATGGAAATACATCTGAGGAACAGCATCAAACCATTAGAGAAGCGTAGACGGAGCCATCAGCCAGCGAATCGATGCATCATGAAATCTGAGGAGAAGAGACATGGATACAGAGAATGTTTGGAAAAGAAATGTTTAGGTACTTTGCAAATTTGATTAAAAACACGGAGATAAACATCTGTAATTCCAGCAAACTCAAAGCAGGTCCAAGGAGGACCTTAAGAGGGGCCTACGTGGAGATATTATAGTTAAATTATCAAAAGCCAGATTCAGAATCTTTGAAATCTTGACAAAAGCAGCCTACAGACCCATCATCAAGGGGATCACAGTAGGAAATGCAGCAGGAGCTCGGAAACTTCCGGATGCCTGAGGCAGTAGGACAGAGCCAATCAGCAGGCTGGATGCAGTAGACAGAGCCAATCAGAATGCTGAGGGAAAAAACTGTCAACCAAAAATCCGGTGTCTCACCAACTTTTAAAAATGAGGCCGAATTAAGACATTTCCATCCTGTCCTCCAAGAAACATTGAAGGGAGCTGCCTACTGTGAAAGAAAGGAGTGCGGACAACAGCTCCAGCTGTAGGCGGAAGTTCCTGATCAAGATAAACGCACAGACGGTTATAAACGCTAGCGTTGCTGTAAGGTGGTTTGCCAGCTTCTTGTTTTCTGTGTGTTTTGTTTAGTTTTTAAGGTACACACCGAGTAAATGTGTAATTCTGTGATTTTAATAACGGAAAGGGATAAGAAAGGACTATTAAGGGACAGTGTGTGTGTGTGTGTGTGTGTGTGTGTGTGTGTGTGTGTGGCTAAGTTGCTATAAATTCAAATTAGAGCATTATACCTCTAAGACGTTAAACATAATCCCATAGCTCATAAAGAAGATAGCTGTTAGAACAGAAATGAAAGTAAATGAGGGAGGGATTTAAATATTTTACTGCCAAAAAGTCAGCCAGACACAGAAGAAAATGCACTGCAGGAAATAGAACTACAGGGCACATGTAAGACATATGACCAAATGCTAGAGTAAAGCCCTCCACATCAGAAGTCACCCTTCTCTGTGGGGGATACGCTTCAAGAACCCCAAAACTGAAGATGGTGCTGAGCCTTATGCATGCCGTGGTTTTCCTAGTTTTAAGCACCTATGGAAAAGCTTAATTTATAAGTTAGGCAGAATGAGAGGGTAACAGAGCAGTGAGGTCGTGGTGGTGCGTGCCTTTATTCCCGGCACTAGGGAGGCAGAGGCGGGTGAATCTCTGTGAGGTCAAGGCCAGCCTAGTCTACATAGTGAGTTCTAGGATGGCCAGAGCTACACAGAGAAACCCTGTCTCGGAAACAAAACAAAACAAAGAGGTTAACGGAAATGGTTAATAAAATGGTGCTATGAGGCTGGAGAGATGGCTCAGTGGTTAGAGCACTGACTGATCTTCCAGAGGTCCTGAGTTCAATTCCCCAGCAAAACAAAACCTTCTGTAATGGGAATGCTCTTCTGATGTGTTGGAGACAGCTACAGTGAAACATTAAATAAATTAAATCTTTTAAAATGGTGCTATGGAGGTCCTTATATCAAAGTGCTATGATAATATGTGAGTATTCTGTCTGCCTGTCTGTCCCTCTCTCTCTGACACAGGCAGGCATTAGACAAAGATTGTGTTATATAATGGATATGATCGGTTATATAAGGAATAAAGATTATATTACAGGATGGAGAAGCTGGACAAAGGGGATATTTGAGTCCTGGGCAGGGTAGAGTGGAACAAAGTAGACAGAGTGAAATTTCATCTTGCTACTCTGAACAATTTAAATCTTTTGAGTTATTTCTGGAATTTTCCACACCTTAATTGACCGTGGGAAGTTGAAATTGTAGGAAAGAAAACTCTGGACAAGGGAGACTACTGTGACTACTTGTATACTTATTATTTTTCGGGACAGGGTTTCTATATATACCCCGGTTGTCTTGGAGCTCACTCTGTAGACCAAGCTGGCCTTGAACTGCCTGCCCCTTGCCTCCCATGTGCACCACCATATCCAACTTCATTTATTTACTAAGGTAGGGTCTCAGTTGTAGCTCAGACTGGCTTGGAACTTGCAAACCCTCTGCCTCAGCCTCTCCAGTGCTAGAATTACAGCTATGAACCACCATAGTAAATGTGTAAAACACACGATCCAACTACAGCTCTTTCTTGATTAATGATTAGGTTATCAAACAATAAACCCACTTTACGCTGGAAACAGCTTATTAGAACTTAGCACACCTAATCTCGGAGACATCCTAGCTTAGTACCCTCACCTGCTGGAGGAGACTAGCTGTGCTTGTGACTGGCTGAAGGAGCTGCCTGACATGGCAGAAGAGCCAGTTTCTGCTGATTACAGATTGATTTTACATTATGCTGTGTTAATGTCACGTTAAAGATGATTAAGTCAAACCTATGGTTATGTTTCAGGTATAGGAGGCACAAAGGAAGCCATTGGGGACCACTGATATGTGTTTCCCAGGAGAGATTAACTTGAGGTTCAAAGACACAAATAGATCTACAGTGAAAGAATGGGGAAAAGATCTTTCAGGCAATTACCAACCAAACTCGTCGGGCAGCTGCACCAGTGTTATGCAACTAGACTTGAACTGTAAACATCACTGTGGAGTCCTCCACAGTCCCAGGGACAGACCTAACAGACAGAGTCAGGGAAAGAATGAAGAAATAAATGACAGACAGATGGACAGACAGACTAACAGATGAAAAGCTGAGTTCACCGGATCTGAGCTCTGGAGAGAAACCTCACCCCAAGGGTGTAGCTTCGGTTTGACAAGATGAAAAGGTACAGATGGGACAAAGTAAGGGCTGCACAACCTCATTCTATCACTGAAGCCGACAGGGAGGGTTAAAGCTGGGCTCCGTGGTGCTCATCTTTAATCCCAGCATTCAGGAGGCAAAGGCAGTTGGATCTCTGTAAGTTCGAGGTTAGCCTGGTCTACATAGTAAGACCCTATCGCAACAAACAAAAAACCCTACATAAAAGCCATTATGAGCATCTTACCACGCTGAAACTCTGTAACAAACAGATAGGGAAACGGAGATTACAGAGCCTAGGAACACACTATGGCTGTAGAGGCTTGGAGGGCCCAAAGGTGGTTTGGGGACTTAGAGCACCTTGCCTGCTCTCTGGACAGGTCACAGGGCTCTTGTAAAGCAGTAGATATAATCTGTTAAAATTCCAACCTATGTGTTCCCCAGTCTGGTGGTGGCTGGAGGTCAGAGGCTGTTTTCCAAGTAGCTCTCACAACTGGTCCCTTTCCAGAGGTCTGGATACAAACCTGAGCCCTTCCCTCCCTCTCCCCCTCCCCTCCCCTTCCCCCTCTCACTCCTTCCCCTCTTCTTCCCTTCCATGTCCCTCCCTGAGTCCTACATCCAGGAGCTGAGCTCAAGTACACTTCAGACAACAGATAATGCTCCCACCACTGTGGATCAACCTGGGAACTGGAAGCCCTGAAGATTCACTTACAGTGAGACACTTTAGCCCCATTCACAGCCCATTTTAATTCCAGAGACTGAGGCCCAGGAAGAGGGATGACTTCTATACTGTTTCTGTATTCAGCATTCCCACCGCCTCTCTCATCTCTCCTGCTGTCTTTATTCTCTGTCCACCTCTCCGTCCACCCCACGTGTTTCTCAGATGGTCCTCTGACACATGATCTAGGCTGATCTGGGAGTTCACGGTCAAGTTGGACTCACCATGAAGACAGATCACAGATCCGGATGAGTTTGTCTGTCTGCCAGCAATAGAGACTGAGCACAGCTTCCAGAGCAGTCAGAGAAGTTGTTATGGGGCAGGGGGGAAGGAATCCTCTTGGACCCAGAGGAGATGGCAAGGGGTGCTTAGCAAAGGAACAAGGTGACCTAAGAGGGGGAAAACCTGCAAGGGAAAAGGTGGAGCAAACAATGTTTCAGCGTGGGTGGTTAAGGTACAGGGAATGAGGGGCTGCAGTGAGGTTAGCCCTGAGAGAAGAGGGGGAAGCCCTGGAGAGTCTCACCTACCTCCAGTTAGCCTGTTGGTCACCCCCCAAAGGCCTGGCAGTGCTCTTGCCTTACCTGCCTCCCTCCACGTGCATGTGGGCACTCACTCTCCCCCTCTGAGCTCTACCACTTCATTCTCTCCTCTGAGCCTAGCAGTTCTTGCTAGGAACCCACCTCTTCCTATGCACCCCTGTCCTGTTTTCCTGCTGAGGACCCCAGTATCTCCTTCCATGGTATATAAAGGCACCAAGTCTTCAACATGGACCCAAAATCCCTGGCTTTGCCACTGCTGACTCTGACACTAACTGCTGTGAGTACCATACCGGCAGGGAGATTTCTAGCCACCGGAACCCCTCTGACCGTTGTTTCATTGGCCCCTCTAGATTGCCCGTGTGTGGAAAGACGTCCATTTTCACTGTGGTCCAGAAATCTCACCACATTAGCTATCCCAGATTGCCAGTGAAGCCTGGGGCCCTTGTTATCTCCTTCGGAGTGATAACTCTGTTATCAGAGAGTTGCGTGCAAAGGGCTGCGTATTCTTATTACACAGCTTAAGAAAATAAAGTATTGAAATAAGCTTATTACTTTCCGTCCCAGTACAAACAGAACTCTGAAATGCTGCCATCTCACAAGGTCCATCTCCATGCACAGCAGAGTCAGTGGTAGGTAAGAGCGAATGGGTTTTATCAAGATATTTCTTTTTCAGGTTTTTAAATGATAGTTCACAGTAAGAAGCACATAATACCACCACTGGACATGAACACGCGCGTGCCCACCTGTATTACACTCTGATAGTTTCTTTTCTGCCCCATTTTGTTAGGAATATCAGTGGTGTAGGGACTGGAGCTGAAGCCGTTAAGAGCACTGACTTTTCTTCCAGAGGACCTGGGTTCAATTCCCAGTACTCACCTGGCAGCTCACAACCATCTCTCACACAGACATATATGCAAGCAAAACACCAATGCACACAAAAACTAAAATAAAGAAAAAGGGAGAACTAGCAATGGTGGTCACAACTGTGAATTGATTTCACCTCCCATTGACCATTATAATGGGAGATGTGGAAAGAGCTGTTTTAGTTTTTCTCATGTTAAAACAAGACAAGACATAAGGAAAAGAATTTCTTCTCAGCCTCCCCGCTCAGCTAACTAAATGGAATTCATCACCTTCCATACTTCTCTAGAAGTGCACAGACAGACCTCTGGTCCTTCCAAGCTACTGAGGATGTCATACTGGCCCTTCCTGTGTGAGCAGAGGGAAGTAGCCCCGCCTCCCTCTCAGTCCTGCCAGCTCAGTGACTCTGTGCTCTGCTCTGCCTGTTGCCAGCCCCAGCACCACAGAGCACAAGGCTTTGCATGAAGTATAGACACAGTACATGCTCACAGAAGGATAGACTTTAGACTCCAGGAATGTTAAGACCATGCGCAGAACCACTGTGCCAACCAGACATGCTATCACACTCCCGTCATACGACATTCTGGAGGCTGAACCCTGAGGATATTGGGTTGGAGGCTTACTGGAATTATATAACAAGACTTAATGAACCAACAGTGAACAAACAAACAGAACTAACCTGAGGTCCAGAGGGGATGATAATTACATGGCGGGAACATAGACTACTCTAACCAGAGTGAGCATGGGACCACCAATCATGGAAGCATGGTGATTGGATACCCAGAAGGTGGACATGGAGGGCCAGAGACTATGTCAGTGGCAATGCCTCCTGGCTGGGATTTCTCTGACTCTCAAGGCTGCTTTATGAACTTCTTGATAAGAAGCACTGCTTTGCTGGTCTGGTGGTTATTCGGGAGCGATTAGGACTATTGGGACTGATTGATGGCACAGACTGTGTTCCCTCTGTGCCTGACCTGACTCCCTTTGTAATCAAATGGCTGACCAGCATTGATGTTGGGACCTATTTTTCTGGGGGGCCTAGAAGACAAAGTCCCTGCTCTGGCCTGGGTGTGCATGGTGACGTCTGGGCCAAAACCAATGATACATCAAGAGGGATTCTCAAAGCAGGACAAATTGCATCAGAAACCTGGATTTTACAGATGGGGAAACAGGCTCAGAGAGGGCAGGAGTCCAAGTTCACAGACCATGCTGTGGCAGAGGTCCAGGGAGAATCTACTTTCTTTTTAGGCTCCTTCCTAAACCCCACAGGTCACTCGGCTCACAAGTAGAAGGGCTGGTACTTGTACCCTAGCCTCTGACTGAGGCCCCTGTCCTTACTGTTACTCTGTACTATCCCCTTATGTCTCTCCTCTGCCTCATGTTCTGGGACATGGCCAGAGCAGGAGACTGAGGGTCCACCAAATATGGGAGGGAGTGGAGGAGGGTAAGCCTTGCTCTTCAATGGGCACATGGCAGACCTGGCATCCCCAGGTCAAGGGAGTTGATTGCAAACTTTCTGTAAGATAAAGACAATCATTACTTTGGAAGCTAATGGAAGGGGCTCCCTGGCATCATCTTGGAAATTGGCAGCATTGTGCACACATGGCAGCTTCTCTGTGAATTCTCAGAGGCAAGGTGTAGTAAACCCTGGTGATTAACAGGGATGGCCTCGCCTGCCAGTTGCCTCCAGGGCTGAGACAGGAAGGTAGTGAGCAGGCGGCAAGGAACTTTGAGTCAGGCATTGCAGAGTCACAGTTGCTGGTGTTGACTCTAGGTGCTCACAGCAAGGCTCACAGTGAGCTGTCTGGTGTCATAGGTGGGAAGCCGAGGCGGCATGGGACATAGGGACACAATGGAATGGACAGAGTGTCAAATCCCGTGAGAGCAAGACGCAGACTTATGCCGTGGGCAGTTGGACCTGAGAGCCCTTTGGTAGCCTCCATGTTTGCACACGTGTCTCATCTCTGCTGAGGGGCCCAGTGGGTTGGCCATCCTTTTGTTAGGCTGTGCTGGGTCCTCTGAGTGGGTCCTGGTCCCAGGTAAACATCTATTGGAATCTTCCCAGCGCTTCATCCAGTCTCCATTCCTCCATATTCCCCAGGATCACCACAAAAAGTCCCAGCTGCCTGCCTCCACATCGAGTGCCTACTTCCAGGCCCAGACAGTGACCGCCCAGGCTGGGTGAGATTCGGATGCTGTGGTGCCTTCCACTCTCTCTGCCTTGCTCTGTTTCCAACGTGCAGAATGCCCTCTCCCTTGAGCCCTGGGGATTGAAATCTAGTGTCTCCAGGAGCTGGGAGCACAAGCAAGTTCTGTTCTTAGAACAGTGGTGGAGGTTAGGGGGTGGGGAACATCAAGAAAAGAGGTAGCTTGGGGAGGGAGAGAATGAGAGGTAGTGGAGAGGAGCGAGGAGAAGAAAAAAAGGGCAGGACAAGGGCAGTCTTTCATCTGCATATGTGCCCAAGCACCCAGTATTCCAGAATCAGGATCCTGCTGGTTAGAGAGAATTTCATCAGAATGAGCCTGCCAGGATCAGCTTGACAAGAGGGATGCTTCAGTCCACAACAGGCAGTGAGCTGCCAGGGTTGGTTAGTGAGCTGCTGGTGGCCAAGGCCTCAGAGCCCAGAATCCTATTTCGGAGCTTCAGGAGAGGAACTGCCACTCAGGAAAGGAGAAAGGGCACTTGTCTACATCTGCCCCAGCGATCACTGTCGCTGGTTGCTGTGAGAATGTCAGGTGTGCTGCTTTCCGGGAGATCAAGCTGAGGCCCACCCAAGGCCCATTTGGTGACCCCAGGAGGTGGCATTCCTACCTCTGTTTTACAAATGGAGGCTTTGGAAGGAAGAGATTATTCAGCTGGAGGTAGAAGTGATAGTGAAGTTAGTTTTATGCCATCAGCACCTATGATGGGGGCCCTGGGAGATGGGAAGTGTTGACTTAGCTGGGGCTCCCAGCAGACATGACATAATTCTGACCTTAGTCCTCACTGGCCCTCACTTAGTCCCTTCTTTAGTAAGCAGGAGGCTGAGACTTGAATCCAGCGTTCCACATCAGAGTCCCTACCTTTAACTGCTTCTCTCAAAAGCGGGGCTGTGGAAGCTGGCCTAACCCTGGAGGGACACCCACCAGCCTGGTTCAGTGCACTCCAGGTTGGGGCACCCCAGACATGGTAGATGACCTGTGCTGATATTTTTTGTTTATCTTCTGGGACACAAGCCAACTGTGAGTCTGTTCAAATAGTAGTTGCTCGATGCTTGCTTGAGGCAATCAGCTAATGTGGAGAAGAGAGAGGAGAGGGTGAAAGGGCAGGGCAGGGACACACACTCGAGCTTCGGGAGCATTGTAGGTCATAGTCAGAATCCTGTGGATAGTGAAAGAATTTCATCAGAATCGGCATCCCGGGAACAATTTCACAAGAGGAATGTTTTGGCCCACAACTGACAGTGAACTTTCTGCCCCAGCCAGAACACCTAGTCTGATGTAAAAAAAGAACCTGGGTCTGGGTCCTGGGGTAGGCCTTCCTGCCTGGCTCAGGGCTAGTTCCCTACAGTCTAAAGAAGCAGCTGCTCCACGGGCCTGGGTCTCTCTGAATGTCCAGGGTAGGGGCTTGGATAGTCTGGTTTTCAGGGTCTTTTCAGGCTTGCATCCTCGCTCTAATGCTAACTCCTTAGTGAAGCTCACTTTTCAAAGACAGGAAGCTCCTGTTGCCACTACTCTTAGAGGACAGATGTTCCAATGGTCTTTACCATTCAAGGACAGCCTGGGGACTACAGGAGAGAAGAGGACTGCTGTTCAAACATGGAGCAAAACAAGCTGCAAAATATCCACAGCTGTCTAAAGCAGACCCTTCTCTTGCCCTGGGCCCAGAGTCTGAGCATCCCAGCAATTTAATGGCTCATGTCTGATGGGCATCTGTCCAAGCGAGCCATGGTACCACACCACCATGCTGCTGCTGAAGTGAATTATGCAGGGTGGTAGAGGGGAAAGTCAAGGTCACGTCCTATTGTAGCGCTGACTTCCGGTGTGTGCATGTGCCTTCTCTTCCCCGAGATTCGGTGTCCTCCGAGGACCACATTGCTGCACTGTGTGAATGAAATCAAGGGCAAAGCTATTATAATGGGGTAGACATTGGGTCCCAGGGAAAGGAAGTGGACAAAAGAGGGATCTAAATGACCCATGGTCAAAGTCTGACTCTGTCGCTCATCATTATAGTTAGAATTGTGCTCCCCACCCGCATTCTCTCTTAAAATCCTAGATTATCTTAGATTGTAAATATCTGGGGCAAGGTACAAGTGACAATGAGGTCAGCAGGCTAGACTCTGATCTCGCACGACTGGTATCTTCACTGGGAAGAGAGATTTGCTTGTGACCCCACATGTCGAACGTCATGTAACTATAAAGATGGCCGTCTACTAACCATGGAGTGAGAACTCAAAAACCAAGCCCCAAAGGCCAGTGATGACACACAGTTAATCCCAACACTGCGGAGGCAGGTGGATCTCGGAGTTTAAGGCCAGCTCATAGAGTGAGTTCCAGAATAGCCAGGGCTACAAAGAGAGAGAAAAACCCTGTCTTTAAAAACAAAAAACAAACAACAAAAAAAAGCAAGCCTGCTAACTCCTTAACCTTGGACTCATAAGAACTGTAAGGTAATGCATTTAACACATTTGTATGGTTTGAGTCCCTAAGAAGAGGTCTGGTGCATAATAGGGCCTTAGCAAATGTCCTTAGCCTATCTAACAAGAAGAGTAGCTGGCTGACTAGGGATATTGCAGAGTCATCCTGTGTCAGCATGGATCCAGGGCACCCTACCCTTGACTCCACCCTCATCTAAAGCCCAGATTGGCAACCAACCCTGTGTTCGCCCAGCCCTGGCCTCGGGACTGGCTTCCAGCCAGGTTGGTTGGGAGCTGGGTACATAGTGGACTTCACCTATGCCCAAGTTCACAGCAAACCTGCCCTGGTTCATAGGCCATCTTGGCATAAGGCACGGTTGCCAGGGAGTGGTAGAGAGGCCACAGAGACAGGAGCTAGGGGACCCCCCACGCTGCAGTCTTGGCTGGGATCAGCACCTAGTGTCGCACTCTTCCCACTACCAGACTGTTTACAAGTCACTCCAAGCCTTGGGGAAGTTACAGGGCATGGGGTAGGGAGACCGTGGGATCCAGGAGTCAAATCCCAGAAGGGCCACTGATGGGCTGTGTAGGCTGTGTGACGCTGAGCCTTCCTTCAGTGGAGACTAGTCGGGCCCAGATGGATAGACGGAGGCTTCTGTAATGGGAAGGTCATCTCCACCCATAGCGCTCCCAAGGCCTTCCATAATGGCATCTATTGTGACCAGTGCACAGCTGACTGCTTAGAACTGTTCTGAGTCAAATTCCTGGAGAGGCAGGAAGTGTGCCTGTGGGCAGGAGAGCTGTCTGGCACATCCAGCGACCAGGGCTTCCTTCCTAAAACATGCCCCCTGCAGCTCTTGGCAGCCTGAGAGCATAGGTAACAGCCCTCAGCTCCTTGGCTCCCTCAGTGAGCTAGTACTTGCTAGCATTTGTTTCCACCCAAACTTGTTGGCATTTTCATGTTTTCAGTGGTCTCCCTGCCCCTTTCCCCGAGTAGAATGATGATCATGTAGCATGAACTTTGCGTAGGTCACTGTTCCATCTCCTGCCCCAGGAGTTGCCGGGTGCTGAGCCCTTGCAAGACTTTGGGCCCTGAACTGTCTATTAGCGGTGATTAGGAAAATGAAGGAAGGACAGACATATGGACACAGAAACGCTGGGGTTGAGTGATCTGGGCTCTCAAATGGAGAAGCCATAGCACCCTAGGCTTAGTTTACTATATACACTTGACCAGGAAGGTAGGGTTGTTGATACAGATATTCGAGGAGACAGAGTTATTGCATACAGATAAACAAGAAGGCAGGGTTATTGCATTCAGATAACCAAAAGGGCGGAGTTATTCCATAAAGATAAACAAGGAGGTGGGGTTTATGATGAGGAGCTGAGGCAGGAGGCAGGTCTAGCTAACCTGATAAGAGCAGTCTGCGGGAGAGCAGTCTTCCGGCTGGAAACATCTTGGTGGGGGCAGACAGCTATGGTGAACATTTTCTGTACACAACGTCAATATTCACACTCGAGGCTTTGCTACTCCCATGGGACCGAGGAATTGGTCCTTGTTATGGCCCTGCATGTGTCAAACAATTCATATTCCGTACAAGTGTTTACTGGCTCCCTACAGTCTGGTACATAGTAGGACTTCAGTCAGTCTTTGGCGGAGGAAGAGCAAGAGAGAGGGAAGAAACTGTAGATCCTTTGTAGTTAGGCTTTATTACGTTTGGGACTGTAGCTTTAAGTCAGAGGCCAGTTCTGTTTTCTAGAGACTTCCATCTGATGCAGGAAAGAGACACAGCGATTGTTAGCATGACCTGCTCCTTGACAGAGGGAAAGAGGCCCCAGGCTGAGGGCATGAGAGCTGGTGGCAGCTGATGGCTTTAAGCTTTAGGAAACAGGGAACCCTGCTGAGAGAACATAGGTTAGCAAGAATTAGAGGGGCCCGGTAAGGGCAGCTTCTCAGCAGAGAACAGTATATGCAAAGGCAGAGGTTGGGAAGCGCTTGTGTGGTGTTTGCAGGCATGTGTTGCTGGTGTTAGAGATGTGTGTTGCTGTGTACAGGGTATGGTACAGGAATGTGCTGGGTTGGGACCTGGTGGGACCCAGCTTTGACATGTACAAATTCAGCCTGTGACTTCTCCGGGCCCTCAGAGGCCTTCCCCTGATTGAGAGTGAGGGCTGTCCAGGGGCAGCCAACCATTACCACGTGTCTTCCCAGACAGAATTTCCCAGGTGAGCTTAGTCTCCTGAGCTGGTGTCTCTGTCTCTTTGTCTCTGAGGCAGGGGTATAGGCCCAGCTCAGCCAGTGTGGCTTCAGTAGCTTCCTGGAGTAGCTACACCTGTCCTGAATCCAGTTTCCTCCTCAGACAGGCAGCTGGAGGCCATCAGGGTTTTGCCAGTCTTGCCTGCCAGAGCTGATGTTTGGGCAACTGGAGGTGAGGCAGGGACAGCATTTGGTATACACTGTCCTCTCACCCCAGCAGGTTTGGGGAAGGATTCTTTCTGTTTTGCTTGGCTGAAGATATAGCTGCTGGTCATTTTCTAGGTTTGTCATTGATGCTCCTGGTGACCTCAGGAATTCTTCTGCTTCCTCCCTGCCCTTCTCACCTGTTAGACAGTTACACCATCACTTCCTTGGCTTCAGGGATGGGAAACTTTCTCCCTTTGTTCTGGACTCCAGGGACATAGAAAACTCAGTCCTGTCCAGTGGGGACTGGAGCTACTCTGTCCCACCACCTGGAACCCACCATCTCTGTCCGCTCCAAATGAAATAAAAGAGCAGCTGCCACCCAGAGCTTCTTCTTAGCCCAGACCTTGTGACCCTACTGAACACTGCCATTGTTTTCCTCAGTGACTGTTGTTGGCAACACTACTAGATAATAGTTCTTATTCCCATTGTGTAGAGGAGAAGACTGAGGCTTGCGCAATCAGATTTTGCTCCAAAATTTACACAGCCGGCATGAAGGATCCTTACCTAAATAGATCTGGGTAAAAGCCACTTCCCGGCTCTGCTGTCCCTCATTCTGTATTTATTGCCATTGCGGCTGGGTTTGGGGGTCTGCTGCATCCCAGGTCTATCCCTGGATAATTGTGCATTATTTAAGTCAGAAGAGACAGAATGGGGCTTTCCATTAACCATTTGACTGTGAGGCCGATCTTGGGGTCAAAGGCCTCATTCCTGGGGGTCCCTGGAAGATTCTGGGGCTTACCATCAGTTTTGGTGAGTGAGGAGATCTCTGCCCAGCACCCTCAGAATATTCTTTTCTTGGAGTTAGCCTGGCAGAACTCTGGCCTGGGATTCCAGACTCCGGCCCTGGCTATAGATGGATAGGCAGTGTGTTCTTGAAAAGGTCTCTTCCCTTTTGGGTTTGTTTGTTTGCTTGTTTTTGAGACAGGCTAGCCTTAAGCTTGCTGTTTAGATAGCCAAGGATAGCCTCAGACTTGTGAGCTTCCTACCTCCACTTCTGGAATGCTGGGTACAAAATATACTGCCACACCTGATTTTATGCGGTACAGGGCATTAAATGAAAGGCTTGGTGCATACTAGGCAAACACTCTATCAGCTGACCGACATCCTCAGCAAGTCTTCTCTGCGAGCTGTCAGATTGCAGGTTTGCAGACATGAGGCTGGGACAAGCACTCAGAGCAACAGTGACTGAGGATGACTCAAGCCCTGTCTTGGTTGGGTCTGGAAGGGAATGTGGTTCTGAATGGTCTGCCTCACCCCCTCCAAGGCCCCTCCTAGATCATGCGGCTGCTCCTCTGGTAGGTCTACCCTGCATCTCAGATCATTTAGAAAAGCAGACAGTGATGCAAGCGGGAGGGACTCATAAGGGCTGAGGTCACTGTGGCTGTCTGCCCGATAGTGTGGCGATGGAGGGTGTCCTTGGACACGCCCACTGCTAGCCAGCCCCAGCTTCCATCCTGTAAAACAGTGATAATGACAGTACCTACTGATGGAGGGTTATTAATGACGGGAATAAAATAGGGACTAATGGGAAGCATGTTTGTAACACACATGGCACCAAGCCTGGGAGGTAGTCAGTGTTCATGGTCATGACAATGTAATGATGGTGTGGTAATGACAAGGAAAGGGAGAAGGATGATGCCATCCGTGACACTTCCGGACTCCACCCTTGTGCATCTTCCTGGGTACCTACCCAAGACATTCCACATGTACAAACACGTCCAGAGAAACCAAGTAGCCAGGGCCTGCCCTCTGAATTGGGAGGGAGCCAGATACTGGTCCTCAAACAGCACCCAGTGGCTGTGCTCTGAGCATGTGGCAGCATCAGCTTGGAAAGAACTAAGAACTGCCCAGGGGAGGCAGTGCTTGGCTGCGGTATGATGGGGGAGTGGGAATTGGCCGAGAGAGTCGAATAGGATTTCTCTTTTCTGTTTTAAAGGCCTTCCTGGCAGGCAAAGTAACAGGAGCAAAAGCAGAGGGGTGTGAAATAACCTGCCAAACGTGGGACGAGACACAATACTGTTACACTGGTGGGAGCGAGGGGCAGCAGGGACATGGGGATGTTTGGGTCAGATCTCGAAGAGGCTAGGGTACTAAATGATTCACGACCCAGCTTGCAGGCCACACCAAGCTCTTTCGTACATTATATAACAGACATCCTAAACAGCTCCTCAACCCGAAGCACTTTTGTGGTGGACGCCTTGGGTGCAGCCCAGATGTCCCCGAACCCCAGGCTGGGTCACTCCTTCCTCGGTTGCTGAGATTTCCGGTGGTAGAGTCTGTGGTTAACGTTCCCCCCTGCCACTGTCTCCCCATCACGAGTGTGGGGGATGGGGGTGGGGTGTTGCCCAGGGCTCTTCCCTCAATTTGGGATAATCACAAGAAACCATTATAGAGGCTGGGGGATGGCTCAATGTGTAAAGTCCTTGCTGTGCCAGGCTGAAAAACAAACAAACAAACAAACAAAAAAACCCAAAAACAACTTAGGGTTGGATCCCCAGTGTAACATCCAGGCCCAGAGGCAGCCATGTGTAAGCCTAGAGCTGAGGAGATAAAGGCAGGTGGGTTGTAACTCACTGGCCAGTCAACCCATCCAAATTAGTGAGTGCCATGTTTGGTGAAAGACCTGAGCTCCAATACTAAATCGGGAGGGGGGGTGCTGCACGATGTCTTAGTAGTGAACTGGTGTTTGCTGCCAAGTCCGACAACCTGAAATCAATCCCTAGGACCCATAAGGTAAAGGAGAGAAACAAAACCTACAACATGTCCTCTGATATGAACATAAGAGACTGGTGAGAGCTCACGAACACATGTGCGCGCTCACACACACACACACACACACACACACACACACACACACACCACCACCACCACCACCACCACCAAACACACAAGCCATGCCAGCTCCAGACCTCTGGGAGGAGCAGGCAAAGGCCTTTGAGGGGTTTACCTGGAAGTCCAGTTTGTTCCTCTGCCCAGTCCTGCTTCTGAGGCAGATCTTGAGAGAACGTCCCCAAAGAACATTCTACCAGCAAGTCTCCCTCTTGATCTCCTTCCTCAAGAGCTCCACCTGTAACAACCATCATGCAGGGGTCTCCATGATGGGTGGCATCTCACTGAGGGGTGATGAGAGACCCTTCTTTCTGAAGGCATCTCTGTCCAGAGTGAGGGGATGCGCTGGCAGGACACATTGGAATCTGGCAGTCAGGGAGGATTTGATAGTTTCAATCTAGGAAAAAAAAAAGATGTGAGCGAGAGGGGGCAGAAGGAGGGGATAGATCTGTAGGGACTCAGAGAACAGGGGGTGGGGGTGGGGACACTAAGTCTGGAAAGGATCTGGGAGCCTTGGAACATCAGGGCAAGGTGGAGCTGTCTGGGATCCTGCCCCAGCCATCCTGCCTGGGATGACAGGAAAGATTCAACAACAGACTCAGCTCAGTGAGCATCATGGCTACCAGAGATCTGGGTGGAGAGGCCCTGGAGGTATGTAGGAGATGGTGTGACCTGGGTGTGTGTGGAGGTGGAATGACAGTAACTGGTGGTCTATAGAACATTCATTTACCCATTGAGTTTATTAGCGATCAGAAAGACCAACGATCTTGGAGAGTAGGGTGGGCTAGTTGTTAACCCTCTGGTTGCTGAACCTTGCGGGGTCGGGTAGAGGGACATTTGCATGTAGCAGCTATTCCCAAGGCAGTAAGTGTCCTTGCACGCCAACTTACCACAAGCCCAGCTGCTCCCTCTGAAATCCTCCCAAGAACCTGCTAGACAGATACCTCAGTCCCTAGTCATAAAGAGGAAGCCAGGGCTCAGTGAGGTTCCCGCCTTGTCCGGAACCAGGCAGTGCCCAAAGACAGAGCTGGAGTCGATCCAGGCTTGTCTGACACATGCTTGTAATTGCTGGAGGGGAAATCGGGATCCAGAATTCTTGGCTCTTTAATCAGAGTCCTTTCTCCTTGCTTGAATGGCCACTTCCTATGATGAACTCCAGAATTTTTTATCACAAGCCAACTTCTTCCAAGAAACAGAGCAGAGAATGACCAGTTTATGGGGACTTAGGGTGGAGTGGGATTATCTTAGCAGGAATTTCCAGGCCTGGGAATCCCTCCAGCTCCTGGTTGAAACCCTGACACATATGGGAAGGACTCTCTAGCAGTGCAGCAGTGGTCTCTTCAGGGGATGGCACCTCCACAGTCAAGAGTGGGCCCCCTAAACCTGCCTCACCTTGGGCCAGTCATTTCCGGCCTGTGCCCTGCAGGGAAATGGTCTATCTTCAAGCATCTTTTTCTCAAAGTGTTTTTGTAGAGCCTGGCTTTTTATGTTGAGCTGCAAAGGACTGTAATCTCCATTCTCTATGGTTTTGTGTTCCATGGCTTCAGTGACCTACTGTCTACCACAATCCAAATATATTAAATGAAAGCAAGGTATGGTGGAACACTCCTATAACCATGGCACTGGGGAGTTCAAGGGCAGGAGGATCACGAGTTCAAGGGCAACCTGAACTACATGAGACCTTGTCTCAAACAAAACAAAACAAACAAACAAACAAACAAACAAACAAAAAACACAAAACCAGTAGTTTTACAGGGAAACTTCCAGAAATAATTTATAAAGTTTAGATTACACACGGTTGTGAATAGCATGATGCTAGCTAGCCTCTCCCGTGATGTCTGTCTGTGCCTCACCCAGAAAGTGAGCTATCCTTCTGCACTTAGTGCACCCTGCATGGACTACCTGCCTGACGGAATCTAACAAGCACCACAGTGAGTGACAGAAAGCCCTGCTATGCCGAGTCAGGGTGTCCATGGTTTGCTCTCCTCACCTTGGACTGGTCCCAACCTTGCTCGTTCACAGGTCCGAGTTAGTCACAGCTGGACAGTGTGTTCAAGCCATCACTTCAACATGGACATGTGAGGTTTAGGGAGGACAAGAACCTGCCCAAGGCCACCCAGTACTCTGGTGTACAGCATGTTCTAGTTTGAGTGTCCCAACCAGCAGCCAAGTGCCTGTCCATGTCTCAATCAATGTGAGTTGTGGCATCGGGCCAGGGGATTGAGGGAATTTGGAAACAGACTTGAGTTCAAGGTCTGGCTCCTTGAACTCTGGACTTGCTGGGAAACTTTGGCAAGTAACCCTTCTCTCGGCTTCCATTTCCTTCATTTTGAAATAATGAGTCCTTCCTTACAAAGTTCTTGGGAGAATATAGAGAAAGCAGCATTGTGGGAGGCACACAGTGGGCCTGAGTTGGTCCAGTTAACGATCGTGTTCATTAATATGAACACATACCCGCTGGCACACTGTGGATACTCAGGAAAGCTTGGCGTCTCTAACTCTGCGTGCAATCACTTCTGCTTCCATGGGTGGCTGCAGGGGACCAGTTCCTTTTTTTGCTGACCACAGCCTGGTAGACAAGAAGAGACAAAATCATGACAGAGAGCTTAGGAAAGAGTACAGAGCTAGCTTCTAAAATCACCTTCTCATGGAGGTTTGAAACAAAACAGAACATGTTTTAAAACTTGTCATAGCTCGAACCTCCCTGATCATACCCAAGACTGTGGCAGGCCCTACGGAAGAAGCCAGAGCCTGCAGCTGGGTATCCCTCCTCTAGTCTCCATGGCCAACACTCTCCCAGATCCTAAGCAGGACTCAGTATGAAAACTAGGATGGCCTTGGTTAAAGTTGAGCAAATGTCAAAAATGTTCTTTTGGTAGCTAGATCCCATCTGGAGCCATGGTAAAACAGAATATTCTAAATCTGGGAAGGTTCTGGTGTCTCAGAGACCTGATGACCCAAGCAGAATTCTCTCTAATTCCAGTCAAGGGCCTTCCTTCGTTTGCTTTTGTTTGGTTGGTTTTGGTTTTTGGTTTCTTCAAGACAGGATTTCTCTGTGTAGCTTTGGAACCGGATCTGTAGACCATGCTGGCCTCAAACTCACAGAAGTCTCCTGCCTTTGTCTCCTGAGAGCTGGGATTAAAGGCATGCACCACCATTGCTGGGCTTGGATCTTCCCTCTTTTGTCCATCAACCACACCACGTGACAGCATCTGTGATGGCTTGCATGGGAATGTTCCCATGGGTTCAGGAGTTTGAATACTTCACTTCTAGTTGGTGGAACCATTTGGGAAGGATTGGGAAGTGTTGCCTTGTTGAAGGAAGGGTGTCACTGGGGTGGACTTTCAGGTTCCAAAATCCATGACCTTTCCAGTTAGTTCTCTCTCTCTATGCCTTGTGGGAGCTCTTAGCTACCATTCTCATGCCAGTCCTGCCTATCTGAAGTCATATTCCCCACCATGATGGTCATGGACTCTAATTCTCTAAATCTGTAAGCAATAAGCTCTTCTGTAAGTTGCCTCGGTCATTGCATTTTGTCACAATAATCGAAAAGTAACTCTCTGTGTGTCACCATGGGTGTGCTGGCTTAGAGGCAGCTCAGAGATGAGCACGGCAGGTCTCATCTGTTGTCCTCTCTGTCTTACTACACTGTCATTGCCCATTTAGCACCCAACCCCTGCATCAACTTGGGCCCAGGGGAGATCATACCTCAGCAACACTGTAAATACAGCAACCACCTCAGAAGTACATTCTAAGACTCCCAGAACACATACATGCGTGCATGCGTGCGCACACACACACACACACACACACACACACACACACACAAATAGTACAAAATACTACATATATGGCAGAGGGAACCTGGGAACAATGCAGGACCTGGGTTGGCCTCTTTGTTCATGACCTTCAGGAGGCTGAAGCTAAGGGAAGCATTGTGGGCTTTTATCTTACCATGTGGTCAGCCATCCACAAACGCAATGGTGGCACTCACTGTGTCAAGCAGGATGCTTAGCTCTTGCTGCTCCCTGAAGCCCTGTTGAGCAAGGGAGTCCCATTTTAATTCCCACTTTCACACCCGAAGAAGGAATCCTTAAAGGCATTACCAGGCTTTCCCAAGTATGCACATAGACTAGAGCCAGGAAGTGAATCCTGACACCTTGGTCCTCCCACCCCTCACTGTCTGTAGCACTCAGGAGAGTGAGCCCTGAACCTTGCCTGACCTGGCCTCTCTTCTGCCACGGGGTGTCCCAGGCAAAGGATAGATGCTGTCCTTACCTCGACACTTGCCACCTGCAGCAGACCGGTGAGCTGGCACCCAGGCCATGCGGGAAGAGCTGGTCACATCTCTCACCTGCTGCAGCATTCTGGAGAGCAGGCCCTGCACTTCACCTGAGCAGCACAGTAGAGCTGGCCCTAGTGGCAAAGGTGCAGGGGAGCTGGCCCTGAGGACATATCAGGAGAGCTGACCCTGACCCTTGTTGGATGTGGCATTGGGTGAGCTAACCAGTGATAACTTATTTCTGTGGTGAAATGAGTCAACTCAAGGCAGATTAAAATGCACAAACACAGATTGACTGGGAGTCTGCCCTCAGGTGGTTGAGTTCAATGGTCTCAAGGAACAAGTCAGAGACATTGCCATGGGGAGAGAGAGACGGGGGTTGGGGAAGAGAAAGAGAGAAAGTGTGGCCAGGGAGAGAAGGAAAAAGGGAAAGAGAGACCAAAATGTCTGGATTATATAGGGAAGGGCAGCCCAGCCCCTGGACTGGAAAGTTGGGGTGGGGTATGCCATGTTGGGACTGAGGGGTGCTGGGAGAACCTGGAGGCCAGGTCTGCTTCAGTATGTAAAATATGTACCTCAGCTCCTTGTCTGTGTCTGAAGCCTAACAGCCAGGGCAGTGCAGGAGCGCTCGCCCTGGGGGCACAGCACAGGCGAGCTGGCTAGCTGACCACCCAGCTACCACCCAGGCCCAGACCCAGGGCTTTGAGTTGGTGCACCCCAACTTTACCCTGTCTATAATATGCTTACATGTGTGAAAGGACTAGGCCCGCAGAGCCAAAGCTGCAGGATCTCTACGACACAGGGAGACAGCAGGAGATCCAGCGAGGACCCAGTATTGATAGTGTAACAGAAGCCAGATGCTTTGAAGCAGACCAATGACTCATTCCAGTGAACATTTGCAAGTAAAGATATGTGGACAAAAGGATACATTGTGTGCCACACTGACACCCTACAGCCTCCATGACAATTTTTTTTATTCTATCTTATTTTATTTTTGTTTTGGCAGGCAAGGGTAGAGAGTAGATATTGACGGGACGGGGAGGTGAATGGGATTGGGGTGCATGATGTGAAACTCACAAAGAATAAATAAAAGGTTAAAAAAACAAAAACACTTGGGCCTCTATCCATATCACAGTGGTGACTTCTAGCCTCCCTGAACCAGCCAGTTACCATGTGCAGCAGGCAGGCAGGACTGCACTGGGAAACTCATCCCAAAAACTGGAATGTTTCAGGGTGGGCTTTATTAACTTGGGACTATTAAAGCCAGGCATCTTTACTTACATTTGTAATCCCAGCACTTTGAAGGCTGAAGCAGGAGGATTGCTAGTTGAGGCTAGCCCGGGCTATTTCTTCTGTGGCTGGCTGACCACATTAGGTAAGATATGAGCCCAGACATTTTCCTCAGCTTCAGCAACCTAAAGTTCATGAACCAGAAGGCTAACCCAGGTCACATAGAGGGAGACTGTCTGCAAGAAACTAAAAGGAAATAAATATGGACGAGTAGGAAAAACGAGGAGCGGAGAGTATGAAGGGAGACCACCCAGGCTCGTGACGACCTGATCGGGCACAGCTAGACTGATGTTACCCAGAGCCCGAAAAAGTGCAGAAGAGCCAGTTACACAGAGAGGGATGCCCAATAGGAAATGTGCCCTGTGTCAAGGGGTGTGGCCAGGCCAAGGAACTATGTAGAAAGTCTGGAAACAGGACTCTCCTTCTGTCCCATGTCCTGCTGGGGTCCTTTTTGCTGGATCCAAGCAGAGGTCAAAGGGCCCCGGAACCTATTTAGCATGGTCTCTGAGTGCAGAGGGAAACTGGAGAGAGGAGGAGAGCTGGTCTGGAAGGACATGATTCACCTGCCCACACACATCATCTGCCCACACGCCCGGGTCTATCTACCCACCTTGCATGCCTCTCCTGGCATTGTGTCTGCTCTGTTAGGGAGAAGGGTGTTATTCCAGGCAAGCAGACACGGTTACTTTTGTTCATTCACCAAGCACTCCAGGGAACCCTTTTTGGCACCCTGTACTCTGGGTGTTTAGGACTAGAAGCCGTGGGCTCAGCACTGCCCTTGACCTGCACAGGAACTAACAGCCTTTGAGTTCATGCCTCAAGAGGCCATCAGGGCTGCTTTCTGTGTGGATCTGACAGCAGACGTCAGAGGACATGGACACCATCCAACCAGCAGAAACCCATCTGCTGAATTCACCCAGTGGCTAACAAATCTTGAGGTTACATGTGACTTTGGAGACAGGAAGCTGTAGTCTTGCTGAGGAAGGGCTCTGCATGGAGCCCATCTGGGACTTCATGAGGAAACAAATCCCCAGCCACGGGGGAGCAAGTCACATAACAGCCTTTGGACTTCAGAACCCTAAGGTACAGGGGGTGGCAGATGAGGCCATTATCAGAAGCTTGTCATCAGTTCAAGCTTAGCAGGGCACCCTCAGAGGAGCTGGACCTCCCTCTGGGTCTCAAACCTTAGTTGCACAGAAGTGCTAACCCATGGGATTCTGAGGTTCACTTGTCTTGGAGAAAACCGAAGTGGAATGCATTTCCCCCCCTGCCGGTGTCTTCCCCCAGAGCCGTTAGCCAGCCCCTGCTTGAATGCCTCCCCAACTTCTGATTTCCTTCAGGACCTAAAGTTCCTTCCCTGCTTCCTTACCCTCAATTATCCTGCTCCTTTCCACTCTGACTTAATTACCACACCGGAGCCCATCAGAGCTCATTACCCCTGCTGCTCAGACTTGCTGTGAGGTTAACGACGCTGGCAGCACTCATGAGGGTTCCAAGCATGGTGGGGGCCTCTGGGAGCCCACTCGGGGATCTGCGAGAGGTGAGGGTTCTGCCGTTTGGATACACCCACCCCTACACTTGGTGTCTGACAACATCAGTGCTCGAAGCTTACGCAGTTAGGATCTGGCTAGGTGGAGGTGTGGGGGATTCGACTCTGGACTGCCATCTCACTCAAGTCCAGATTTTGCTGTTGTTTGTTTGTTTTTGTTTGTTTTACTGTTTAGGTTAGTACCTTTTTCTGTTAGTTTTTAGTTTCATTAGTGTTGCTATTGTGGCACCTATTATGACATTTTTACACATGTGTGATATTGCATTTGGCTTATATTCATGACCCTCCTCACCCTCTCCTATTCTTCCGACACCCATCCCTGCTAGCCTTCTTTCTATCAAACGGACCCCCTTTGCTCTCACACAATGTATATTTATACCTAGATTCTGCATGTAGGAGAAAATATGATGTTTTATTAGTCTTTCCCCACACGTTCTCTTGTTCCCCAACTTTCCTCCGTAGTCTCCCTGCACTACTAGGCTGTCAACGTCATTTCTTGCAAGATTTCATCCGTCAGCACACTTGGATGTCTGTTTTCATGATCTGTGTGATTCCCAGAAATTCACGGCCCAGGTCCTCTGTACCTGACTCCGAAAGGCTCTGCTCATTGGAATCGTGGGCTCAGTAGATGCCAGGGGAAAAACTGGCAGCTAAGCTTGCCTTGTGGGAATGCTATCATGGAGCTAGTCACTCAGGGCAATGGCCTGGCATACCACCTCTGCCTCCTTCCACAGCATAGATGCCTCCAGGCAGAAGGGCTGTGAAAACCCTTAGCTCAGTGCACAACCCAGAGCCCTGCCAGCCAGCAACAGAAGTCAGACACTAAGGATGCTCTTCTGGGCCTAGCCCTGATGCAGGCCAGCCCTCTGTCCAGCCCCAAAGTCAGAAAGGTCACAGTCTTTGAAGCTGGAACTGCCTCTCTGCTGCAATGAGAGCAGATCTGAAGGCAGAGCTCCATTTGTTCAGGACCAAGATATTCCCCACACAGCAGAGTCCTGTATCCTGCTCTAACCTCTTCACTCCTGCATCCCCTAACTCATCTGGCAGCAGGTCACTTCTTGAGTGATGTTCTTGTCTGTGAGTGTGTGAGCTTGTGAGCTGACACTGAGGATCAGAGCGAGCAGTGTTTGCCTGTGAGTGAGTAGAAGAGTGTGCTCGTGCAGGAACAACACTGCATGAAATCAGATACAAGCCAGAGACCGCTGGCCCCATCAGTCTCCAAGTCAAGGTGTGCGGTCCCAACAAGGGGCCCCAAGAGGAAGCCTTAGAGAAGGCTGTTTCAGGGACTCCAAGCCAGCAGACTCCCAGCCCTGTATTTTTTCCAGGGTCTGTGTGTATCTCGGGGCGAAGGGCCCTTTTGGCCACTAGGGGGGCTTTGCTGGGTTGGAGGAGCTGAGGAGATCATCTGGGTCATTCAGAGCAAACACAATCTCTTTTTTGTCAGAGCAAAAACTCGTTGGGCTGGAGAGATGGCTTAGCAGTCAAGAGCACTGGTTGCTCTCTGTGGGACCCAGGTTCACTGCCCTCCTAGCAGCTCAGTGTCCTCCTCCTTCAGATGGTCACCTCACAGAGTCTCCTTTCTGAGGCTCCCGTCTTACCATGGCTCTGTGCCTACCTTCCTTCCTTCCTTCCTTCCTTCCTTCCTTCCTTCCATCCACCCTCCATTCTCTCACGTCCACTATGCTGCCCGTCTGACTTCAAACACATTGTCAGCAGCTTCAGGACAACCCCATGCGATGTCCCCATGCTCTGTAGACTCAGCCTATAAAGAGGGAGGTCACCCAAACCCAGGCCTACTGCTTCCTCCTTCTTGACTCAAATCACACTCCATTGACAAACTCCCAGAGATCTTTCTGGATGTTCTCAATTCCCTGGGGAGTTAGTGTCCCACCTCAGCCGGGTGTTCATTTCTTACCTCCATTCTGGCATCTGAACAGTGTGGTTCACCTGTCCTACTCACGGCTCCGAGTGTCATCCTAGAGGGACTGTGTGTAATGCCCTTGTTCGGGTATCCCCGGGGCCAGGGCCTGGGACAGGGTAAATATCACCAAGTCATGAAAATTAAACTATGCAGACTCATGCGCCTGACCTCACTTCACTGAAAGAAGCAAGGTGGCATAGAGGGAGTGCGGAACGCTTTTATACACATAAGTTAATGCAGGATTTTGACATTCAGCGTCAGGAAGTCCCTGAAAAACCAAAGTAGTCTGGTTGCCATGGTCTTCGCACCATAAAGGCATCCAACAAGAAGCTAATTCATACAAATTAAAAAGAGGGCTGATTATCTGTATTTTTAAATTAACGTTTAAAGGTAGCATGCAAAGTGGAGTCCATTGTGACATTTCACAGGCGTGTACCGTCATGTTTTGTTTTTTACTCAGCCTCTCTCCCCTACTACCCTCCTCTTCTTCCTCTGCCCAGATACTGTGCCTACATTTTTAGGAAAAAGCCGTAAAACGATCACATTCAGAGGGGAGTAGAGTACAGCTACCTCTCTTCGTCTACAGAGGATTTGGTTTAGGACCCTGCATGAATCCCCAAGTCCGTGCACACCCCAGTCTCTCATATTCAATAGCATGCACATAAACTGTACAGACGGAGCACCTACTTTAAACCGCCCTGGGTGAATACTTAAGACAGAGTAAAAACCACAGAATCGGTTATCATGGTGCCTCGATTAGAAAATAATGACAAGAAAAAAATTGTACATGTTAAGAACAGAGACAGTGTTATTTTTAAAAAATTTAAAGACCATTTTTATCACATTTAGAAACTGTGTGTGTGTGTGTGTGTGTGTGAGAGAGAGAGAGAGAGAGAGAGAGAGAGAGAGAGAGAGAGAGAGAGAGAGAGGGGCAGCCATGGCACGGATACGAACCCGGAGCACACCTTGCCAGTGCTCGTTCTCTCGCTCCTCCATGTGGGTTTCAGGGATTGAATTTAGACTATTAATCTTAGCAGCAATCACCTTTATCCCCTGAGAAATCTCACTGAGCAATCGAAAGACCTTATTCTTTATTTACTTATGTATTAGCGTCTGCTTGTTTAAATATTTGTCACATCTATGCAGAGGCCCACAGAAGCCACAGGGCGCTGGTTCCCCAGAGTTTGGTGTCACAGGTATCTGTGAGCTGGTTGACATGGCTGCTGGGAACTGAACTCAGATCCTCTAGAACAGCAAGTGCTCTTAACCACTGGACTATCTCTTCAGCCCATGAGAGATTTTTGAGAGAGAGAGAGAGAGAAAAAGAGAGAGAGAGAGAGAGAGAGAGAGAGAGAGAGAGAGAGAGAGAATGTAAATGGTGCTATCTTGGGTATAAGGATCTATGGAGAACACCTTCCATCCTTCTTGTATTGGTAGCTACTTAGGGTGTCTGGCTATGTTTACTGATCATTCTAGAATCTAAGTGGGGGCACGACTATAAGAGAAGCATACTAAAATGCCACTTTATGGTCTTTCTTTCCTTTCCCTCCTCCTCCTCCTCTTCTCCTGCCCCTCTCAGCAATATCTCAGGTAGCCCAAGCTAACCTTGAGTCCACCGTACAGCAATATAGCTACCTCCCAAAGGCTCGAATGACAGGCACGAGCCACCACACCTAGTTTATATGGTGCTGGAGACTGAACTCGGAGCTTCATGTGTGCTAGGCTGGCGCTCTACCAACTTAGCCACATCATCAGCGATTCTCCCCACGCCCTACGCATACACTTTGGAAAATGTCTTCCTTAATGAGAGAGTTATGACTGAACCTGGCCTCAGAGTCCTTGGCGTGGTTTTCCTTGCAGTGTTGCTGATTATCATGGCGCCTGCCCTGCCCAGGGGAGTAAAGGTCCTGAGGAAGGCGATGGTGGAGCAGAGACACACTGAGAACCACCTGACAGCTTATGGGTACCTGGGAAAATGACCCCTGATTGCTGAGGGGAGCCAGACCCACTCATAGGATGTATGTTCCCAGCTGGTGACCGACACAGCCGTCCTTCGCAACCGTTGGAGGGAGTCATGGCAGAACGCCATGACTGGGTGGGTCAGCAGTGTGGTCAGGAAAGGGGCTATAATTTGGGTGTAATTAGAATGTTTCATAGGCTCAAAATAAACAACCTCCAGACCCCTGCGATGACCCAGAGGAGAAAAGGGAACAGGAATCTTAACTGTGAGAAGATGATGGTGCCTTCCTCCACCCCACAGGAGAGCTAGGACCTTGGGTCAAGCAGGCAGGGCTGCCAGGCAAGAAACCCAAATGTGCAGCCTGGTCTGTGGTGGGTCAAGTCCTGAGATGCCCGTGGCGATCTGGCAAAAGGCCTGCTTCAGGTGGCTGAACTTGTTTCTGTGTGACATTACCCCATGTTGAGGGAGGTGTGACAGTGGCCAGAGCTACTGGAGCCCAGACACCCAGTGTACATTATTGGAGGGTGGGGGAGGGAGAGGGAGGTGGGGAGGATTTGGGAGGAAGTTGGCGGAGGGGAAACAGCTCACAATACATTGTATTAAAATTTTGGATAAAAAGATAGAATAATGTTTTTAAAAATGAAAAGGGGAAGTGCTTTTCCTCACACTTAAGAAACAGTAGTCTGAAAACTGGAAAGGATTCCTATAAACAAACAAACAAACAAACAACCCACTAACCCAGTAAACCAAACCAGAGAGCTGGGCAAAGCATTCAAATAAGAAAGCCATAGAAGGAACAGGAAGGGTTCACACATGCGACCATGTCCTCCATGCTGCTTGTCAGGGGGTGAAACTCTGAAATACCATCGATTGAAATCAGTTCTCATCTGAGAGACTGAGAGACTATTGATGATATCTGCATCCACTATGATAGCAAAACACACAAGGCTTTTCATAGGACTCAGTTTATATACAGAAATTAGTTTAGCTCACAGTTCTGGGGGCTCACGGGTCCCCCAGCCAGTATGGACTCAGCTCTGGTAAAGGCTTTTTGGTAGATAATGTCACAGTGGCTGCAAGGTGGATGGGGAGAAGTGACCAGCTTCTCAGACAGGAAGGTTTGCTTAAATTCTTTCCAAACACAGCGGTGAGTGACCTAAGGACCCATCTCTGAAAGGTCCATCCCATCTCTCAGTATTATTATAGTAATGGCTAATTTTTCATGAACCACTGAAGACCAAACCACAACCAACTCATAGCAATACCCAGTGTTGACAAGAGTTGCTATATAATGTGGGGACTAGCGAGAGCCCTCTACTCTTCCGTGGGACCCAAGTTCAGTTTCCAGAATCCGCATAGGGCGGCTCACAACGTGTCATAACTTAGTCCCCATGGGGTGTGGGTGCCCACACTCATGTGTACATACCTATACAGAGACACGTAATTAAAAATAAAATACATCTTGGAGAAATAAAAAGCATTGCTGGCCATGTAAGTTGGAACAACTTTCTTGGAGACCATCTGACACATTCTACTGGAATTTAAAATATATGGTATTTACCCCAGCAATTCACCCCCAGGCATCTACCCACTGAAGAAACACCTGGATGCATGCACAGAGAAGTCTCCTGAAACACTGTTCATTACACTAAAGATTGGGAGAAACAAGAGCCAGTGTGGGTTTCAGAGGGAGTTCCAGGACAGTCAAGGCTACACAGAGAAGGCTGTCTTGGGGGAGAGAGAGAGAGAGAGAGAGAGAGAGAGAGAGAGAGAGAGAGAGAGAGAGAGAGAGAGAGGGAGAAGAGAGAGAGAGAGAGGGAGAGAGGGAGAGAGAGAAAAGAAAAGGAAAAGGAAATCTGGCATGCTCATGATTCCACACAGCAACAGAGCAAGGCGTCCATGCAAGTGTTGTCCGAGGGTGAAGGCCTGTGCTTATTTGCCTGCCTGTCCAATGCTCCAAATGTACTAGAAGCTGAGTAAGGGATGGAGCAGTGAAGGCTGAGGGAGAGGCCTGGGCAGGTGCCCATGAGAGCTCAGATTCTCAGAGCTCAATTGTAGGCAGCTCAGGCAGAGGCATTCCTGAACTGGCTAAAAAGACCCCCAAGTTCATGAGTTGGGAACCCTCCCGAGGAACCTTGTGACTGGACAGGTGGGAGTTTGACCTGTGGAGGCAGAGGACATCGATGAGCATGCCTCTTCAGAGTAACCTTCCTACTTAGGTATCCGAGCCCCCAACAGACCCCACTTACCCTCAACATTTCCCCACACTCGAGTAGAACCAACACTGCCTGAAGGTTGACAAAAGTGATGGCCTTAGTCATTAAGTTTTAAGTTTTTAGGCAGAGTCTCATGTAGCCAAGGCTAGCCTCAAAATTCCTGTGTAGACAAGGTCAACCATTCTTGAAATTCTGATTCTCCCACCTCTACTTCCAAATGCTGGGGCCACTGTGCCTGGTTGTCTGCAGTGCCAGGGCCTGAATCCAGGGCCTCAAGCATGCAAGGCATGAACTCTCCCAACCTGAGCTACACATCCAGCTTCATAGTTAGATACAAGGCAGCGTGGTACCTGGGTACATAAAAAGATCTTCGCAGACTGAGCTTTTAAAAATATACTCAGTAACATGATGTAAGTCTTCCCTGTCAACCTAAGGAAGAGACAGGGAGGAGTTCGGGAGAAAAGTCACATTAGTAATAACATAATTACAGCTTCCTTGTGCATCAGAGCAGTGAGCTGAATCTTGTAACGCCTCTGCCAAATGCTTGGCTTCCTCTGTTTTCTCTGCCTCTCGTGGTTTCCCATTTTCCTCCTCCGGATTACTTCCTACTCCACTTTTAGGTTAGCCTTTGGTGTCTTCCTCCGGAAGCTACCCTGTGTCCAGACAGACTTCCCCTATCCTAGCTATCCTTTATGGTGGCACTCAGTGTGCAGTGACGCCTGCCTCTGTCCTCTGACTATGAACTGAGACTACCTAATGTCCCCTTAGCATTTAGCATGATACTCAGTTCACGGCAAGGTTGTTAAGGATGGCTAAATGGATAACCACGCATCAAACAGATGCCTGGGTAAGTAGGGCTTCGTTTATAGGAGGCCTGAAACAGTATGACTTCAGCATGTTCTCCTCTTTCCAACCCGGACCTTGGTTTTGATCTGTAAAGAGCTGGGGATAGGGGCTGAGGGCTGGAAATGTAGCCCAGTTGTACAGCACTTCAACACATGAGCAAAGCAAGTTTGAAGCCAGATCCTGTCAGAGACAGGGAGGAGTGTGTGTGTGTGTGTGTGTGAGAGAGAGAGAGAGAGAGAGAGAGAGAGAGAGAGAGAGAGAGACCCAGCCAAGACTGCTAAATCTTCTATGCCCCAGGCTCAGTCTTAGACCAGAGTCGTAGATCTGCTGTGCCTCCCTGCACTCGGTACTCAGGCCTCTGTTGAATCCTCTTCTGTGTGAGGCATCTGCCCAGCTCTCTCCTCAGCCCTCAGTCTGGAGGGAGCCTGTGAGAATGGCCTTTGTTCTTTTCCAGAGTCCAGCAGGCAGGCAGTGCAGCCAGTTGAAGAGCTGTTCCTGGGAGACAGCCTTCTCCCCTCCTCTGACTTGTCTGCTTGGTGGTCTTGGTGCCCTTCAGACTCTGGGTCTGCCCTTTGTGTCTGTCTCTGTCTTGGCCTTATTATTTCTTCTTTCTTCTTCTTCTTCTTCTTCTTCTTCTTCTTCTTCTTCTTCTTCTTCTTCTTCTTCTTCTTCTTCTTCTTCTTCTTCTTCTTCTTCTTCTTCTTCTCTTCTTCTCCTTCCTCTTCTTCTTCCTCCTCCTCCTCCTCCTCCTCCTTCCTCTTCCTTCCTCCTCCCCCTCTTCCCCCCCTCCTCCCCTCCTCCTCCTCTTCTTCTTCCTCTTCCTCCTCCCCCTCCTCCTCCCCCCTTCCCCTCCTATTTCCTCCTCCTCCTCTTCTTCTTCCTCCTCTTCCTCATCTTCTTCCTCCTCCTCTTCCTCTTCTCTCTCTCTTTACACACACACACACACACACACACACACAGAGAGAGAGAGAGAGAGAGAGAGAGAGAGAGAGAGAGAGAGAGAACTGTGGAGGGCAGAGGACAATCTTGAGTATCAATCCTCACCTTCCACCTTGTCTGAGAGAGGATCTGTTGTTTGTCTCTTGCCTCAGGCCAGGCTACGTGGCCTGAGGGCTTCTGGTTTCCTGCCTCTGCCCTTCTGCCTCATTGTAGGAACATTACGAGCACAGGTATGGGGCTCCTGATTCTGGCTTTCTGTCGGTTCTGGGTCTTGAACTCAGGTTCCTGCTTACACCGCCAGCACTTTATCCACGGAACCATTTCTGCTGTCCCTGTCTTCCACCTGCTGTTTCTCTGCACTGCCCTCTCAGTCTCTGTCTCCTGAACTTTGCTTTCCGAGACCTCCTAGGCTCCTTCCTCCCCTCCATACTCCTGTTGAACCAGCTATACTCTCCCCCTACCCAGGCCTTCCCCTCCTGCAGCCTGGCAAAAGGTGGCTCTCAGTTTCCCCAAGTCCTTTCCCTGCCCCTAGAAGCCTGAATCCTGCCTGGCTGTCTCCTTCACACTTCCCCCACTGGTTAGGCTCCACAAAGGTCTGTGGGCATGGGCCAGACTCACACTTTCCTAACATTGCTTTGCTGAGGCAGTAGTGGGACAGCTATGACTCATGGGTAAGGTCATCTGTGCCTTTTCTACCTAGCAATGTCACACCTCCATCCTGTATAGGCAGCCTGGGCCTCTTCCTGTCCCTTATTGCCCTAGTGTTCTGGCCAGGGAGCAACCCCTTACTAGGCTGATTTCCCCCAGGGGACTGCATTCCTCAAACACCTTTATCTGCCTGCTAGGCTATTAGACATCTGGGAGGAATTAGCACCCAGGACAGGTGGGGTATAAGAAAAGCCAAGCAGGAGGTGACAAGGGAGAGGAAGTAAGAATGGATTGTGACACTGGAATGTGGGAATTCAGGGATTTCAGGTCCTGGGATCCGCTCTCCCGGCAACCCCCTGAATATAGGGAGGGGGGTGTTGGGTCTTAGTCAAACTGCTTTCCTCTTCTTAATCCCTGCTTCCTTTCCTGAAAATAATAATAATAATAATAATAAGCAGGTTCCTGCAATGCACTGTCGTAAGAATTAAAGGTTAAGTCATAGATAAAACTCCCAACATAGACGTCTCAAATTTTACTTGAGGTAGAATTTGAATGCTTCATGAAGGAATAGGCTAAGAGTCAGGGAGCCGGCTTTAAGCTCCAGCCATGCCTCCTGTGAGTGACACAGGGAGAGTGCTCAGAATAAAGAGAAAATGAAAGATGAGTTGTAACCAAAGGCAGTGGGTCCCCATCTTAGTGAATACCATGCCCCAAAGCACAACCAGGACATAAGTGGAGAAAGACACATTATAGCAAATACGAAGGTTGGGGTTATTTGTGAAAGAGTGCTTTCTGGGAACAAGGGGGAAGCATGGGGATTTATTGGGAAGCCTATACATACTAATATACGTGCGGAAGAGGGCACATTTCCAAGAACCATCAATCAGTTCAAGGTCAGAGAGAGCATGTTCAGGAAGAAAAGATGGCTGACATGAATACTTCTGGGCATGCTCAGCTCAGTACTGCAATGAGCCAAGATTACTCTAGATTCCCTAAAAGAGTAAGTCAGAATGGTTCTGTGACCTTGGCTGGTTCTTGTTAAATTTCCCCGGAGAATTTCAGCTGAAACAAAGGGAAAGAGGCTTTGAAGATGTATTAACATTCTTTAAAGGGATGGCAGCCTCAGGTAGCCGCTCAATGAATGGCTGAATCTCAGTCATTGATCAACTGTGGCCTTGCATACATCACAGGTCCTCAGTGAAACAGAGATGGAACATGCATATTGCAGTTTGCAGGAGACCGGAATTAAATAAGAAACCTCAGTAAATACCATCCACATATAAATTATAAATACCATAGCATAAGAATTGAAATTTAAAATCCATCATATAAAGACAAGACAATACAACATGGGGGAACAGTTGCCCCATTTAAACCTGTACTGCTAAGGGTCCATGGTAAAAGGGCCTGGCCTGTTCACAGTGGCCCTTAGGCGCACAGCAATTGAGAGATGGTGCCTGAATGTTACTCCTGCAGGTTTTTGATCAAGTGCCCAGGGGGTTGCTGAGGAGAGAGTCGTCCAGATCCAGAGGAACTGTGACTGGAGCAAGCACAAGGAGGCTGAGGTCAAAGGGACAGTTCTGCCAATGAGGATGCAGGCCCAGGGGCTTGGCTGTTTCCGTGACTATAGCTTTATTCTTTCTTGTGGTAATGATCTGGGCATCAGACTTCTGTCTCACCTAGCACGGGTCAAGACCACATACTAGGAAGACAAGCCATTTTCTGATTCTGGCTGCCCTTGGTCATACTGCCATGTCACCTTCTCTGTACCTCGGACCCTGCTGTCCCTAACACCAGGGTCATGTAGTTCTGCCCTCTCTTCCTGCTAATACCTGCCTACCCTCAACTCTACTGTAACCCCTGAGATCTCCGTTGGTCAGGATGACACATTGCTAACTGACTCTGGGAAGGTTAGTACACCACAGAGCCTCAGTTCACCTACTTGCAAATTGATGTCTACATCTGTGAGTCCTACAAACATTGAGTGAGAGAATTTACATGAAATTACGACTCTGGCACATAAATTCATCCTGGCACTTTCTTCAGTGAAAAATGGGTCTCGCTTTCTGCCTTATGTTAGTTGGCATATGTCCCTCCTCAGAATGAGGAGTCCTTGAGACCTGGGTCATTTCTAGTCCTGATTCCTAACCCAGGACCCATCACAGTATCTGTGGATGGTAGTGTCCCAACTTTCCACAGACAAACAGAGTCACGTGCTCTGTATGGTCAAAGTGTGAAACGTTTTCTGACCACCCAGTCATTTAACGAATGCTCAGTGATCCTCTGCTAGGCACCAGTTCTGTCCACAGGGCTTGGGTGACATCAGTGATAATCTTCATGCCTTCCGGTAGAGGGAACAGACAGCCAATAGCAGTGGACATTAGAAGGTGACAAGTGCCTTGGCTGGAAATAGATTAAAGCTAGAATGATGGGGGTGGGGCAGCAAATTTATTTCGGGCTAATACAGGCCTCTTTAGAGGGTCTGGAAATAGAGGAGGGTATTTGGAGACAGAGATCCTCGGAGAGTGTGTTCTTGGTCACATGGGGCAGCAGGGCAAAGTCCCTGAGGTGGAGCAGACCTGGCTTCCTGAGGTGTTGCTGAGGTCAGTGGAGTCCAAGCGTGCTGAACGAGGTTACAGTTTAGCAGAGGCATTACAGGGCACTGGAATGTTGGTTTTTTTCAAGTGACTTTGGAACCTTGGGAAGCTTCTAACAGAGAAGTCACCCTGTTTGCCATTGCTTTGGAAGGATCACCCCACTTGGTTTCCTGATGGGCCCCCAGGCTCAGCCCCCACCGCCCCCCGATTTGTAACTGTATCAATGACTGAGTGATTTCTCCACCCTGCCTCACTCTTCTCTGAAAAAAGAAGATTAATACTATGTCCCGCCCAGATCCTTGGCAGACATTCCTGTCTGCTTCTAGACCTAAGAATAGCGTCCTTCTGAGCAGTTGCTCTGCTTGTCTCATGAGCACAGGGTGGCTCACGCTTCCCGGCTGGCTGCTCGGGAACCCAGAGTGCAGTGTTGAGCAGCACAGCAAGAGTGACCGTCTTCACAGTCTGACGTGGTTCCTGGGCTTGCTTTTTCTTTCACACCTACTTTAAAAATACATTTGAAATGTTACCTCCTTTAAATATTGCCTTTCAAATAACATTCTCCCCTCAATTGCAGAAATCAGACCTGTTACTGTTAGATATTTTGGGAAATATATAAGAAAAGGACCGTGAATGAAAATATGCGTAACTCAAAGATAATACTTAAATCGTTCTGTAGTATATTTTTGTCACCACGAGTGTGCATGTGTGTGTATGGACATGTGTGTGTGCTTGTGCATATGTGTCAGTGTGTGTGTGTGTGTGTGTGTGTGTGTGTGTGTGTGTGCGCGCGCGCGCGTGCGCACATGGCCAGAAGAAAATGAAGCTATTAAACATATTCCACCCTTTCCCCAGGCCCCTTAGCCCTATGCCCTTGGCCTTCCTCGTTGTTGAGAATAATGCCTTAGGCTAAGGTAGGTTCCTTCCTGGACCCACCCAGCCTCTGTGGTTGGAGGATCAGCTGGTCATTCAGAAGGCCTGATGAAGGGTGACAACCTCACACCCCAAAGCAGACAGCACTCCGAGTGAGAGAGAGCTGGAAAAAAGGTGAGGCGTCTGGCATCATACACCCCATCAAACTGTGCCCCAGAGAGAGAACTTGGGGACCAGCTGCCAGAGGCAGAGGCTGTTGTGGGACTCCAGGAGCAGGCTGGGGGTAGGTGATCAGATCCTGTCCAGAAGAGCAGAGGCAGCTGAGGGGAGTCCAGGGAAACAGACCAAAGGAGCCTCATAAATGTCCCCAGCCCTGGAAAAGCTCAGGACAGCTGAGGGAAGCTCGGAGTCCGGGAAGAGTGGGGAAAGACATCGAACCTTGGCAAAACGCCCACTCCACAAGTAAAGTGACCTGCAGCCTGCACGCTAGGCAGCTGCATGTGATTCCTGAAGCAGTGTGTCCTTCTGTAACCCTGGGCATCCCAAGCTGGCAGTGGTGTCAGAGGCTGAAACAGTGCGTTTGCAGGCTGCACACCTCTGGAGCCTCTGGGTCAGACGTTTCCCTTCCTCTGCAGGCTCCTGGTGGCTCTCAGTCCTCTTTAGGCAGCTGCATGCTTCCCTGTGCCTTCTGCACAGGGTCTTCTCTGTGTGTCTGTCAACCTCTTTCTTGACTGCTCCCTTTGCGGTAACTCGAGATAGGCCCCTCCCTTCAAGAGTCTCGTCTTAACCAGACCTTTTGCCATATAAGGTCACATTCCCTGGTTCCAGGGCTTTTGAAGTAGGTGTATCTGGGAGTTGGGGACACTGCAGTAGCCAAGAATATGGCTTGGAAGCAATAGCCTTATGACTGGGGCAGTGAGCAGTGGGAACTGACCAGCTGGGGCTCAGACAGGATCCTGAGATGTCTGTCTTAGGGCTTGCCACTGCAGGCAGATGACATCTGAGGACCTGCCTATCAGAATAGAGACAACAAGACAGACTCTCAGAAGTGATTGAGGATAAATTTCTACCTCGTAGAGTGTTATCTTAAACTTAAAAAAAAATGAAATTAGCGATTTTGTGTCCTTGTGTGGTCTAAGGTTGTAATGCATTATTTATGTGCATGCAGACGTAAGTAAGTATAATTCTTAATACCCAAATGAGTTCTCACCCATTATTTTGTGGGCTAATTATTCTAACCTAATAATGCACTTTAAACTATTTTCCTTGTTGTTGCTGAAAATCCTTGATTTGACTGCCTTTGACAGTCCGCTGATAATTGAGTATATAGTTTTATATCCGTCATATTATCTTGTATTTTTATGAAATCATAGCTGGGCCACTACACCTGTATGTTACCCTGTCTCAAAAGATGTGATACAGACAGGAGGTGGGGGGACTCTTATAAGTCACATAAAATCCGGCTTTTCTCTTTTGACAAATGCGAAATCAACTTACTTATTGAGTTGCTATGAGGTTGCTATGAGGATTAACTATAATTCTGTGTATGTAAAATTTAGATATAAAATTTTAAAAATTGAATCCAAGTTGAATTTTTAAAATTGGATCCAAAGCTCATTAAAACTGGAACTCCTCAGAATCCATTATCTCTTACTGCAGGAAAGGTGCCACCCAACTTGGAAACCCTCTCTCTCTCCCTACCCCTATATCTAGTCATTGCCCCGGTTCTGCCCACTCTCATGGCCTCTTTCCTGCGTCAGTGTTTGACATCCACCCCACCAGCTCAGCCTGCCCCTGGCTATCTTCCTTTGGGCTGCTCCAAAGCAGATCCTGAGGTGATTTAGAACATGGCATTTATTTGTAAGGTCTGTGACCATAGAAATAAATAAGCATTGAAGAACGTGGGGAGGAATGACAATAAAGTAGGTAGGGCATGAGCTCTGGTCACTGTGGAACCTGAGGTACCTGCAGGTGGAGCAGGCTTCTGTGAAAGCCCTTCTCTTTCTAGCTACAGAGGCAGGAGGTGGGAATCATGGCAGCAGCAATGAACTGTTCATGGAAGCCAGAATGGTCTGCTCCAGTATCATAGTATCTGCTAGCCTAGTCTCCTGCCTCAGTCTTTTCTCTCTCTCTCTCTCTCTCTCTCTCTCTCTCTCTCTCTCTCTCTCTCTCTCTCTGTCTTTCTCTCCATGTCTCTGTCCCTCTGTCTCTCTGTCTCTGTCTCTCTCTCTGTCTCTCTCCTGCCTGTCTCTCCACTGTCTCTTCTCTCTCCTATAGCCAGAAGACAGCTTCTTGAGACTGTGGATGCAAGGCTGTGCTGTGTGAGGGTAGAGCAGTGGTTCTCAACCTTCCTAAGGTTGCAGCCCTTTAATGCAGCTCCTCATGTTGTGCTGACCCCCAACATAAAGTGATTTTTGTTGCTACTTCATAACTGCAGTCTTGCTTCTGTTATGGATTGTAATGTAAATGTCTGCTTGGCAGGATATCTGATGTGTGACCCCTGTGAAAGGGTCATTCAACCCCCAAAGGGGTTTCAACCCACAAGTGGAGAAATGTTGGTATAGAGGAACAGGCAGAGGGGCAGTGAGACAGACACAGGAGGACTACAGTTGGGCTTCCTTTTGTCCCAAAGTCACTTTAAAACTGAACAGGATGGAGCTGGATTGAGCTATAGGTAAAGATGAGTGACCACCAGGGCTGCGGGTCCTCCTTGGTTCAGACTAAATTGGAAAGCAGGTGTTCTTAGCTTCAGGTTTTAGGGGGTGGGGGCAAGGAACCATATCAGACTGCACATTGGCTGTGGCTAATCCTCACACACAGCACTGAGTGTGCTCTGCGGCTCTGACCATGCCATGGAGGGCTAAGAATGTATTTCAGACAACACAGATGCCAACTCATGTCTTCATAAATTCCCTGCCGATCTTAATAGGGGAAAAAAAAAGACTGCTCCTACTGGAATCCTGCCAGTGTCGACGAATTAAGGGACTCTCGTGTCTGTCATGAGATGTGCTGAGAATCAGCTGTCTGATGACAGTGACTTTTCCCTGCAGCTCTGTGACTCCTATACAGAACTCCCTAAGAAGATGGGGCTCCTGAGGATGGCTATTAACAGACCATGTGGCTTTCAGCAGAACAGGCCCTCCTGGGTCCTTTCAGAAGAACAGCTTTCCTTACGTATTGATCAAATATTGGATCCAGCAGCTACTTCCTGGGCCAAGCTTTGCCCCAGTCAAGAACTGGGGTCTGACGTGCATAGACATCTCCCATGTGATCTCTGCTGATGGAGATGCTGGGTCAGAGTTGATCAAGTCGGGAGGCCCACTTCAATGCTGGTGACTACCGCAGGAAGACGGCTGTAGAAAATGTCAGTGTTACTTTTAAAGAATGACAGATGAGCATCCCAGAGCTCATCAGAAATAAGAGAAACAAGTCCAGAGATTACAAGCTTCTTGGAATGGCATTGCACTCACACATGAAGACTTGTTAACAATACCTTATCAGATGAGAGATGTTTTCGTTAGACATTCTCAAGAAGAAACTGGAAATGTTAGAAGCAGCAGACAAAATTTGCAGGAAGAGATTGACGCCTTAGAATGCAGTTGGAGATCCATTCAAATTGTCTTTAAATGGTATGGAAAGGAGGTTGGGGGTTGGAGAGATGGCTTAGCGAGTTAAGGGCCCTTAACACTTTCTAGAAGACCTCAGCTTGGTTCTTACAACTCTGTAACTTCAGCTCCAGGAGATCTGATACCCTCTTCTGGCCTCCTTGGGGACCTGCATGCTCATGCACACGCGCACACATACACACACACATACACACACACACACACACACACACACAGATAGACACAGACGCACGCAGAGAGAGAGAGACAGACAGACAGACACACATGTACATACTTTAAAAATAAAATAAATCGTTAAAACCTCTCATTTATTTAATGGAAACTAGCCTATTTTCACATCTTGCTTATTTATTTTATATTTTTGAAGAAGACAATATTCATAATGTATTTTGCATAATGATTAATTCAAGTTTAGGAGCTATGTGTTATGTTATAGATAATAGATACACAGACGAACAGATAAGGAGATGATAATAGATAGGTAGATAAATAGAATACAGACAGACAGACTTCCTTGCCAGGATGGAAGGAAGCTTGGGGCTACATGGTGGCTTGGTGAGATAAAGGAAAAGGAAGCTTCCTAGACGCAGTCATCGTGAGATGGGTATTGAAAATGACTGGAAGCAGGAGTTTAGGTAATGCCCACATTGTGGGCATCCCTGCTGCTCTGTTTATAGTCAGACTTCCTGATGTACGCGGGCTCTATGCAAGTGATATGCACAGGACTCCAGGGGCTAAAGAACCAAAATGGCCTGCCCTGAGTCATAGAGCACTTGGAGACAGGTCAGAGATGCCAACTGTCTGGGTTCAAACCTTTGCTCCCCAGTATTGAACATGACTCCAGAGGGCAGACTGGCATCCAGTGAGTACCCAGCCTCCGGCTCAGAGTGCCCACGCAGGTTTACCCTCAACCCCAACATACTCCTCCTGCTTCAACTGGACCCCTCAGCACACACAGGTATTCAATAGTCCTTTAATCTCCGAGTTCTGTGCTCCTCTCCGCTTCTCAAGCTGGGTGAAAGTCAACATTCAGATTCCTAGATCCGCGCATGGTGTCACCTGACTGAGTGGGCTGAGCAACGGCGCTCAGCTCAGCCAATCAGCTTCTTAAGCACTGGTGTGATCCCGACCCCTGGCAGGAACAGGGAGTGAGGGCTTATCTTGCTTCACATTCCCAGAAGGCATGGAGCTCACAGGGTTGGGAGCACTTGACAGCTGGAGAGGAAGCAGAGAACTGTGCCATGTGACCCTCAAAGACCTGCCTCTATCGGCTGTTTCTGCCAGCTAGGCCCAACCTTAAGGGCCTCACATCCTCCCAAAATATTGCCACCAGCTGGGGAATGAGTGAGACTTTGAGGACAGTCGCCACAGGATGAGACTGAAATGTGTGGCTTTTTACGACCTAATTCAGTAGTTATATGACACCATGCTGGCTGCATCCTGTCACTCAAGGCAGTCCCCAGAGTTTGCGCAGTTCCAGGCTATGAACTTTCCCTCTTGCCTGTGAGTGGCAGGGCCCTCAGAAAGCATTTAAGACAGGTGTTGTCCCTGCTATCTTTGGAAGATAGAGCCTGCCGTGCTGTGCCCGTTCATGCCTGCGTTTTTTGATCCCTATCTGACACCTTTCCGCCAGCCAAGCTTCCGATCTCTACGGTAATTGAGTTTGTTGCAGGCGCCCTTTCTGTTTGCGTGTTAAAAGGTCTTGCTGGAGTTCTTCCCTACCCCAACTTCATAAAAGAATGTTCTTATCTTTTCTTCAAAAGCTGACCAAACTCTCGGCCAGCCATGTTAAAGACCTTAATCCACCTGAAACTGGTTTGTAAGTTTGTCGTTAAGTGTGTGACTCGTGTTACAGCTTTTCCATATGGACAACCACAAGTGCCAGGCCGTTTGGAAGCATTTTCCCCTCTTCCTCCCTGTGCAGCTGTCATTTATCGGGTTTCTATATGTGCCCAGCTGGTTTCTGGGCTCTCTCTCATTCCTCGCTGTGTTCACCCTTCAGCAACCGCATTTTCTTAATTTCCATACGGCCTGTGATACCTCTCAATAGCTTGTTGGACAGGCCTGATAACCTTATTTCTCCTTTGGGGGGAAGTATTTTGGGGGGGACCTTTTGCTCATCCACTGAGAATAAAAGCTTATATTGGGGACTATGGATGACTCAGAGGTTAAGGACATGCACGGCCTGGTAGAGGACCCAAGTTTAGTTCCCAGCATAGTTCCCATACACCGTGGCTTGTCTGTAACTCCAGTTTTTAGGGATCCTATACGTTCTTCTGGCCCCCACGGTCTTCCACACACACCCTCATATGCAGAAAATTAAAAATAATTCATTTTGTTTCAAAGTCCACTTTAACTTCCGTTACTATTATAAATACACCTTTTCACATTATGTTTCTGAGCTCTACGTCGTCAGGATACAGTGCTCCTGTTTTATATGTGTGTCGTATACCCATGCATCTCACTAAACTCTTGTTTTAGTAATTCGTGGATATTTATGGTTTCTATGTAGACAATAATATCTTCTGCAAACAATGAGTTTTCGTTCTTTTTTGTTTTGTTTTTTTTTCCTTATCTTTGTTTCTCGTTCTTGGCATTATTTTATAAGGCTGTTTAGTGTCTCCAGGAGAGAATTCAATAGAAATTATGACAGCCAGAATGCTTATCTCCTTCAGCGTTCTAAAGATTTAAACAACAAAACTTCCTGGTGAACTCAGTCTAGTGCTTGTTCGTGGGGCTTTTGTAGGTGTTCCTTTATGAAATCAAAGCCGTTTTTTGTCTCTTTTAAGTTTGCTAAGAGTTATTTTTAGAATCATGAGTGAGCATCAAACTTTATTGAATTCATTTTTTTTTCATTAAGAGATGAAGTATACTTCTTTATTTCCCTGCTGAATGCTCAAATTAGGTTTGGTTGCAAATGACATACCCCTGCCCCAAATACTGGCTTTCCTGTGGAGGGAGTTGTTAGCATGTTGTCTAGGCTCCACCCTATTGTTACCTGGCAATAGCCAGGTGTGCCTGACTCTATAAAAGGGACTGCCTGCCCCTCCTCTCTTTCTTTCTTGCTTCCTGCTGCCCCTTTCCCCTCTCTCCCCATTCCCTTCCCCTCTGTCTCTCCTCGTGCTCATGGCCAGCCTCTACTTCTCTACTTCTCTCTCTCTGTTTTTCTCTGACCCCACTACCCTCTCATCTCTGCTCCACATTCCCTGAATAAACTCTATTCCATACCGTACTGTCTGTCATGTGGCTGTTCCCTCAAGGGGAAGGGATGACTCAGCATGGGCCTCAGGAGCACCACCTTACCACACATCCACCAAACATATTCATTCCCTCATCTTTTTATATAACACAACAGGAGTTGTCCTTCTTACAGATGAATTTAGAGCCAACAGTACAGGAGCAGTTTGGTGAGAGTGCTCCAGGAAGTGCTCCAGGCCACAGACTCCTCCTTCAGGGTGCTACACCTCTTCCAGTGAACTGTCACTGTTGATCCAAGATGGCACCCTAGCTAGCACAAACCTTTGTCCCAAGGTGGGGAGGAGGGTGGGACAGGGCCAGAAGGCCGGCTCACCTGAGAACCGGCTCTTGGAATCTAGTGCCTGAGACCTCGCATGTTTTATTGGGTATCTTCGCATTCACGAGCCTATAAACATGATTTTACTTCACGTATAAGCTTCCATTTTGATAGGGCTGAGTTATAAAACTAGGGGGTTTTTCATTTCTGGGAAGCTTGGTATTTATTATGGGAAAACTCTCTTTTGAAAATCGTACTGTATGTACACACAAAAAAGTATTCAACTGTGCAAGCAGAATGAATGTTCATGTTTTCCTGAACAGACATCCCATTGTAACCTACGAAACAAGGCCATCTCCCTGTATAACCACATGGGGACCATCAAACAACAACAGCAGCACAGCAGGAGTGTCCGAGTGTGGCTGTGTTATCTCCACCTACTACTTAGGCTCCTTGTGGGTTTCTGAAAACAACCCAGCAAAGTCCTTTACAGCCAATGATCCAGTTTAAAGTCTCCTAGGGTCCGCCCCTTAGACCAGACTGAGGCAGAGCTGCCCCGCCTTTCATGTGCTTAATACTTTCAAAGCCGACAGGCCCGTTTCCTGTAGGGTCTGTTTCAACGCTGTTTTGCCTGGTGTCTCCTCGTGACTAGACTCAGATTAGACTCCTCAGCAAGAATGTTCCAGGCATTGCTCTGTTGTAGCCCGCTGTCTGACGCACAGGACTTCAACCTGTCCTGATTCTGATGGGGTGCTCTTTGATCTCCTGACAAGGGCTTGCCAGGTTTTTCCACTCTAAAACCTTTGGAGGAAAGGAATCCTTTGCCATCCCCTGAACAGTGAACAAGCATTTCGTGGGAAGGTGTTGTGTGGGAAGGTGGGAGGCATGTGTAAATATCCCATGCCTCATTAAATGTCCCCTCCCTCCTTCCTCCTGTCTCCAACAGCTTGGGGTCCTGATCTCATTATTTTATTCAAGGACTCATAGTCTGTTGTGACCAGTATCTATTCTGATGCACAGAGAATTCCAGCTTTGCCCTGTGGGAACTCTTCCAGGGAACCTTCTGGTTCTTTCTGACATGTCTCACCATTCTTTGAGCATGGACTTCTGACATCTCAAGCTGTCCTGGGAGTGAGGAAGACGGAGCCCAGCACCAGCTGTCAGCCTATAGACAGGGAGAGGAGGATGCCCACACACTGGACCAGTGCTCGTCGTGGGTGTGCACTTGTATATGTCTGAATGAGAAGACAGGGAGAGCATGATTGGGGTGGAGGCATGAACTCACAGACAGGTACATTCTTTTGCTTTCTCTACTGACAGGGCTCCGGGGCACCCCGCCCCCAAAAGCAATGGACTCAGAGGTCCTTGCAGGCATGACTGACACTAAGCCCAGGGATAGGGGATAAAGGTTGCGGCTGCCATGTTGGAGCCTTTGTCCTCTCATCTCAGGCACGGGAGGGGGTTGACCACTGTAAATTCTGTCTTTTCCAAGCACAAGCCCTGAGCCACATCCTTTTATTTGTTCTGGTCTGTCATTGCACGTTCTTTCCCCTAACTCTCATTCTCTTCCGGTATCCCTCCCCCTCCTTCCTCTTTTTACGATCCCCCTCCCTCTGCCTTCCAGCATTTACTTCCCGCCTTAACTTCCTCAAAATCTAGCTCTACTCCTTTCTGTCTTTCTGTTTCTGCCTGTGACTCTTTGCCTCCCTCCACCTTCTCTCTTTTCTGTCCATGGCAGCTTTGATGTGAATCTTTTTCTGACCTCATGGCTATTTGGTTCCTGCCTCCTGCTTCCTCCCTGCCACTGCTGCCCAGTTCTTCCCTTGCCATGGTTTCCGGTTCTGATCCATTTCACTAACCCTGCTCAGAGCCCCCTTACCATGGCATCCTGGCTGTGGATTGGGAGTTGATGCTACATGGCTTCTACTGAGCCAGCCCCCACTTCCCTCCCCTCGCTCGCACGCACCCACAGCAGCAAGAGCTACTTGCGGCCAGTTCTGGGAAGCATGCGGTCCAGCTGGCTGCCTCCGTCTCAAAGGAGGTTTCCCAAGCCGAAATGGGCACTCAGATGGCAGAAAGCCGGCCACAGCCCAACCCTTAAGTGTAGACATCAGCAGCTTCTAGCAAACCAAGCAGCCCTGGTGGGCAGTACAGTCATATGCCACGTACACACCACACACACACACACACACACACACACACATTCTTATACTCACACACTTGTATACACACACATACTCACACACACTCATGTTCTCACACTCATGTATATACACACAGGCATATAAAGACACACTCATACACATACACTCATGCACACTCATATACACACATACACTCACATATATGCTCTCACACATATATACCCACACACTCACACACATGCTTGCATTCACACCCAATCACATACATACACTCACACACTTGTACACATGCACACACATACACACTCACACACACTCATGCTCTCTCTCTCTCTTCCACACACTCACATACTCACATACAGGCATACACACACATACACTCATGCACACTCATATACACACATACACTCGCATACATATGCTCACACACATATGCACTCACACTCATGCATGCACTCATACTCACGGGCATACACACACACACACACACACACACACACACACACACACACACACACCTCCCCACAGCTGGACACTTCGCTTCCATGGGAACAGCTGCTGTTGTTCAGGCTGCACTTAGGATCTCTTTCCCTGTCCCTTGAAGCTGACTCCAACCTTAGTTGTCAGCTCTGGCGCCAGTCTGGCCCTTGGGATGTTCCCCATGCAAGTGTGGATGAAGATTTAGCAGGGAGGGAACATGGATGGACCCATCTGAGGTCTTGGAGTTGTTTGACACCCCATCAGGCAGGCATCTTGTAGCCTGGCTTCCAAGGTTTTTTTTTAGAACTCAGATCTAATGTGACATTTGCTGTGTATCCACAGTTCCAAGAGCGCACCACTCTATGGGACCACCATAGTCACCCTGAGAGGAAGGCAGCATGGTCCTCTATGTCACAGGTGAGGCAACTTGGGCTCCAGAGGTCACAGATCATCTGGGGACAGAATTATCACCCTGGCACCTGCCCTATTACCCACAGTGACAACCCAGGCTTGAAGAGTTGGCTATAGGGGGGTTCAGCTGAGTTTGCAGTTAGGCCAGCCTTGGGGACTGCTCAGCAGAATGAAGCACGTTAGACTTGCTGTCCCAACAGGGACTGGGCTAGATTTAGCCAGGATGAGGCCTTATATAAGGGAAGGCGCTTTATGGTAAGAGCTGAGGGATTAGACACATCACATCCTCATCCAGAGGAAGGGCCAGGCCTGCCTGTCTAGGGATGGCAGCTGGTGATCTATCAGCATAGAGGACCTGCTTCCTTCCTGGGTCACCATCTAGGGCCAGGGAAACCCTGAAAACTCAGCATCAATGCTGTGCACTCTGCAACTCCTAAAATACCAAGTTAGGTTGGATCTACTGGGTCATTGGCCGGGAATCAGGGTAGACAGCTGTTTAGGCTACAAATGCTTGCACCCCATGTCTCAGGGCACTGCCAAGGCTCCCTTTGGCCATATATTATGGTTCATGGCTTCTGTATCTCTCACTTGTACCTATTTGCTGTCACCTTTATGCAGGAGGCAGGTTCCCCTGCAGTCTGCCCACCGTTGCTTCTGTTATTTAGCTGTGGGTGGTGATGGACTAGTAGACAGCTCATTCACCTGCATGAGAATGGAGGGGCAGGAATTCAGATTGGGGACCCCCTTTCCAAGTTGCTCTCCACTTCTGCTGTGCCTCAGCTTCTACTGGGTGCTAGCAGTCTGCCTCCTCCACCAGGTTACAGCAGTTACCCTGTCTACTGACATCAAAACACCTTGCAGAGCAGAAGATGGGAGCCGATGGAACTCCCATGGGCATGGAGGCTTCATTGCAACAAAAAAGACTACTAGATGGGATTCTCTTGAGTGCTTCATGAGGGATGAAGGCAAAAGAAAGGCCCTTTGAGCCCAAGCCTTGGAGCTTGGCCACTCACTGCCAGAAGGTGCTGACCCTCCTGTGTAGAGGATGTTGGCTTGCTTTGCGCGAACCACACTGAGGCTGTAAAGATACAGAAGTGGTCTCATGATGCAGCACCAGCAGGAGTGGTCATGGACCAGGATGCATGTGGTTCTGGCCACTGCCTTCCCCATGGGGGCCTTTCTCCATCTTCAGACCTGCTCCAAAGAAGCCAGGGAGCCTGTTCTGCATGACATCTTGTGACTATTTGGGTTCTGGGCAGTACATCCATTCAGCCCAGAACAGAGAGTTCTCTCTCTCTCTCCCTTCCTCCTCTCCCCAACTCCTGTCTTGTCTCTCTCTGTCTCCCCCCCCACTAACCCCTCCCCCTCTGTGTGTGTGTGTGTGTGTGTGTGTGTGTGTGTATGCACATGCACACTGGGGATGGAGTGCAGGGCTTTGTATATGCTTAGTAAGTGCTTTATTACTGAGCAATACCTTAGCTCACAGTTTTTGAGACCGAGTCTCACTATATAGTTTAAGTTGACCCCAAACTGATGATCTTCCTGTCCCCAAACCCCAAATCCTGGGATTATAGGTGCGTACAACTGTCCTCAGTTTTTTATTTGCTTTTTGAAGCCGTGTAGGACCTGGCTTTGATTTCTGCAGAGTGTCCCCTGTGGACACAGAGCCCACAGGTCCATTCCTAGTCCTAAGATACATCTCTGGCATGGATCAGGAGTGACTGACAAACCCCAAAGAGAAAAGTCAGTGTTCTTATTCCCCTTAAGATGCAAGCCAAGCCCCTGCTTTTGCACACTGCCGACTTACATCCATAGCTCACCATGGCGTGTGAAGCATGCACTTGACATTCTCCCAAGTGGCAGGATGAGTCCACTCAACACATCCTCATGTTGTATCTTCAAGGATCTTCCCTATCCTCAGAGCAACCCCTCCCCACTGTCCCTATCCCCTGAGGAACCCCCTCTACGTTAACCAGACTTCCCTTCCTTTCAGAAAGACCTCTCCAGGCTCCTCAGATACTGGACAACTTGAGTCCCACCTCACACTTGTTGGGTGGTCTGGGGTAACTCTCTGGGTTCCAAATGCTTCATTCTGTAGCACATTCCGTTCAGTTCTTAGACAAGTACTGACCGCAATTATGTCACTAATTCCCCCTGAGATTCCATAGCGAGTGTCAGGTGCCACTGAGCTTCTAGCCTGTGCTTTCTGTCTCTGTCCTGTGCCCTGGGATTCTGGCCTAGCTCTCTGCACCTTGAGCCTCTCACCCACTGCCATGAAGCCCAGCATTTACAGCAGAGGTACTCATTGGAACGCTAATGGAGCCAGTGAGTGCAGTCTTGGCGCCCTCTGCTGGAAGAGACGCTGACTGGACTGCACATCTAAACATGTATTCTTTCATCTACCTGTCAACACCATTCTCTATTCACTCACTCATCTGCCTATCCAGGTACCAATCACCCCTCCATCACCCATAAATCCTTGGATCTACTCATCTGTCTGTACGCTTACCATCTATCCACCCATCTAATCACACAATCATCATCCATCTACCACAATCCTTTAATCTACGCATCCAGCTACCATCTGTCTATCCATCCATCCACTTATCTATCTTTATCATCCATCCATCTATCCACCCATCTAACCATATAGTCATCCATGAATCCACCCATTTATTCATCTAGTTATCTTCCATCCATCCATCCACCCATCCATTCATCCATCTATCCACCCATCCATTTATCCATCCATCCATCATCCATCCATCCACCTACGAGTCCATGCTCTATCCAGACACCTACTCCTACAGTTGCAATGGCTCCCTTCCTCCCTCCCTCCCTCCCTCTCAGTATCACTTATGTCCGAAAGACACCATCCCCTTCCACCATGCCTTTCATTGCAGCACCACCAGCTCTTCATCTGGCCCAGTTCCTGCACAGCCTCAATGCCAGAGTGAAGGAGAAATAAAGGTCCCAATCTGTGTGCTTTTTTCCCATTTGCAGAGCACTTTCCCATCCACCAGTAGCTATCAAAGGCTTAGTCAGGACTCCACTTAACTGATGGGAAACTGACACATGGCACCACCTAATAGCAGTACATTAGAAATAGTCTTTGCAGACAGTGAGGTGTCACTAATCTTGTCACACTGGTCAGGTGCCTCAGGCGCTTGAGCCTTAGCTCATCAATGCTAACGTTAACCATTTAATGGCTACTTGCTGTGTATGGCATGGCTCACGGACACATCTGGGGGCAGGTCACCAGGGGACCCCAATTGTCTTCAGCTTGCACTGTGACATTATACTGAAGCTTATGTGACACAAGAACATCACACAATGCCAAGGTGTATTATGTTTATGTATGTGTGTCTGACAAGCCCAGGAGGATGAACGGAACCCAAACCAACCTTTCCTCCCTCAGGTTGTTTTGTCAACTGCCATTCCCAAATTACAGATTCAGGAACAAAATAGCCTAGGGTTCCACTTCAGGTATCTTCCCCTTGTTACATAACTAGATCGCATAATGCAATGCCACACTCTGCTTGTCCCCTTCAGAATTCAGAGAGATGCTCTAGAACATAGAGTCTGTACCTTGCACAACTGCGTCACCCCATGAAAGTCACCTTCTATGGGTCTCAGTTTCCTCATCTGCAAAATGGGATAACAGTTGTAACACTTGGAACGTGCGGGCCGAGCCACACCACTCCACACAAGCTTGATTTCTATTCTCTCAGCTCAGATGCTGCGATCTGGTGTAGCATTTCACCAGAGGACACTGCATCTCCCCAGGCAGCCAGCTGTCTGTGAGACCCCTGAAAGCACCCTCTCCACAGCCTGCCCCATCTTCTAAATTCTTTAGTTATTAATTTATTTAGAGTGTATGTATGTTAGAGGAAAACTGGGAGTTGTTTTTCACTCTCTTCCATGTGGGTCCCCAGAACTGAACCCAGGTGGTTAGGTTTGGCAACAAACCTCATTTGCTGAGCCACCTCATCAGCCTTACTACCTCCATCTTGAGCAAAGAACCTTTCGCAAGGCCTCTTGGAGTTACCCCAGTTTAACCGCACAGTCTCTGTGGTGGTCCTAGTATTACCGGTGGCCTTAGAAAATGACCAACCCAGCAAAGCAATGGAGTTGAGTTGTTGGAAGTAGAAATAAAATTCTGTGGCAAAGCATTTGCCTAAGCAGTAGGCCTGGATTCCATTTCTGGAATTTAGAGCTAACTAAACAATGAATTGAGTCACGAAATGCATAAATACTCTGTTTTGCGCAAGCCTGGGAAAATCTCTTCACTGAGGAGACAGGGAGTAAGCAACTTGTCCTAGGTGGTAGTATGGGACAATACATAGATTGGGGTATCACAGGGCTCTGGTACTAAGCCCCTGTGACAATGATGACTGTAAAGATGGCAGAGGGGCCTGGGCCATTACAGCCCAAGAGAACATGCTTAAAGTTGTGTATTCCTAAACAGGGGTGCAGCCGAAGAGTGTATTGCTAGGCACTTGCATCACACAATAATGGCTGGTCTGTGCACACAAACCTAGATGGCATAATGATACATGCTTAGACCATACCATGCACACTCATGTATGTAGTCTGTCGCTGACTGCTATGTGATGTGTATGTTAGGTGAGAAATAAAGGGTGTAAATTATGATCACACAATTTGAGGGCATGATCATGGATGGCTTCCATGACACCTAATAAAGTCCCTCAAGCCCTGTAGGGACAGGTAAGATGTAGTGGAGGCCTGAACTCAGGGTATGGTGATAGCATTGCTTCTACCCTAAGGGAGGGGCAAGGACGGGATCCCAAGTCCCATGGGGGAGACGTTTAGGAGACCAGAGATGGGTCTGAGAATTCTCAAATTTCAAGTTGCCCTGAAGTTGTCCTTTGCTGGCAAAGGGAGGCCCTCTGTCCTTTCTGAGCACTCCCAAAGCTACATAAAATCCTCCCGGAGCAGGCTTACATCATTTTATTGCTTTCAGACCACAGCCAGAATTCCACCCCAGCAGAGCCTGGAGAACCCCACAGTTCAAACTACCAGCAAAATTGGAGCTGACCCCTGACAGCAGAAGCCAAGGGAGCGGGTGGGGGAAGTTTTATTACCATGAACTTAGCTGACTGGAAGATGGAGGACCACCTTGTCCTGGGGAGTGATCCTCCTGGGAGGTGGTCTTAGGGGAGGGATAAGATGAGGGTCAACTAAAATGTTCTCAGTGCTCAGCATTTCACATGCAGGGAAAGACTGTAAGTCCACGCCAACCCCCAAAAGTTTAGATCAAGAGTAAAAAGCTAAGGTTAAACTGGGCCTAATTCACTGATATGAGAGCTGGTTTCGGGATCTGATATTTTGCCTCAGTCATCTGTTGGGTTTGGATTCAACAGTGTCCCTGCTCATAAAGAAGAAATGGTAGAACCTCTTTGGAACAGCCAGAGGGAAGCATCTGGAGGTCGAGACGAGCAGACAAACTGAAGCAGGTGAAGTCTGTGGCACATGCTAGCCATCTAGGAGAGCGGAAGGAGGCTCCCTCCACCACAGCAAAGAGGAATGCATGCATGGAGTGGGCTAAACCACCCCCCCACGCTCTTGCTGAAGACCTCTGGGAGCCAGAGGGGACTGTGGGAGTGATGTAGTAGATGCTCTTTGAGAGCCTTTGACTATTGGAAGCAAATGAGGGAATACAATTACCACAGGACAGGGTGATTGTGGAGGTGTTTCTGGGATCCGTGGAGATTCTTAACTAATTGCAGTGTCCCTGACACCATAGGTGGGATGTTCTCACATGAGACCAATAGAGAGAAAACAAACATAAAGGTCATGGGTCAGACAAAGTGGCTTGGGCGTGCAGCTGGGTGATAGCATATTTCCCTGGTATATGCAAGGTCCTGCAAGGTCCTGGATTCAATCAAACACTCCAAAAACTAAAATCATTTTTAAGAAGGTAGACAAGACTTTACTAGGGCTTGAGCTTGTGGGTAGAAAGAGGTGAGGTGGCACTGGCCAAAGAGGTGACCAGACTGCCTACTGAAGGGAAGAAAGTCAAACATTCCGCTGATCTGTTGCAGTGAGCTAAACTGGGTATAGCTTCAAAAGATGTCTTTTTGTTCTGTGTTCAAACAACTGGCCTTGAGGTTTGCAAGCTAGCGAGGTGCTTATATTAACTCAGGAGCTGCTGAGTTGCTTCTGCTGTTGGCACCACCATCAAGGATGCCCTGGCCTTATAGTTTAGTCTTGGCCCTACGATAGGAAGAAAAACTTTCAGTGTTTGGGCTGCTAAAGAAGCAGCAAGGTGAGGTAGAGCACGTTCCAGCTCCAGAGGGCATTAGGCCAAGTGAACTCCGTGTGATTGTTCATGGACAGAACACTGTAAAGGAGAAAAGTGTTTCTATGTGCAGAGTCAAGTAGAATCTGGTTCCCGGGGCAGGGTAGCAAAGGGGCAAATGCACTATGAAGACAGAGATGCCAAGCCTTTCACCTGGTCAGACATCCTTCAGACAGATGCAAGGAGAGTTGGCGTTCTCACTGAAAGTGGTTGTTTTCCACAACGAAGTTAGTGGGAGCTAAGGATGTACTGCCCAGTCGAAGGACTTCAAAATAAGTGATTTTTCAAATTAACCAAAATCAGGAGTTGTCACTGGACTCTGACTGGACCTTTGAGTCTGTTCTTGGGGTTTACCAAAGGCATTTCTAAGATGAGTTTTTCCCTTGGTAGTGGTTTCCATCTTGTCTTCATTTACCCCTTCATCTTGAGATATTTGGGATCCATTAGAGGCCGTGTGTGGCCATCCTGAACCCCACCTGCTCAGCTGGTTTCATCACAGGGGCTCCTAGAAACCTTCTGGCCCCTCAGCCTGACCCAGCATTCTATGACAAGGCTGTTGAGAGGGAGCAAGGATAGATCAGAAGTTGTGCTGTCAGTGGGTAGCAGATTAAGGGCTGGGAGGGGTCCCCCCATTTTGTCCCCTTGTGGCGATTTCTGTATCATCCCCCATATAGAGAAAGAGATAGCAGCTTTCTACAGTTCTGCCTGGCAGCCAAAATCTCTCTGTAGTCACCACAGTGTGGGCGCCTTGCTTCCCACACAGCTCCCAGACTGCCATTCCCAGTCTCAGAGCCTCATGGGGATTGGATGAGGGTGGATACCAAGGCCCTTTGAGGTAATCAGATGCTTACGGGTCTTCCTCCATGGAGTGGGGAGGCTGGGAGGTGACTAGACACAGCTCTGACTGCCACTGAGCACTAACTACTAGGCAGGAGCAAGCAGGGCAGTCTGGGCCTGAGCCTTCCTAATGGAGGATATGGTGGCTCATTTCCCAGCTGCAGAATGAACAAATGAAAGTGGGCGGAGCACAGCAAGTAGCCAGCTCACCATGTGGCCTCTCTGACCTGGGGAATAAGGGCTCTAGGAGATAAACTATGAGGCAGAAACATTGAACCACCCCACCCATCTATCCCCTGCCCAGAGAACAGAGCCAAAGCAATGCTAGATTCCCAAAATCCTGAAGTGAACGAGAGGTATGGGGACAGTCATTCCTCTTACAACCCTGACAACTAGCATTTCTTTTGTAAATTAATTTATTATTTATTATGCATGTGTATGTATGCATGGCACATGTAGGCAGGTGCTCATGGAGACTAGAAGAGGGAGTCAGACGCCCTCGATCGGCTGTCACAGGCTGTTGCGAACAGCCCAGCATGGGCTCTGAACTTGAGTCCTCCGGAAGAGCAGCATGTGTTTTTAACCCCTGATCCATCTCTCTAGCACCTGTACTTGCATTTTGACTGAGGAAAAGGCTAGCAGGGTCCTGGAGGACACAGATGGTTGTCACCAATGCAGTCTGAGGTGATGCTGAAGAAAGCTTCTGTCTCACCCGTCTATACTGGACCGAGCCAACACAGCCCTTGACACCTGCTCTGTGGCTCTTGTCCTAGTGGATATCTTCCCTCCCACCTCCATCTAGAAGTGCATTAGAGGTGCTGTGGAGAACAGCAGAGGTCTCTATTGTTTGGTCCCCAGAGCTATCCAGCACTCCAGTTCTCTGTCATAACAGGGCTCGCGGGGACCTTGGATCAGCTGGATAGCCCACAGAGTATCATGGCAGCAGATTATGCTGGTGCCATTTTGCTAATTGGATCTGGTGCTAAGGAGGCAGCTAGAATCCTAGCTGTCACAGTGGGAAGTGTCAGGGAAAGACAACAATTCAGGAATTGTCCCCCAGGGCCCAGATGACCTAAAGCCATGTTGGGACACCTTTTCTTCTTCCCTCCCTCCTTCCCTCCTTCCCTCCCTCCTTCCCTCCCTCCTTCCCTCCTTCCCTCTCTCCTTTCCATCCTATTTTCTTCCCTTTTTCTGTGTGTGTGTATGTTTGTGGGGTGGGGGTGGGGGGGGGTAGGGGTGGGGTGGGGCTGTAGGTGTCAGTGCATCTGTGGTGGTTGAAGAACAGAGTCTACCTTGAACACTGTTTCCCAATTAAATTTAATTGTTAAAGAGTAGAATCGATATTTTATTGTCATTTATAATCGAGGGATGTTGGATATAAATTTTCATACTTCATATTTTTTTCACAAATTAAAAATTGGCAAGTTTTAACCAGCTGGTGGCTATTTTGCTTTTTCAGGACATGATTAGGAAAATTTATTAACATGGATTCAAGCTTTTCTTTGTTAGCTCCAGAAAATTTCACCCAGCTTTTGACCCCTTTTCTGAGACGTTGAAGATTAGCATGCCTTTGGCCTCACAGTTTGCAGCAATGTCCCAGCAGTCGTCCGCATCCACATCAAGGAACAGCACATTGGAATACAGTTCAGAGAGGGATGAAAGGAATCTGGTCATTCTGCAAGGTCCACAGCACGGGCCTGGGAAGTCCAACACCGTAGAGTCATCTCCTGAAGCGTCCAAGGCCTCCTGAAAAGCTTCCAAGCTCACGGGGTTGTGGATTTAGCTCAGTGGTAGAGTACTTGCCTAGCATGCACAACGCCCTGAGTTCGGTCCCCAACTCGAAAAAAAAAAAAAAAGCTTCCAAGCTCTTAATCTGCTTCATCCTTTTGGCTGTTGTAGGAAGGCACCTGATGAGCTACTGAAGAAACAGATCTGAGGCGCCAGATAACATGCACTAAATCTAATATAACTTATTATTGTCCCGTGTGCGTCCTTGCATGCGCAGGCGCGCGCATGCACGTCCTTAGCTCTTAGTTATACAAAATGACCCGTAGCTGTCAGCCAGCTGTTTCTCCCACACCCTAGAGCTCCATCAATAGGTGGAAGTAGCCTTGACAGTCAGAATGTAGCCTACACACGTGCACGTGACCCATAGACTTCGAGTTTGACTATGCAACGCTGTGTATCCAAGCTTCGAACAGCAGAGGTCGCTGCTGAGCAACAGTTCCTGTAGCGGGGAGGGTATCAGCCAGGTACTGGAGATGGGCTGACTCTACAGATCTCTCCCTCTCAGAAGAGTGGAGAGTTAGAAGCTGACCTACGCATACATTCGTTTTTCCCACCCCCAGTGCTTTTGCTGACGCTGTGATTATAGTCGTTCTGACCATCCCATCTTTTAGCGGCACCGGACGTCGCCCATGACTGTAGGAGGCATTTTACTGCAAGAGCACAGAAACAGGAGCTGACTGGCTTCACCTCCTCTGTCACCCAAGAGCATCGGCTGATGGGACAGAGAAAGGGAGTACCTGGGGTACTCCAAGTAGGTAAAAGGGAGTACAGTGACGGGTCGGTTGGAACAACATCCTGCATGATAGGGTGCAGTCTAGTAGCCAAATGTGTCTTCTCACAGTCAGAGCAATGGGCCAGGAGTGAAGATAGAGGGGTCTCTTTCACAGGCGGGCTAAAGGAAGCTCATTTGTTGCCATGTCTATGAGCTTGGGCTTGGAGTTTGGAGGACCTTGGTTCCCTAAAGCAGTGGTTCTCAACCGCTCTTTTCCTAGTGTCACGACCCTTTAACAGAGTATCTCACGTTGTGGTGATTTCCAGCTATAAAATTATGTCGTTGCTACCTAACCACTGTAATCTTGTTTGCCACTGTTATGAATCGTAACATAAATAACTGATATGCAACTTCCAAAGGGATTACGACCCCCAGGTTGAGAACCACTGCTCTAGAGCGTCCAGAGGTTCTTCTAGCGAAGTGGGCTGGGCTTATCCCCGGCCAGATGGACTTCTCATGACTCCAGGTCAATCCAAGAACGGAGCTGCTACATAAGAATCTCCTTTATAAGAAGTTTTGTTGGTACCCCATAGGTTGCAAGGACTATGGTAAGAATACACAATGTTAGCCCCCAGAACTGCTTCACCCTACAACCCTGGCTAACCCTGTAAAGACTTGACTCAGATCTTCCAGGAAGGAAGCTTAGCTTTACCCACCTAGCAGTTTCAGATTTTTATATAATTGTTTATATAATTGTTTTATATAAAGTTTATATAATTGTTCCTTATATAGAAAACTGTCCTGTCCCCAATGATTGTCAATGTGTTTGAGTGAAAGTCACCCTGTTGGACCACAAGACATCTTGTTGTCTTTGTTCCAAGCAGCCATGTAAGGGCAGAAGTGTCGCAGGCCACTGTCAGTCCTGCAGTAAGAACAGACTCCACAGGGACCTTCCTAATAGATGGGCTCAGATAAAGGACAGGTCCCACCTGGAGCACGGAGCAGGTCTGGAAAGAGAAGGAAGGAGTCCGGGTGGAGGGAAGCAGCTTCGCTCTTTCCTAGCAGCACTCTGAGGTGGTGAGGAGTGTGCAGCGAGGCCTGGGTCCTAGGTCAATCTCTGATCCTGCTCACGAAAGAAAGCATTTTATCTTTGAACCTCTGTGGGCTGTCGGTTCCTTCCACTGTGAACATACAGTGAGCATACTGGGATATGGTGCCTGCCTCATGCAAGCCCCATTCCCCGTGAGTAAGGGGTCCAAACAAAGGACACAGCAGAGATGGTGACATTAGATCAATTAACATTATACCATGAAAGGTGGGCTTGCTGGCAGACTCTGTGCTGCTGGCTTTGAAGAGACAAGTGGATCCCATGGCCCATGGGCAGAAGAGCTTGGAAACGTATTTTCCTGGTTGAGTTTCTAGATGAGACAGACCAAGGTTTGGACCCTTGATTGAAGCCTGTCAGACACTCAGCAGAGGTCTCCAGCTACCCCCTTGTTCAAACTCAGGACCTACAGAACCCGTGGGGCAATACTGACTTTGGGGAAATATATAATGTGACATAAAAATATATAATTCAGGATTTTTTAAAAGTGCTGTGTAAGGAAAAAACCCTTAATTATTGGTACTGAAGAGTGTATGGTAAAATGTGTATCCCTACATTGTTCACTGGAATTATTAAATTACAGAAAAATTTCAAATACACACAGAAATAGAAAAGTAGCATGAACCCAAAATACTCATGGAGAGTGAGGGGGAGAACATCCCAGTGTCTCCCTTTCTCTGTTCTGATGTCTATGAGTATCTCCTATTGGCTGAAAGCGGCCAGAAGCCATGGCAAAGGATGCTGAGAAGGGCAGCTTCTGGGTTAGCCCCCGCAGTGCATGCAGACACAGCTTTCCTTTCCTGCTCCTTCCTCTGAGACTGGGCAGCCTGCTGAGGGATATGAGAGCCAATGGGCCTGTGTCTGGCAATCAACAGGGGCCTGAAGCCCTCTCAGAGCATTATTGGGCCTACATGAAAATGCACAACCAAAATTAACCTATGACAGATGTGTCTACCTTTCTTTTTAAATTTTATTTCTTCGTGTATTTTATGTATACAAGTATTCTATTTGCATCTGTGCCTTCATGACAAAAGAAGGCATCACATTCCATTACAGACGGTTGTGAGCCACCATGTGGTTATTGGGAATTGAACTCAGGACCTCTGGAAGTGCAGCCAGTGCTCTTAACCATTCAGCCATCTCTCCAGCCCCTTATCTACCTTTCTTGACTGTTAAAGCCATGCTAAAGACTGCATAATAATAATATAAAACTCTCATGCTGAATTGTGTGTCTGATACTATTGATGCTTGTCACCCCGTTTTATAACCTCTGTCACTTGCCGACTCCTGTGCCCCTCTTTATCCCTGCTAGAAAGATCTGTTAAGAGAAACAACCTTTGTTCTCTCTGTGAGTCAATGGGGCTCAGTCATCTAGGACAACACCTAGGAGGTAAATGAGTTTGTGGTGGGAAATGGCAGGGCCAGGGGTATAATTGAGACAAGGCAGGTGGTGGTGGTGGTGGTGGTGGTGGTGTCTTTGACTCATTCCATAGAACTGGGAACTGAGTTCTTATAAGTTCCAGATGAATGAATAAGGTGACAAAGAAAACAAGTCACATTTCCGTGTGACAAAGTCATCTAAAGGGGAGGTGGAGCATGATGTCAGTCCTTAGCGGAACACAGAGACCTCAAGAAGAGCTGGTCCACCAGAGGGAGTAGTGGAGGGGGATGTAGGCAAGCCCACCGGACTTAGCCACCAAAACCATCTCATGCAAGACCAGCATGGTGTGGAAAGCCTAAAGCTGCAATTAGCCATGCCCCTTACTGGTTCTGTGCCCTCGGTTAAATTATCTAACCTTTCTGGGCCGGACTTTGTATATCTCTAAAGCGAAGTAATAACAGTGCCACTGTGGATAGAATGAACTGTGCTTGGCACTCGGAGGACGCTTGTCAAGGCTGGGCTCTGAATTCCCTGCCTTCCCGGCATCCCAGAGTGGCCAGAGCTGTCCACAGTGCTGAACACACCCTTTCCTTCTCCTCCTCCCTCCCACCCTAACTTCTTCCTTTCTCGTGTGGCTCCCCAGAGCCCTGGTGTTTGAACAGATTCAATTTTCCAGATGATTTCTCTGGAATCCTGAGGGAAACGGGGAGGGAATGAGCCATATCTGAAGCACTCCCCAGGCAGGAGTTTCAGGAAGCCAGCAGACAACAGGAGCAGTGAGTGGCTAGGACACCACACAGACCTGGGAGACCTCAGGTCAGAGAGCGCTCAGAAAGCGTGACCTCTGAGGACCCTGGTGTGAGACCCTCACGGCTGACAAAGATCCAGTGCCAACTCTGAGAGGCCACCATGGCAGGTGAGTCTGCTTGGAGGATGCACTGAAGAGGGCAAAAAGAACCAGGCTGGGGCAGGAGGGTGACCCTGGGCTGATAGGAATTCTCCATCCTTGTCCCTTGTGCTACTGTCGCTCTTTTTGGTTTGGTGCCTTTGTGCAGGCAAATGCTTCTGTCTTTGAGCTCCAGAGCTCTCTCTGATGGGATCCTTCAACTCCATGAGTGTAGCCTCATAAACCAAGCAACCTATGGCTACCCAAAGGCCCATCTCCAAATCCAAAAAAAAGATCCCCCTCCCCACTTCAAGGTTGCCCATTAACCTTTTGTGCCCAGTGCAGGACTGGAGGATCTTGCACCCTTTGCAGCAATAGGTGGAGGTAACTATGGCTAAGCCCAGAGACAGAGATCTGTTTCCATGTTCTACCAACCCATGGAACATCAGTGCAAAAAGGATGTTTAGAGAATTTGAGATGCAAACTGAGCTCTCTCTGCACAGTTGGGGAAACCAGGGCACAGACCAGGGCAGAGATATGGAGAAAGGTGGCCCCTGCTGTGTCCTGCTAAAGCCCATGAGCCCTTTGTGCACCTTTGTAGGCCATTGACTGCAGGACTCTTGCAGGCAGTCTTACCAGCAGGACCTTAGGTCAGGGGTCCAACAAGTGTTTTGCAGGACCAGGGGAAGGAAATAGAGCTTCCTCTCTGTGTTTCAGTGCCCTCATCTGAACACATAGAGGTTAACTTAGACATCAGCATCTTTAACGTCCTGGTGTTCCCTATGAGATAGATAGATAGGTAGATAGATAGATAGATAGATAGATAGATAGATAGTTGACAGATAAATAGATGGTAGATGATTGATAGACAGATGATATAGATGATAGATGATATAGACGATAGATAGATAGATAGATAGATAGATAGATAGATAGATAGATAGATAGATAGGTGATAGACAGAGATAGAATTTGTCTTTGGCTGAGAAGTTGGTGGCTAAGTTCTGGTTCTGATTTGGTCCCACCTTTTGTAAGACCTCAGACAAGTCACTGTACCACTCATAATCAATTTCTTCCTCTGAAACTGAGAGTCAAGCATGTGCTTGGTAGCTTCCGGGATGCCCCATCAAAGCCTGAGTCAGGGCACTTCAGGAAAAAGACTGCGAGAGAAATGACTGCCACTTAGAACATTGAAGGCTCACACTTTGTTCTCAGCTGGAGACAGACAGGTCCCTGTACATCCAGAGCTCACCCCACAGCCCAAGGGATTCATTTCCAGGGCAGGCGGACCTCCACTGGATGCTAGGAGACCACTAAGTATCACAACAGAGAGCGGGCGAGTGCACAGGGCTCAGAGACAAACAGAAGATTAGCCTTCTATTCCCTAGCCCTGAATCGGGAGGAGCTGAGTACTTAAGGCTTCAGTCATCAGGGCAAAATGTTGGAAACTCCAAAGGTGGAGAGGCTGAAGCCTTGCAGGAAGCTAGACTCAACCTCCTGTCTCCTTCCTGCTTCACTCTTTCTGAATCTTCTGCCTCCCCTCAAAGATCCAAAGATGGGTTGGTAACGAGCATTCATCTCACCATGGACACAACACAATCTCGTTTCCATAATCTACCAGGTAACTGTTTGCACCTCCATTTTGCAGGTTGGGAGACTGAGATTCAAAGCCTAGCCCAAAGCTAGGAGATTGTGAGTGAGTCTTCAATATGGTTCCAAGGCTCTCATCTACCTTTAGTATCAAACATGATTTTTAAAGAACTGCTCTCCCCAGACCCTTTTTGATGACATTCCAAGAAAACCTTCCCTTCCCCTGAGCTGTCTCCAAGTGTAGGGTTGCTGTGAGCTCTGCCTCCTCCAGGAGGCCCTCACTGCTCTCGTTCTTTCCTATCCATCCTCCTGTCTATGGCCCAGACTCATGGCTAACTCTTCCCTCGGCTGAGCTCTGCGTCCCTACTTGCCTGTTAGTTTCCTGGGAGCCAGAATGGATCTTATTCCTTGCTGGGGTTCTCAAGATGACTACACAAATGGTGTGGGCAGAAAGATGGCCAAGCCCTGTGGGTGGAGGAGAGGCTGTGGTGTTTTCAGGCAGAGGCCAAGAAAGAGTTAAAGGTGGTACCAAGACCCTCTAGCAGTGGAATAGTCCTCAATGGCAAGGGATGTGGTCCTCGTGCCCACAGCAGACACAGCCGAAGTGAAAGCCAGCCGTTGTCTTCGCCTGAAGCTAGCCTGCTAGGGTCTTCAGCTCTCTGTGAGCCCCTGCAGGCCCCTGGCTCCAGAATTCTTGAGACACAAAGGCCAGCAGGGCCTTAGGAAGCAGAATCTCACAGCTGTTTTGTAGGACAGAGCCAAGTGTACTCACTCAGAGGGAAATCCAAGTGTCCTGGTTGAGAAGGCCCTTTGGAGTGGGGGAGGAGCCAAATGAACTTGGGTCATATCCCATCTCTCTACTAACTCTGTGCTGGTTCCCCTAGCTTCTTCCTCTATGCAGTGGGGTGGAAAGGCCATTTGTTCCAGGCAGGTCTGTGAAGGATGTGAGGAATGGGCTCACTGGCAGTGTGAACACTTTAGCTTCCATTCTTAGCAGGTGAGCTGTTTCACTTGGCATGTATGCTTTGCTCCCAGAGCCTTGGGCTCAGCAGCCAAGGCCTTTGGGTGGAGCTGGGCTTGTAGAGAAGCAACAGGTCAGGGAGACCATGGTCCTCCTTAAAGAGGTAGGACACTGAGTCCCTAAGCACTGGCATTGTGCGGAGTGCTGTCCACAACACTACATTGTCACCACAGTAAGACTTCTGAGCAGTTTTGCTGTCCATATTCCCAGAGGAAGAAAACAAGGATCAGAGAGACCCAGAGACAAGACTGGGATCTATGGGGGGAGTCAAGGGGCTGGGTGTGGATGTTATTCCTGTAGGTGACATCCTGTTTAGGCTCCATGCTTGGGACTCTGCTAGACATCAAGGCTTATCCATACCTTCCTCAGATCTGCAGCAGGGCTGTCACCCCGAAGGCCAGGACTGGACAGCGCCACACTGGAAGACCTGCCTGCCCTGCCAGGGCCCATGGGAACTCACGGTCAGACATTTGAGGACAGTCTCTTCCATATCGGTCTTCTCTGTGGTATTTTGGGGTGTCTTACTGTGGGCTGACTCTCTTTCCCTGCCAGCATGGGCAAGAGAGACCTTCACCCTTGGGGTGCTGGGTCCCTGGGACTGTGACCCTATCTTTGCCCAGGCACTCCCTAGCATGGCTACCCAGTTGGCTGTAGATCGAGTCAATCAGGACGCCTCACTGCTGCTGGGCTCACAGTTGGATTTCAAGATCCTCCCTACAGGCTGTGACACCCCTCATGCCCTGGCCACATTTGTAGCCCACAGGAACACAGTGGCTGCTTTTATAGGCCCTGTCAATCCTGGGTATTGTCCAGCAGCAGCTCTGCTGGCCCAAGGCTGGGGCAAGTCCCTCTTCTCCTGGGCCTGTGGAGCTCCAGAGGGAGGAGGTGCCTTAGTGCCCACTTTGCCTTCTACGGCTGACGTGCTACTGTCTGTCATGAGACACTTTGGCTGGGCTCGCTTGGCCATCGTGTCCTCTCACCAGGACATCTGGGTAACCACAGCCCAGCAGCTAGCCACAGCTTTCAGGGCCCATGGGCTGCCTATCGGACTGATCACCTCCTTGGGACCTGGAGAGAAGGGGGCCACGGAGGTTTGCAAGCAGCTCCACAGTGTGCATGGTCTGAAAAGTAAGTATAGCAGGGCCCCTCCCCGCTGTAGGCAGCCTGGACTTCACAGGGCAGTAAGGAGGCCCTGCCTGTATCAACTGAGCTGAGCACTTGCCATGTATCTCAGCAATGGTCCTGTAAGTCATCCGTGCTGAAGGCTTCCTTCGTCAGGGAGAGCAAAGAACTTGTCACACAGCAGTCAGGCAGATCAACAGGATCCTAAGCTCTGGTTCAAATGTGGGCTGTTGAAGCCTAGGGCATTCTTGGCGCTTGCCTTTGAAATGAAAGCTCCAGGGGTGTTACAGAGATCTCATCACAGCTTAGCATTATAAAAAAAGAAAAGAAATAGGAGAGAATGAAAAGAATAGATTTGAGAATGAACTAAATAGAACAGTGCATGTGTACGTGAGTGTGTGAGTGTGTGTGTGGGGGGGGTGTGTGTACATCCATATATGTATATATGTAGGTCTCAGAGCTACTTTCATTGTACCCCACAGGTTCTGGTATATTCTATTTTCATTTGATTCTAGGAATTTAGAAATTCATTCTCTGGATTCTTTGATGATTCATTCATCATTTAGTAACGAGTTGTCCAATGCCCAGCTTGTGTAGTTGCTCTTGCTATTGATTTATGGCTTTATTCCATTATTATCAGAGAGAATAGATAACAATTATTTCAGTGTTCTTTTTTATTTGTTAAGAATTGCCTTGTGTCCTAAATTGCAGCCACTTAGTCCTCCACTGTTACTGTGTTTAGATCAATCAGCGCCTTCATCTCCAGCGTGGACTGTTTTACAAAATCAGATGTACTGATGGTTGGCGCATGCATGTTCAGATTTGCAGTAGCCTCCTCCGAGATCATTCCTTTATCAAGCATGCTGACTTTATCTCTTCTGGGTCTTTAAACTTTGAAGTCTATTTAGCCAGATGATAGAATCGTTATAGTTGCCTGCTTTCTGGTTCCATTAACTTGGAATGTCTTTTATTATCCTTCCACCAAATGACTGTCTTTGTCGGTGAGACATGTTTCTTACAGACAACAGTCGATGGGCCCTGTTTTTGTTTTATCTAATCTGTTAATCTATGTCTTACAGTTGATGAATAGAAGCTGTTAACTTTCAGCATTGTTATTGAAATGTATGCGTTCATTTCTGTCACTGTTACTTTTGTAATATTTGATCCCTTCCCAATTCTAAATTGCTTATATACTTTTCTATGTAGTTTATTCTTTCTCATGTCCTCATGCATATGTTTATTTTTCCCATTTGTTATTGTGCTAGCCTTTTATATAGAAGGATAGTAAGAAAGATAGCTTTGTTGGGTATAATAATTCATGTTCTCAGGTCTATCATAATAAAAGCAGATTTCTTAACAGAAATTCTAAAGCCAAGAGGTTATGGACAGTACTTCAATCTCTGCTATTGTTATGATAGACCTGTCCCAGATGTGACTTTGTGCTTAGCTTTGTGGCTTTTAACATACATTCTTTGTTCTGTTCATTTGTATTCTAACTATAATATGATATGGGGATGTCTTGTCTGTTTGGCATTCTAAATACCTCTTGTATTTGAATAGCCCACTAGATTTGGGGACTTTTCTGTTCTTTTCTTAAAATGTATTTCCCATGTATTTAACTTGAAATTCTTCTTTTTCTATGTCTATGACTCCCAGATCTAGTACTGTGGTGTCCCTGAGTGGATCTCCTATCTTAGCACTGAATTGACCTCATGTGTTCTGTTCACACTTTCTTACTATTTTATTTTCTCCACTGTCTAAAAATTTGAATTTATGTACTTTAACTTCAAATTATTCTCTGTCTTATACTTGGTTCATTCTGCTCTGAGGCTTTCCACTGATTTTTTTTTAATTTGAGTTTTTGAACTATTCACTTCCAATATTTGAACTTGACTTCTTCCAGTACTTTTTTTTAAATTGATGATGATGTTCTCTCTCTCTCTCCCTCTCCTCCCTCCCCCCTCTCTGTGTGTGTGAGATGTAAGTATGTGGATGCCCATGCTATGGTACACATGTGTGTTCTGGGGACTGAGCACAGGCTGTAGGTCTGCATCATTGGGTGACTAGCATTTTTACCTGCTAAGCCATCTCTCCATTCTCTTTCTCCAGTTTTCCTCTCTATTGGATCCCATTTCATATCATGACTGACTTGTTTCACTTGCCGTTTATCTGTGTTCTCTTTTAATTCAGCCAGTACTCCTCTGTAGGCTCTTCGATTCTGTTGAACATTTTACACTCATTCTTTAGAACTTTCCATTTCGAGCTCTGTTTCCTTCTATTGTGTGTGCCCTTCCTAAGGAATTAATGATTTTCAAGCTGTCACATTGCCTTGGTCGTTCATGTTTCTTGTGTTTCTCTATTGGGGTTTATGCATCCAGGATTAGGTTGTCGGTTGGATTTTTTTTTTTTTTTACTACCCCTAATATTTCACTGGAAACATCTGCAATGTTCAAGTGAGCCTAGATCGTAGCTGGCCTGAGGTGCCATTTCTTTCTGCATTTCAGCATTTCTGCCCTCGTGCTGTGTGCTCAGGGTACTGGCTCTGGTCCCCAAACTACTTCAATGTCCCGGATTCTGACAGCTGATACATGAGTCATTACAAGTAACTCAACAATCTTCATTCAGAAACCTCAAGCCCAGCCCCAAACTGGCCGGCTAGTATTTATGAGAGGGACTAAACGTTCTACCTCGCCTTTCTGGGGATGCTTGACTCAACATTTGAATACTCAGCTTTGTGAAATGTCCCCCCAGCGGAGGTCTGGGAACACGGCAGTGACAGGCTGGGTCTTGGCTATGAGGACCCTGAAACTGGAGAAAGAACAGGCTCCGAAGGGGGTGATGACCTGTTTGGAGGTGAAGAGGGCTTCCCAGTGAAGGCGGCATTAGGGTGGGATTGAGCCATGAATTCAGATAAGGAGGAGCATCCGAGACGGAAGCACCTGCTAACGCAGGCAGTGCAGGCAACAAGTCTCATGGCGGAGGAAGATGAAAGGCAGTTTTACTCTTCACCGCTGGACCAGGGTGGGAGTGGCTAAGGAGGCTGTGAGACCAGGCTACTGCCACCTCCGCAGGGAACTGAGTTCCAGCCATGATGCTAATGTCCAGATTCAGGCGGCCAAACAGTGAGGGACACCATAGGAGTTCCTTGCTGGCCCTATTAGCTGTGTGGCCTCTGGCAAACTACTAAAACCTGTCTGTGCTTTCCCCGTTCGTTCTTTTCAGTGTTCTGTGCTTTTCCATAGTTCCTTCAAGGGCACGAGGCAGTTTAAAACTCCAAGCTAATGGTGTGTTGAAGAGGAGATGGATATGGCCAGTCAAGAGAGGTGCCCTGACTGATTTTCTCCTTAGTTATGTGGTTCTCGGCTCCCCCTTGTGGCCAAATACAAATATGCTTCCAACTTCCCCTAAGAGAAAACGGGGAGTCTGGGAGAGCGCTGGACAGAAGAGTGGCAAAGCAGGCAGGGCGCGGCTAAGGCCTATCCCAGTGAGTCTTTCTCAGGAGCTCTTCTCTCTGTTTAGGTTTCAGATAACTCACAGCCACTAGCCCAGCAACAGCCCCTCGGGGTCGTAGCCAAGAAAAGAGCTCCATCCATGCTCTGACCTCTGTGTAGCAAGGGACCGGCGCCCCAGCAGGGAGACCTCTATTCTTTTGTGGTAGCTCCATCTTCCTGGGTTTTCTAGGAAAAGGACAGCAGTTGGGACTTGACCTCATCTCAGCGAACGGTGGCCTTCTCTGCCGTGGCTATAAGCCTGTCAGGAACCTGAGGTGGGAAGAAAGCAAAGAAGCAGAGGGCATCTGTGGACCTTATCCCTGAGTGGGGTCACTCCATCTTGTGCCTGGGGAGGCAATTAGAGGCTGTGGTGTAGATGGCCTCGCTATAAAGAACAGTACCTGAGGAAAAAAGCTTGGAGGGGGTAGGGGTGGGGGAGTTTTCTTGGGTCTTCAGTTCAAGATCAGATGGGTCCATTGCTTTGGGCCTGAGGTGAGACAGGACTTCCTGGTGGTGGGAGCAGTGACTCACCTCCTGGCACCAGGAACCAGAGTCAGGAAGAGGCAAGGATAAATTTCAGAGGCATGTCCCAGTGACCTACTCCCTCTAGCAAGGTCCCACATGCTATCACCTCCCAACGGTAGCATGAACTCTAAACTCGTCCAGGGATGAAGGTGGACTCCACCAACCAGAGACCGAAACTCCAATACACGATCCCTTTGGAGGACAGACACTTCATAGCCAAGCCATAAAGGATATTTCTTTTGCTAAGGCAAAATGTAGCGGTCTCTGCTTAGACCTTTAAGTGCCACCCAAGGCCACAGTTAAGGTTATAGGCTGATTATGAATGAAGCAGAATGTCGTCAGATGGTGGAATATTATACAGCCATATAAAGAATGAATTGTTGATGCTTGTTATCAAGATGGACCTGGAGTACTTCAAGTAAAAGAAGTCAGATAATGAAATATCTGGACTAGACAATCTATTGAGATGGGCAATAGACTAGGAAGGGGACAGGGGCATCAGTGGAGTGACAAACATTCCCACAGATTAAATAGTGGTGATACAATTATGCAAATACATTCAAACTACCAAAATGTACACATTTAAGGATATGATTTCTGATATGGAAATCATGTTAATTAAAAAATATAATCACAATGTCATAAACCTATAATCCCAGTGCTGGGTGGAACAGGGCAAGAGGATCACGGTTCGAGGCCAGTGTGCACTACATGACAAGACTCTATTCCAAAACACACACACAAATCTTTTTAAGTACTATAAACTGGTAGTGAGCCCTGGGTTCAAGGCCCAGCTCTACTACTATGGTGCTTATATGCTCTGGAGAAATTCATAAACCTCTCTGTGCTTTAGTCTCCTCTCCTGAAAGATTGATAATGATAAAGATACGGCTTCGTGTTTTGGTGAAGGTTTGTTTTGTTTTGTTTGTTTTGTTTGTTTGTAGACAGGATGTTGGATTGTAAGCATAAACTCATAATCCTCCTGCCTCTGTGTCTCAGTGTCCTGAGTGGTGGCATTACACATGTACACCCCACAGTCAGTAGTGAATGACTAAATGTAAGGGCACTTGGATCAACCATAGATAATCAGCAGTAATCATCAGGGCCGGAGGGTCGGGATGGGCGAGGCGCTGGTGCAGTTTCTGGGATGGAAAGCCAGAGGGTCATCTTAATGCAAGGGTACCCTTGATTGAGAAGATTTTTTTCCCATCTAGATTTAGTGGCCTCAGCCATAATTACATTCCAATTGAGGCAAATCTCAATTATACCCGGAATGCTTTGGGGCTGGGGCTACAAGTGTGACCACAGAATTTGGGAGCTCTGAGGGCCTCGGGATTGGGGGTTCTGACAGGGGCTGGAGTGCACAGGTGACCCTGCATGTCCACCCCCCAGTTGTGGTTCTGTGCATGCACTCAGCGCTGCTTGGAGGCCTAGAGCAGACCGTCCTGCTGCGCTGCGCGAGGGAGGAGGGCCTGACAGATGGCAGACTGGTCTTCTTGCCCTACGACACGCTGCTCTTTGCCCTGCCCTATCGTAACCGCTCTTACCTGGTCCTGGATGACGACGGGCCCCTTCAGGAAGCCTACGATGCAGTACTCACCATCAGTCTGGACACCAGTCCTGAGAGCCATGACTCCACTGCTACCAAGACGAGAGGAGGGGCAGCTGCCAACTTGGGGCCTGAGCAGGTGAGTGTGTCAGTTTCTCTCCAGCCTTGGAGGGTGGAGCCCGAGTCACTGTATGTGCACACTTGCCCCATCACAGGCCTTCCTGGCTTGGGCTTCTGACCCACCTGGCCAGCCAGCCACACTCCACTGTGGCCACATGACCTGTGTCAGCCTGCCTAGCCCTAAGTATGGGCTTGTGGGCTTGTAGGCACTCTCCCTCCCTCTCCCTCTCCCTCTCCCCGTCTCCCTCTCCCCCTCTCCCCTTGAGGTTTCTCCTTGATCTCTCTCTCTCTCTCTCTCTCTCTCTCTCTCTCTCTCTCTCTCCCTCCCTCCCCCCTCCCTCCCTCCCTCCCTCCCTCCTTCCCTCTCCTACTCTGTTGTAATCTCCAGTGACAGTGTACTTGATTCCCATAGTCTTAATTTCCACCACTCTTCCTTCATGCTGCCCTACTTCTCCGGACTCAACCTCTCTAGCAGGTTGTGAAAACCAGAAAAGAGTGTGGAGAGGGAACTTTTTGAGGTCACCCCTGTGACTCTAAAAGGTGTTAATGATGGGATGTGGCTCCTGGCTTGGTTTTGGCTTTTCAGGATTCAGCTGAACTCCAGTGCCATCACCACCACCAACTCCTCCTCCTCCTCCCCCTCCTCCTCCTCGCCCTCCTCCTCCTATTCCTCTTCCTCCTCCTTCTCTCCCCTCCTCCTACCTCTGCCTCCCCCCTCCTTCTTCTTCTGGTTTTTCAAGACAGGGTCTCTCCGCCCCCTTAGTCCTGGCTGTCCTGAAACTTTGTAGATCAGACTGGCTTCAAACTCAGAGATCTGCCTATCTCTGCCTCCTGAGTGCTGGGATTAAAGGTGTGCACTGCTGTACCTGCTTCTTAATGAAGCAAGATAGTAGTGGCTTGAAGTGCTACGGGGATGCAGTGCTGAAGGAGGTTACTCATCTCCTGACACCTGACATCACATGCCAGGTGTCAGGGACCTATTGATAAAGAAGAAAGGCTTCATTCTGTTGGGGAACACACACAACAACCAAGAAACAAATCTAAAGGGGTGGTACTGCCCAGAAAGTAGACCAGGATCAAGGGATGGAGGGGTTGGAGTAGAGGAGTGGACAACAGGGACAGGATGCCAGGAAGCCCCTCCAGGAGGAAGTGACACCTGAGTGGACCAGGTGTCACCTGATGGGCCACAAATTAAAAATGTCTTTCTATGTCAAATCCATACCACACACATTATATATAATATCATTGTCATATACTGCTGGGCATGAACACTCTTGCTTATGGATCCCATGTTGTCCTTATATGAGACAGAATTTAGCTCACTTTGTTACTGTGTGTGTGTAGCTCTGGGGGATCAGGAAGCATCCAGAGGAAGAACTAAACAAAGAGCAAAGAGGCAGAACCTGCTAGCACCACAGATCTGCTGTTGGAAGCTTTGAGATCCACCTGAGTTAGAGGATAGTACAGCAGTATGGTGACCAAGGAGACAGTGGGGTTGTTCAGTGGAGCTGGGGTAATGTGCGGAGAGACGATAACAGTCTAAATGATACTGCAGGCCCCTGAGATGTCTAGGGTGCTAGGATGGAGGACTTTCTCTTCCACAGGTGTCCCCACTCTTTGGAACGATTTACGATGCCGTCATCCTGTTGGCCCATGCCCTAAACCACTCTGAGACCCATGGAATGGGGCTCTCAGGGGCTCACTTAGGGGACCATATAAGAGCTCTTGATGTGGCTGGTTTTAGCCAGAGAATCCGGATAGATGGGAAAGGCAGAAGGCTACCCCAATACATCATCCTGGACACAAATGGTGAAGGAAGCCAGTTGGTTCCCACCCACATCCTGGACGTGAGCACACAGCAGGTGCAGCCCCTGGGAACGGCAGTACACTTTCCTGGAGGGAGCCCTCCAGCCCGTGATGCCAGCTGCTGGTTCGACCCCAACACACTATGCATACGAGGTAAGGTAACTCACTGTCCACCCACTAATCTTTAGTCTGTCTAACCATCCATCTGTCCATCCATCTAAACACCTATCTTTCCTTTCATTCATCTGCCCACCCATCCTTCCTTACATGCAATCATTGTCCATCCATCTGTCCATCCATCCATCCATCTCCATCCATCCATCTGTCCATCCATCCATCATCCATCCATCTGTCCATCCATCCATCCATCTGTCCATCAACCTATCCACAATTCATCCATCATCCATCCATCTGTCCATCCATCTGTCCATCCATCCATCCATCCATCAATCCATCCATCCATCCATCCATCCATCCATCCATCCATCCATCCATCCATCCATCCTCCCAATCCATCTCTTCATCTAGCCATCTTCTCACCTGCCTACCTATCCTTCCATCCATCCACCGCCAACCCACCCACTCACCCATCTACCCACCGACACCCATTCCACCTGTCTCATCTCTACATGTTTACTTAGCTGTTCTACACTAAAACTCTCCATGTGGGTAATCAGTCCTACAAAGGGGGCGAGAACAGATATAAAGAAGAGTTATAACCATTCATGGGGAAACCTGACCAGAAGCTGAAAAGCACCAGGAGAAACCAGCGAGGCTTCCCTTGGATGATCAGGACTAGAGATGCTCCCAGCTTATAGATCTCTTAAGTGCCCCACAGCTTTGTGCATAGGCCATTAACCTCCACAGACACCACTAAAGAATTGAAGTTCAGAAAACCTTGGTGACTTGCCCAGAGTCCCACAGGAGGGCAGTGGCTGAGCTCATGCTGGACCCAAGTCTGCTGACTCCAGTACAGGATTCATTTTCCTTATGACCACTGGGGGCTGTGAGGAAAGACACCCACACAGTTTTGATGTCTGTCATTCATCCATCCTGTCTGTCATACTTTATGACACATGACTACGAACTCGCATATGTGTATATAGGCACATGTGTACAAGCAAATTCTTTAATGCACGCATGATCATTATGGTGACAGTGACAGGTTTAACCAGACTTGTATATGTCCCTGTCCTGCCTCACACCTTCTGTGCCTGCTTTTGTCCAGGCTCAGCCAACCCTCATCTTTTAGCTGTAATCTATGGACACAGCAACCCTTGCATCTTCCCTAACACTCGCCAGCCATCCGGCCTCCCTGGACAGGAACGCCTGTATCCCTGACCCTGGTGCCACCTCAGCTTGCCTGACCACATCTGCTCTGCAAAACGTGTGTTCTAGCACCGAGCCACCCATGCCTCCTTGGTCCGTACACACCAGCTCCTCCTCAGAGCATCATTCACCCCAGTGTGCCCAACTGGGCAGGACCATCCACCACAGACTGTGTGTGAACATGGAGAAGCTTCCTGGGCAGGGAGGGACTGAAGCCTTCAACTGCTCACCTGCCCCTCTTTTCTTCTACAAATAGTGATTCCTGCCCCCTGCCCCACCACTGCTCACGCTCAGTAGGAAAGAACAGGACAAAGACCCTATCCTCCCACCGATACTCTTGAAGACAAAGCCAGGTCAGACCCTCCAGGGGCTTCAGCCTGTGACAGTCAGAGATGGCTAGAGCCCACACAGGGTAGGGCGGCAGCAGGGCCAGGAGGGACTGGTCACTAGTGACCCCTATCTTTCCTTGCATAGGCGTGCAGCCCCTGGGCAGCCTCCTGACTCTGACGATAGCCTGTGTCCTGGCTCTGGTTGGTGGATTCCTTGCTTACTTTATCAGGTGAGGTTCACCAGCCTGGCCCAGACTCTTTGAGTCCCTGAACTATGGGGTCTCCCTTGGCAACCTACAGGGGCTCTCCCCACCTCTACTTCTAGATCTCAGGGCCTCCTTTCCCTTTCTTAGCTGCACTCAACAAGAAGAGCTAGGAGTCCTGGCTGCCTCCTGAGAGGTCTGTTTGAGATCTGAGGTGGAAGCCAGTGACTCTGGATGAGGCTTTGCTTCTGAGTTTCAGGTTCCTATTTGTGCAGTGAAGGGCTAGCCAGACCCATCCCAGGGATCCCTTCTCTTTGCAAACACATCATCTATGTGCATGAATTCAGATGCTCCTGAGCCTCGGTCATACCTGGAAGCCTTTTCATGCTCACCTCTAACAAAGCCTCAAGGAAACTGGTTTACGCACCAGTAGGCCCATCAGGCCCTGGGAAGCTGCAGACCTGAGACCAAGGTCAATGGGCTCTGTATTGGCATCACTCAGCTGCCAGCCTTGAAGCTGGCACGGAAAGATGAGGAGGAGGTCGGTGCTGAGTCAGAGGCAGGGCCAATAGCCCAACTGAGCCCCACTTTCATCTTCAGGTTAGGCCTCCAGCAGCTGCGGCTGCTGCGGGGCCCCCATCGGATCCTGCTGACATCTCAAGAGCTCACCTTCCTCCAGCGAACCCCCAGCCGGCGGGTGAGTGGGCAGACCTGGGCTGGGTAGGCAGAGGGGCAGGCTTTGTCTAGACTCTTGACCTCCCACCCCCATATCTATCCCAGAGGCCACATGTGGACAGTGGCAGCGAGTCAAGAAGTGTGGTAGATGGTGGGAGTCCACGGTCAATGATCCAGGGGTCAACAAGGAGCGTACCAGCCTTCCTGGAGCACACCAACGTGGCCCTGTACCAGGTGAGGGCTGCCGCCACCACATACCAGGCCTGGAACTGGCTGACTGGCTGTGGCTAGTTTGGAAGAAGCCAATCAAAGGCAGTCTTAGGCTTCCAGGGGCCCCATCTTTTCGGGATTTTCTTGGTTGCCCCAGCACATGGACAACAGCTCCAGAAATGAGAAACAGGAAAAGACACATGGCTCCTGCCAGCATGGTTCATGAGGCGACCTTGGGAATAAGTCTGACCTTGGGAATCAGTCTCAGCTACTTAGCTTTGGCCTCCGCTCAGGTCACCCACCTGCTTAGTGAGATCTCCAGTCCCTAAAGCAGTGAAGGCAGGATTCAGCCACAGACACTTCCAGGTAGAAGCTGGGTCTCTGGCTAACAGGGCACCTATAGAGGGAAAGGTCAAACAAGCAAGGTTACGTTGCTGAGAACCCAGCCATTTCCCAGGAACCAATAGTCTCAAGTTCAACTACTTACTAATACATGGTCCTCTGCCTACGGCTGCTACAGTTACTTAACACGGCTAATTGTTTCCATAGGAAGCAGCGTGAGGCTCCTGTTGCTAATTTTTCCACCTTTCCCCCTGGGCAACCCCACCTTTTCCTTTTCCTACCAAAAGGAGGCTTTAATGACGCACAAAACACAATAGCCAGCAGACTGCAGGTGAGGCTGCACGGAGGAGGCAATCCCCAAGGGACCAGAGCAGAGGGCTGGGACCACAGTGAGAGTTGGGCCTCATCTCACGTCTCTTCTGGAGCCCCAAGTCACAGCTAGCTTATCACGGGTACCTGAATTCTTCACGGCAAAGACTCCAGCTAGGACCCTGTTTCCTACCTTTACCTCCTTAGCCCCCGCCTTTTGGTTGCCTTGCTTTGCAGACTGGGAAGCTGAGGCTTCAGGCCTCAGAGATCTCCAGAGCTCCAGGGAGATCAAGTGACCAATGGGCCTCAGGTCCACCAGACAAAGCCTGCCCCTGGTCCACCCTGAGTCTCAGTAGAAGTCTGTTTACTGTTAACCAGGCTAGGCCTAGCTCGGAACACAGAAGAGGCATGCGCATGGAGTGGACACGGGACCAAGAGGCGGTTGGAGTGTTCTGAGTCCACCCAGCTAGTGAACTAAAGCAGGCAAACTCTTGTTCTTGCTTAAACAGGGAGAGTGGGTGTGGCTGAAGAAGTTTGAAGCAGGCACGGCTCCTGATCTGCGGCCCAGCAGCCTCAGCCTCCTGAGAAAGGTAGGAATGCAACAGGAGGCACGTGCTCAGAACGCCCTCACTGGTCTGGATTGGTCCCTTTTATCTTGATCACCGCCCAGTGCTAGCAACCCATCAGTCACATGGTCACCTTCACACACTAGCATCCCACAAGCCATGTCAACATCCCAACAGAAGCCTCACCATAACTGTCTGGGAGCAGCTCTTCCTCTCCCAGCAATGGAATCTGGGTACCACCACGTGCCCTCAGCCTGTGCCTGCCTCCCTCTGCCCATCCCTGTATCTGTTGTTTCCTCGGGGCCAGGCAGAGTCCTAGGATTTGGAGATGGGGTTCCTGAGAAAGCTTCAGGCACCATCACTGGCCTTCCCCCAGAAGTATCACCATCAGAGAGGAACATGGGAGGAAGGGCCAGACCTGGGAAGACCTCAGGTGCTGTTCTGCCTCCATGGAACGCCCAGTTTCCCTATAAGGCAGAGCTAATACTTCCCAGCCCATGGGGCTTGTGAGGAGGGCAGGGGTGTATAGGACGGCCTGGAACTGTCCTCAGCAAGACATGCCTTTGAGAAATGGGGAATTTCATTCCATTGTGACTTGTTATTTTTTATTATTCCCAGCATCAGCTGTTTTAAATGAAGTTCAGAGAGATTAAGTGACTGGAGGTAGTTAGGCATTTCCGTTGTAGTCAGTGTGAGCAGCTTCTCTAAGAACAAAGAGCCTTATACAGGGGTCAACCACGTTTGTAAGTTGCTTGGGGGTAGCCACAGAACTCCCCGGAGCCTTCATTGTACTGTTCTGGCTGTCTATTGCAGTATACTCTAAAATACTGTAGAAGAAATTTAACTGGTACTTAAATGGATGGTTCTGTTCAGTTTTCCAATGGGTGGGGACTGGTCTATGGGGCTCAGAGGTCAGAACTTGGCCTGTGGGCCACTCTGACCCAAGGCTTTTCTTTACCAATAGTTAGGACACAGCCGCACTCTCTCCTTTGTGTCTATCGCTGGCTCCTTGCCATGGTGGTGGAAGTGAGTGTTTGTGACAAGGACGTGTAAAGCCTAAATATTTTCTATCAAGATCATTTCAGAAAACCTTGTGGTTTCTTGGTCCAGAGGGACTGAAGAACTTCATTCACAGTCAGGGCAGTTTAGCACTACAGGGGATGACTTCTTCTTTCTTATATTCTGAAGGCATCTACTGGGCTCTCTGGATCCAGAGAAGGGCTCCATACTTGGGGTGCTGCAAGCCATAGGAAGTGGAAACTGCCATTTCCTAAACTCTGAACCCCAAAATGTATAAGGCCACCCCACTTTGCTCTGTAGTTTATATTAGTCACTGAGCATACTCAGAAGGGGTCAGAGGTCACCTCTCCATGGCAGGACTGTCAAAGGCTTTGAGGTCATCCTTTTTCTCCATGCAAGCTTCTGACTTGGGCATGTCAGAGGAGGGAGAACATTTAGTTGAGTCCTGAGTCATCTCGGTGAAGAGAGCCTTGCCAGATAAGGGTTCACTCTGTCCTGCTTGGGCCCAGCCACTGGGGAGGCTGCTTTCTTTCACTGCAGGTAGAAACCCTTGAGTTCCTCTTCCTCCTCCAATCCTGTAGGCTGCTGGGGAGAGGATGAGTAGTTTCTAGATCAATGACTTCAGTCAGGTTGAGAAATAGACCTAGATCTGACTATTGGAAATACTGACAGTTCCCCCATTCATCCATTCATGATGCTTCCACTCATTCATCTGTCCATCTATCCATCCATTCATCCATCCATCCATCCATTCATCCATCCATCCATCTATCAATTTGTCTATTCATCTATCAATCCATCTGTCCATCCATCCATCTATCCATTTGTCTATCCATCTATCCATCCGTCTGTCCATCCATCCACCCATCCATCCATCAATTTGTCTATTCATCTATCAATCTGTCTGTCCATCCATTTATCCATTTGTCTATCCATCTATCCATCTGTCTGTCCATCCATCTATCCATCTATTCATTCATCTATCCATCCATTTATCAATGTGTCTATCTGATCATCCACCCACCTATTTCCTCATCCAATCCCTGTCCATTTATATTCATCAATTCATCAATCCATCCACTCAATTATCCCACCTATCAACCATCCACCACCATCTACCCACCCACTGCTCATCTACCTCCCTACTTCCCCCCTTGTCCATCTCCATTCACCTCGTTACTCATCTCTCCCAGGGGGCCTTGATGAAGGGGCCCCCAGAGGACTCTAAAGTGCCTTTTGCCTCTGCAGATGCGGGAGATGCGGCATGAGAATGTCACTGCCTTCCTGGGTCTCTTTGTGGGCCCTGAGGTTAGCGCGATGGTGCTGGAGCACTGTGCCCGTGGCAGCCTGGAGGACCTGCTACGGAATGAGGACCTGAGGCTAGACTGGACCTTCAAGGCCTCCTTACTGTTGGATCTGATCCGAGTGAGAGCCTCCCCAGGAGCTGAGCCAAGGGTGAGGGGTAGATGGGAAGCGCTCAGATTTCCCATGCCTTTAAATATCTAACAGGGCCAAAGCAGAGCTGGGCCAGAAGGCCACTGGGTCCTGTGGACATTCCACAGTCCTTCTCACTCCTCATTGACCCCATATGCCCCCTCCCAGGGTTTGCGGTATCTGCACCATCGACATTTCCCCCATGGGCGCCTCAAGTCCAGGAACTGTGTGGTGGACACTCGCTTTGTGCTCAAGATCACTGACCATGGTTATGCAGAGTTCCTGGAGTCTCATTGCTCTTCCAGGCCCCAGCCAGCCCCAGAAGGTCAGCTTGGGAGCAAGGGGCCATGAGTCAGTCGGTTGTGATACATTGGCGCTTGTGAAGCAAGGGAAGAGGGGGGTCTTGTTGGGACCTGGAACGGAGGGCTTTTCTGTTCTGGAAGAACCTGAAACTCTTAACCTGGGAGTCCAGGAGAACAGATGCACTTAAGTTCTGTCAGGAACAGGGCATGATGGCTGTGTGACCCTCTTCTGTGATTGCAGAGCTTCTGTGGACGGCTCCTGAGCTGTTGCGGGGGCCTAGGGGGCCTTGGGGGCCCGGGAAGGCCACCTTCAAAGGTGATGTTTTCAGCCTGGGCATCATCCTTCAGGAGGTACTGACCCGAGACCCACCCTACAACTCCTGGGGACTCTCAGCAGAAGGTACACGTCTTCCTCCCCTTCTTGGCCTCCCTGGCTGCTGTCTCTGATAGCTAGGAAGTTCTGTGACTTTCAGGAAAGTTGGGTACACATGCCTAAAGCATGTCTCCCACACACATCTGCAAGTGCGCCTTCCTGGGCCACGTGTCCCATCACCACCCTGTCTCTATACAGATCTCAGTCCAGCTCTATTTACACAGCACACACCCACTTTGAGTCTCAGTGCTCTCATCTTTAAAATGGAGTTCCAATAAAACTGTTGGACATTAGGCTCTGTGGCTGATGCGGCCAGGCAGCATCGTGTTTGGAGGCTTGGTTACTTCCCCAGATGGTGTGCGATCCGAAGTCTCTCTGTCTCCATTTTCCAGGTGTTAGCTACACATATTCCCTTCGTTGCTGTCCGCCTTGTAGACAGCTTCTTCTCTTGCCACCCAATCCCAGGGCCAGGCTTCAGAAATGTCCCTCCATTCTGTGGTCTCTGTCAGGGCTCCCTGGACCTTAGGATGCTCCCGCAGTTGTCGCTCCACCCCACAGATCTGCCCAGCCCCACAGATCTGTCTCCTTACCCAGGTATGGCATCCTAAGGAACCAGAAGCCAACACTGTTGAGAACACAGGTATGTTGTGCGTGAACAGTGGATCTGGTGCAGCAAAAGTACCTGGACTGTGGCCATTGCTCTTACGCTGCGTTGTTTAACCTCAATTATGCTGGAACCCAGGTCCGGGAGGATGGCTCAGTCGTAAAGCTCTTACCAAGCAATCATGAGAACCAGACCCAAGTGTGGGTCCCCAGCACCCACGTAAAAAGCTGGGCATGGTGGGCACAGCACCAGGGAGGAAGAGACACGAGGAGCCCAAGGGATGCTGGCCCGTTTAGCCAAATTGGCAGGCTCTAGGTTTACTGAGAGATCCTGTCTTTAAAATACGATGGAGATTGATTAGGGGAGACACCCAACATCAACCCCTGGCCTGTATACGCATGCCATCCATACGGTTCTCCCCCACTTCTGCTCCCCCACCCCCATACACACCCTACCCAGAATGCTGGAGCCCCCACACTGTCTTCAGCTTTAACGATCTGCTGACTGCAGCAACACCGATGACAGATGCTACTCAGAAATCCGAGCTGCTTTGAAATGGATTTACATTTCATTCATCACGATGCAGTCGGTATGCTTTTAAAGCTCAGCTGCCCGCATGTGCATGGTCTATAACCCTTCCATCTGCACGCACTTCTTTGTAAGCGCACAGTCTCTCAGTCCCTGTGGTTTGAGGCCCTTGGAGTCTGACGCCTGAGGCTGGGACCCTCTAGACAGACTGAGTGGAAATCAAGCATATTTTCATGTCTGCTTTTTACTGTCCTGGATAAGTGCCCCCCACCCCATCCCTAGGAACCTCGGTTTCCCTGTCTATAATGTTGGACATTAATAGACAGTGTATGATAGCACTGACCTCTAACTTCACAGCATTTGGGGAACAGAGGCAGGGGGATGGCAAATTTGAGTACAATCTGAGCTATATTGTGAGTTCCAGACAAGCGTGGATTACCTTGTTTAAAAAGCACAGCAATCAGGGCTAGGGACGGAGCTCCGTTGGTAGAGAGCTGCCCAGCACGCACAAAGCCCTGGGTTTGACACTTAGCCATGGGGGCACATGGCTGTAGAATTGGGATCAACGCTTGGGACACATCTGAATCAGAGATTTAAGATCATCTTTGCTTGAGGCCAGCCTGGGAGAGACCCCGTCTCAAATAAAAGAAACAAGCAAATAAAAACCAACCAAAAGAAACCAAAACCATAAAGAGACAGTGATCCCTCACTATGCCTATCTAGGGCAGAGGAAAGAGGACTGTAGAGGAAGAGGCTGCTCCTCACAGGCTCCATGACAGGAGGCTCCCAGGCCTCTGTTATGCCCCAACCTGCATAGACCACGTAGATGACAGAAACCTATGTTAAGCTGCAGGCTCAGAGCCTGAGCGCAGAGCCCAGCTCCTCATCTTCCCAATCTTGACGAATTCTTGGCTCTGCCAGTGGCAGGTGTCTGGAGTGGGTGTGGAACTGGGGCACAGAGTGGCAGAGCCAGAGAGCCATAGAGTCAGAACACTGGTCTCTCTGGCCTTGCTATAGTGGATGGCCCTCCCCCTGCAGAGCAGGAATACCAGCCTGCTGAGGGCTGTATTCTCCTCATCTTTGCGTAGTCTCTGGATGAACAAGGCTAGAACAGCAGCCTTGGGTTGGGGAGAGCCTGTCAGGTGCCAGGTACCACCTTCCACACTTCCTCCCTCAGCACCCTTTAAGAGGTGGCCCTTGCTAACCTTGTTTCACAGATGAGAAGACTGAGGCTGGGGGTTTGCTATCTTCTCCACCACCCCATAGAGAGTGATAGCATATTCAAAATTTAAACCTAGTTCTCCTTGTCCAAGTCTTCCTCTGACCACAGCCTGAAGGAGACCCAAGAGAACAGCAAGGCAGTATGCACTGACCAGCGGGAAACAGAGCTTGGGAGCATCCCTAGCGTCCAAATTCCCCCTTTCTACCCTGCCCCAAGACCCCTCCCATAATTCCTCAGGGCGCCTTGACCCAAGGTATCCATGGGGTTTGCTGCAGAGATCATCCGGAAGGTGGCATCTCCCCCTCCTCTGTGCCGGCCTCTGGTGTCCCCTGACCAGGGTCCCCTGGAGTGCATCCAGTTGATGCAGCTGTGCTGGGAGGAAGCTCCAGATGACAGGCCAAGCTTGGACCAGATCTACACACAGGTCAGTGCTCCCCAGAGAAGCAGGTGCCTATAAGCAATGCTGTCCACAGGCTTCACTTGGCCCCGCACAGTCTCATGCATTTCCAGGACCTGGAAATGCCAAGTAGTCAGGGGACATAGGCCAGCAGCACCACTCTGAGGAGAGCCATGTTTGCTGGTGCACTCCCAAGTGCCAGCCTGTTTTAAGTCTCTCCATCCTGAAGGTGACCCTTTGACACACATCACCATGGTCTTACCTCTGTAGAAGATTAACGAGGCAGAAACAAGTACCCAAGGGATGTGCTTGGTGACCTGTCTGTCTGAAGAGCCTCACCCAGAACCAGGCCTCCTGGCAACTGGGAAGCCCTTAGTGACTATGGAGACAGCCCTGGTTCCCAAGTCACTGAGAAGGTTAGAGGGACTCTGGGGTCCCTCTAACCTGCCTTGGGACTGCAGTGGAACAGCTGAGGCAAGCCTGCATGCGTTCTCAGGGCTGTGTGGGCCTGACTGGGCAGGACACCCCTCCTCCAGGGCTGGTCCATCAAACGCAAGGGCACATCTCTGCCTCCTGTTCTAATCTCATGGTCCCTAGCCACAGCACCAAGTTACCAAGGTGACGTTCAACAAGTCTGAGGGGCAGCCAAAGGGGCAGAAGCAGCAGGGGAGGCAGAGACAACCTGCAAGGTTCCTTGGGACGCTGGCACACATGCCATGCATACTGTAGCATCATGGGTAGCACCCACTTCACAGAGGGGACCTGAATTTCAGAGTTACCAAGCTCCAAGTTTTGTGATGGGGCTGGGAGGGTGGGATGAGTTAGGTTCCTAAGACACTAGGCTGTCAACTTCCTGTGGAGGTTAGAGGTCACCCTAGCTGGGAAGCCAGGGGGATGAGGCACTGACTCTGAGTGAAGGGTTCCTGTGAGAGAGACCCCTGGCAAAGAAAGCCAGATGGGCACTGTGCTTGGCATGACAAAGGAGGGATAGTATCACACAGCAGGAAGGACAGAGTCGGGAGACCTAGACCAGCTGCAGCAACTCTTACCTACTGGCTTGGCTAAACTCCCCCTTTCTCTTAGCCTTTTATATGTTAGCTGGAAAGAGGTGTCATTTGTGGTTCAGTGTCCTGATATGAAAACCCAAAAGCGGTTTCTTTCTGCTGGGCACTGGCAGTACTTGTATTTCTTGAGAACAATGGGTTTTATCCTGTTTCCATTTGCTTTTGTTGCTAAGAAGCTTGTATCTAAACGATGATAAATTTCTACCTGCAAACTTCACTCCTGGATTTAACTTTTTTTAAAATCTTTAGTCTCTTTTGGTCCTAATACCATCAGATATTTAAAGATTGAAGTGGAGTTTCACATATTTTATCTATTTGTCTACCCATTCATCTATCTGTCCATCCATCTGTCTGTCTATCTGTCCATCCATTTATCGCTTATCCATCCACCCACCATGCCCCCTATTCATCCATCCATCTATCCATAATGACTCTATCCGCCCACCATCACTGTGAAACCTGGGTTTGTTGATGATGTATGCTTGCCTAGACACAAACTCCTCTGCCAAGCTTCTCTTCCTACTTGCCCATCCACACAGAGGTTACCCCACATCCTCCAGGGCCCTTGTCTCCTGCTGATCCACATATCATCTTCCATTTCATTCCAGCTCCCCAGGCTAGGGCTCTGCTTGGCTCACTCCCAAGCTGTGTGCAGGAGGCACTGATCCTTACGGACGAAGCTGAGCTCTTGTTTTCTCTTCAGTTCAAAAGCATCAACCAAGGCAAGAAGACAAGTGTTGCTGACTCCATGTTGAGGATGCTGGAGAAGTATTCCCAAAGCCTGGAAGGTCTGGTCCAGGAGCGGACTGAGGAGCTGGAACTGGAGAGGCGGAAGACAGAGAGGCTGCTCTCACAGATGCTCCCCCCGTGAGTGACCTGGGGGTGCTGGTGTGCCTCTAGTCTCCCCTCCTATAGGGCTGTAGAACTCAGGAGGTGCTCAGGGAGCCTGGTCTCGATGAGCTTGCTCAGTAATTCATTCCTACACTGTGAGCACACGTGTGTGAGGACACAGAGGTCCTTGTGCTCACAGACATGCATTAGGAGAACCTGGAATGTTGTGCGCACAATTGTTTCTTCAAGGAGAGGAATGCAAAACCAGTTTTCCACCCACTGGAGCGGAAAGGGTTTTCTAGCCTGGTGAGCTCTTTGCAATCTGTGTGGCCAGGGCTGGCACCAGGTGCTCCCCAAGACCCTTCTCTTAAAATCGTTTTTCTCAGTCACCCTAGATCACCCATCTTTATGGAGCTTTACAAGAGTTTCAACTTTACAAAGAGTTGCAACACAGTCAGGTCTGATCCTTGTTTAGTTTACTCTATTCCTCAAAGAGATTTAGGGATGCTCTGTTGTGCGTGTGGGATTGAACTCACCATCACAAGAACGGTCTTCTCCAGATCGTGCTGTGCTGTAGGTAAACAACTCGGGGTCAGACTCCTGGAGTTTGAACCAACACTGGCTCCTGAGTGCTGTTGCACCAAACTGCCTTCTTGCCCCAGGGGCAGGAAAGGGTCTTAGGGAGCATCTGGGGCCAGCTCTGGCCACACAGATTGCAGACTCACCAGGCTAGAAAGCCTGTCCGCTCTAGCCTTCTTCAGGGAAAACAGGTTTTGCTGTTGAAGGAGCAACTCTCTGTGCGTACTATTCCAGGTTCCCCTAGTGCATGTCTGTAAGCACACACACCTCCATGCCCCCTACACATGTGTGGGTGCTTCAGTGTACATGTATGTGCATGTGTGTAAGGACAGAGGTCAGCCCCAAGTGTCATTTCTTAGAATACTTTTCATGTTGCCTTTTTGAGATACAGTCTTTCTTCATGGCCTACAATTTGGCTGGGCTGACTGGCAACTCCAGGGACCTTCGAGTCTCTATGTCCTCGGTGCTGAGTTTACAAGCATGCATACCACCCTGGGCTTCTTATTTGGGTTCTGAGAATCAAACACTGAGTGATCTCCTCCCCAGCCTCATTTCTTCTCATCTGTTTAACATACTTGTCTAGCCTCTCCCCATACATTGAACACTGAGCTATGCATATCAGAGTTGAGCTCCTACTGCCCTATATCCCAAGAGCAAAGAGTGGCCTCAACCCTGAGAAAGTCAGGACAGGTGTATCCAATGTGGCCGACACCCTGGCCAACTGGGGACGTCTTCCCTATCACATCCCAGCCTCCAAGCTGGAAAAACAGGGTCCTCATACAGCCTCTCTCGCCTCTCAGGTCTGTCGCCCATGCTCTAAAGATGGGAACAACTGTGGAGCCCGAGTACTTTGACCAAGTCACCATCTATTTCAGTGACATCGTGGGCTTCACCACCATCTCAGCCTTGAGTGAGCCCATTGAGGTGGTGGGCTTCCTCAATGATCTCTACACGATGTTTGATGCTGTTCTAGACAGCCATGATGTATATAAGGTGAGGACAGCAGGAGACCTGCTTCTAGCTCTCTCTGTAGCCCGCACTGCTAATTTGTTTCCGTTCACTCAGTTTGAGCACTTGTATCAATTAACTACACTGTGTAACAAATAATCTCAAAGTCCAGAAGCATACAAAGAAACCATCTGTTACAAACCTCAGCATGAGCTGGAAGAGGCTCCTGGATTCACACACATCTGCAGCCAACTGTGGACAAAGTGGGCAGCTTCCTGATCTTAGCTTGGTTTTCTGCATCTCTGGAACCTGAACTGGAGGGTCTGGGCTCTGACCCAAAGTCACTCTGAGATGGTTCACCACATAGCTGGCTTCCAAGAGAGGGCAGAGGGCATGTTAGCCCTTGATCTCTCGCCTGGAATTGGCACGCTGCTTTTCCTGACAAATTCTGTTGGCCAAGGAAAACAACTTGAATAGGTAGAAGATGTGATATCAACTGTAGGTGGGAACTGTTGCAGCCACATCGCAGGGGATGTGGATCCAAGGAAGGATGGAGTATGTCATTTGGGTTTTTTTCTCATGAGTGTTCATGAGTCCATGATCTGTCTGTCTATCCTTTAACATTTATGGGCAGGCCCTTCTGTGCTTGGAACAAGGGTACAGAGATAAGCCAGCTCTGGTTCCCACACTGCAGGAGCTCTCAGACCCCTAGGCAGAAGATAACAATAGCCCCTGTGACAATGAGAGAAGACTGAGGGAGCGAGGGAAGAGAAGGCTGTCCAGTTTGGGTGAGGCCACTTCAGCAGCATTGTGGGACCACAAGAAAATACTTGAGGCTCAAGAGGGCTGCAAGTAGGCAATTCCAGATGGGTCACTGCAGAATGTAGCATGGGCCAGCAGTAGAGGTGAGGAGACAGGTTTCAGGGCCTTGGGAGAGGCATTAAGACTTTCTGTGACCTGTTTCTGGTGTGACTCTGGATCCTGGGTTCGGTTTCAGGCTGGCCAAATATGTTGTTTTGGCCAAATGTCTTCCCCTCTCTGGGTCTGGTTTTTATCTGTGGATTAGACAAGCCCTATCCTGGCAGTTCACCAGAGACACAGAAGTGTGTCAGTCGCAATTGGGAAAGCAAGAAGTTCACTGCTTCCTCCACAGCTCAACTGTGCTGGAGAGACCCTCCTGCAGCCCTGTCTCCTGCAGCCCTGATTCCTGCAACCCTGTCTCCTGCAGCTCTGCCTCTTATGTTGGTCTAGGAGCTGATGCTCACAGGAAGCTCCAGATAACAGAGAAGGTGGAGAGGGTTTTCAAATGTTACCCTCCCCAGGCCCTATTTTGACCATGTCTATGCGTGTCCAGCAACTCCTTCAGACCACAGCAGTTAGGAGACAGAGGCAAGGGCAGCTTCTGGAAAGTGTCAGAGAATGGAGCAGGCAAAATGCTTTCATTATTTGTAGTGCCCCAGCATTTACCGAGCACCTACTGTATACAAGATGCTGGGTTAAGGGCTTCATGTGCATGAGGATTTAAGAGAAAGGCAACCCGAACTTCAGATGAGATGGTGGAGGTGGGTGGCGTGAGAACCTGAGGGCTGAACTTGCCATTGGACCCTCTGTCCCTTGTAGGAAGTTCACCCTCTTCATGACACAGTTTCTCTTGGGATAAGGTGGCAGGTGACAGTGGCCCACAAGTCCTCTGGAGTTGACCCAGCTCTTCTCTGTGTGTATTTGTTGGTGCTGCTCCTCTGTGGATCTCCACGTTTCTGAGTGTTCGAGGCTCACACCACCAGACCCTCTCACATGACCTTTTCTCTTTCTGATTCATCTTCCTTTTCCCTCTCCCCCTGTTCCCCATTAGCCATCTTTCCAGTCTCCCATCTGTTCCCTTGCTTCCCAGACATGAGTAGGTGTTCTTCTTGGCACTTTCAAATTTCCCCTTGGCAGAATTTGTTGATTCAGTCCAGAGTCACAGAGAGGAAGGAAGCCTGCCCGGGTCTACACAAACAGCTGGCAGAGCCATGAGGAACCCCAAGTATCCACAGGCTACCACAAGCACTCTCTCCTGCAGACAGTACAGTGGTGACCACCAGACACCTCTGCCACTGCCACTGCCACTGGAGACCCCAGCCTCTCTTCTGGGGACTCCATGGCTCCTAGTGACGTCTGGAAGGCCTACACCCACCCCAGCCTCCTGTGTGTCCCACAGATCTCCCTGAAACCTCCAAGCTTTGATCTGCTCTGAGTTACCCCTGGCCTGTCTCTCCTGCCTCTGCTAATCTTTTCTCGCACATGTGGCCCTCCCAGCTCTGAATCATGACTCGGCTCTGCTCTGAACTCTAGCCAAGAGGCCTGCATCTTCCCGGCAGAGGGAAAAGAAATCAAACAAGGCCTGCACACCCCTCCAGATGTGGGGAACAGCAGGCCCAGGCTCTGTGATGTGTGATGTATCTCTCATCACTCCCACCCATCAACAGCAGGATCTAGTTACCGCTTTGAATCTTCTCTGGGCTGAGAAGCAGCCCTATAACTACTTCCTGCATGGGTGGAGGTACGGGTTGGGGTGAGGGAGAGAGTGGGGGATTGTGAAGAGGGTGGGGTGGAGGGACCACCCCGGGATCAGCATTGCTGGGTAAGCACTTTTCTTTACATAGCAAAGAATTGGGTGCTGGGGGAAGGGGGAGGCTTGGGACAGGAAAAAAGGGACAAGGGCAGGTGTGGTTCCCCAGCTTGGCCTGCCTGTGTGAGGAGTGAGGCCCTAGCCATCAAAGCCATCAAACAGCACCAACGTTTGCCCACCCTTCTGAGCCCAGAGCTCCCTTTAGTGAAGCACAGGGTTGAAATGCAGGTGGCTCAGGTCCTTTACCTAGTCACCAACATGAGGCTAGCCATGGCTGACTGCAGCCCTTCCCCAGTCTCAGGCCTCCACTGAAAACCTGGAAGTGGGAAGCACTCACACGGAGGGAGAGCTTGGCCTGAAGTCTTCACAGCATGTCTTATTTAGCACTATGAGTGCCCTTTTTGGGATGACTTAGCCCTCCGTACACATGAAGCTCAGAGAGGGCAAGATTCTTTCATGGAGGTTGCACAGCAAGTCGGTGGCACAGTAAGAGTCCGTAAGCATGCACGCTGGGATGCAGCCCTTTGTCTTGCTTCTCCTCTGTGGTAACCTCCCCTCTGAAGGAAGTACATACATTACAGGCAGCCATGGCCTCACTTGACAGTGGCTGCTCATCGCCAGACGGCTCTGGGCACACCACCACCTCTGTGAGGGCCAGTGTGGCTGACCCTGCAGTGCTGGGATGTGGGGAGGTCAGCTGGTAAGAGCCAAGGTACATGGCTGACGTGGGAGTGAGGCATGATGGTGTCCCGAGAAACAAACAATTCTGACAGTAGAAGGGTGCAGTGGAGGGGGCATCATGCCCCACCTCAGGTCCTGAGGCTGCAGGCGCTCCATGGGGGCAGTGTATAGCTCACAGGGAAGAAGCTGTGGCTGCAAGGGAAGCCCCCTATGTGTGCAAGCAGCAGAGCTACAGTGGTTCCAGAACTTTCTTTCCTTCCTCTACCTCTTCCTCCTCCTTTTTAATTTGTGTGTGCCTCTCTCTCTCTCTCTCTCTCTCTCTCTCTCTCTCTCTCTCGCTCTGTGTGTGTGTGTGTGTGTGTGTGTGTGTGTGTGTGTGTGTGTGTTTGAAGAGAGAAAGAGTGTACATGTGTGTGTAGATAGAGGGACAACTTGTGGACACAGTTCTCTCCTTCCATCATGAGGGTCTGGGCTCAAGCTTAGGTCATCAAACTCAGCTGCATACACTGTTACCCATGACTCCATGATTCCATCACACACACACACACACACACACACACACACACACACACACACACACACACACACAACTTCCAGTCTCCTTTTGAGACAAGTTCTTACTATATAGTTCAAAGATTTCTGTCCTCAAACTTAAAGCAGTCCTCCTGCCTCAGCCTCATGAGTTTGAGAATTGCAGACTGCTACAGGCTGCCCTTGAAGCCACTTTCTTTCCAGTATCCTTGGAAGCCAATAGTCAGGACACCAGACTGTCCCTGATAGCCATCTTCTTCAGATGGAGGCCTGGCTGGCTGTGTGACTTCATGCATACTGCTCCCTGGGTCTGCTATCAGAGACAGAGCAGACCTGTCACCTGCCTTACAGACAGAGGCCACCTGAAGCTCGCAGCGCTCATCAGTGCCTGGGCCCAGAAGTCTGTCAGAGCTGCAGAATGTGTGAGATCTGGAGGTGGTAGGGTGAGAGCTATTGATTGGTTGCGGGTAAGTCTGGTTGCGAGACAGGCTGTCCCAACATGAGGTTGTGGTTTGCAGGTGGAAACCATAGGGGATGCCTACATGGTGGCATCTGGGCTCCCTCGGCGCAACGGAAATCGGCACGCTGCTGAGATTGCCAACATGGCTCTGGAGATCCTTAGCTACGCAGGCAACTTCCGGATGAGGCATGCACCTGATGTGCCCATCCGTGTCAGGGCCGGTCTGCATTCAGGTAGGCAGGGATCATGGTCAGGCTATATCAATCCCCAGAATTCCCAGGGGCAGGGGTTGGGCCAGCTCTAGTGCTGCATCTGGACCTCTGGCATCCTGACACTCTGTCAGAAAGTTTTGTTTCTGGTCACCCTTGGTTACCAAAGGGTCTAGACACTCAGATTCATAAATCTTGGTTCAAAGTTTTCTGACCTTAGCATCTAGTCAAGGAAAGATGATTCCACACGGAGAAGTCGATAGTCTGATTGAAGAGGCAGAAATATCCTATAGTCATGGGGACAAGTAAATGTCTGCCGACCTGGGTGTGGAAGAGGCCTCACAGGTCTCTATGCTCCTCCCACCCCATAGCTCCACCCCCATGGCTCCTCCTCCAGGATCAAGAGCAGAGTGGAGGACTCTTGTAGCCTCAAAACCCTCACTGACCTCTACAGTCTTCCCCTGCAGCTCCCCAGCATTCTCTCACCCACACTCAGCCATAGTTTCCCAGGCCTTTGAAGCTCATCTCCTGCCCGCTCATCTTCCCTTCCAGACAGCTCAACGCCACTTCTCCACGTTGCTTCCCTTATCCCTGGCTACTGTTTCCCTGTCTCCCACGGGGCCGCCGGGCCCTAGCCCAGAGCCTAGCCCATGCACGGCCTCCCTCAGAGTTGCCACTTACTCCAGACACCATGATCCTCAGCTCAGGACACACAGAGGGTGGTGTGGTGGCATGGGGGATGCCCTGTCTGGCCCCTGAGGTCCCAAGCACATTTGGTTTTCAGGGCCCTGTGTGGCTGGTGTTGTGGGTCTCACCATGCCTCGGTACTGCCTCTTTGGGGACACCGTGAACACTGCTTCCAGGATGGAATCCACTGGACTGCGTGAGTGTCTCCGACTTCTATCCCGCCCCTCGGAGAAGTCTTTCTCAACAAACTCAGACTGGCTACGGGAAACAGTATTCAGTTACCATGTCCCCTCCTGGTGGCAGCATGCCCTAGGCTTCAGCACAAGGAACAGAAGGGAAGGATGTGTGTTCTTTAACTTTCCATGGGTTTCTCTGATGATCTCGTGGGAGAACTAGCAGAGAAGACAATGATCCAAGGAAACCTGGGTCCTCCCCTTAGCGCTGTAACCAACCGACTTGCCCAGTGTCCTTGAACAGGCTCTGCCTGGAAGGCCTTGGTCCTCCCTTTACAGTGAGGTGACCTCTTGCAGCTTCTGATTTTACTTGGCTGCATGCCAACCCCTGTTATGCTAGGTCAGCTCCAGTGCCACCATGTAAAGATCTCCAACATTTTAGGCCCTTACATGGGAGAGCCCTTCTGGTGGCTTGAAGAAAGCAGCCAACAGTGCCACATCTTAGGACCTGTCTCTGGGTGTCGATGGTGCAGTCTTTAATGTGCACACACTGTGCGACTGGATGTGGTAGCCCTACAGGCAAACACTGTATTCCTGGGACACCACCTCCTAACACTTCATTTATGCAGTTTGCTTTTTTGGGGGGCCTTTTAGCTATCAAGGGGAATGAGAGGGTTAGGAGGGAGAACCACATGCATAACTGTGTGGTGTGACTGGCTGGGGCTGGAGTCATAGGCTCTTAGGAAGTAGGCTGCCACCAGGCTGTGGCTTGATTTCTGTCTGTCTTCTCAGCATACAGAATCCACGTCAGCCGAAACACTGTCCAGGCCCTGCTCAGCCTTGATGAAGGCTACAAAATTGATGTCAGAGGTCAGACCGAACTGAAGGTGAGGGACTGCCCTAGAGACCGGGTTCTGGGTGCAGGAGGTCTCAGCTGGCCAGTTCGTATGAGCTGGGCATAGATGTGATCCTCTATGGTCCCCAATTTAGAAGCAAACAAGATTTCTTCCTAGGAGCCATTTGGTTCTATTCTAGAGTCAGGGGCACAGCAGAGAAGTTTTGGCCACTGATGATCCACTTGAGTAACACCCTGGTGCCCAGCCCACATAGCACATACAACCCTCAGAGCAGCTATGAAAAGAAAGAAATACCTCATTACATAGTTGAGTGAATCCAATTAGAAAAGCAAAGGCTAGCTCATGACCGATCCAATGATGGCTCTGAGCTTGTGTCTTCTCTACAACACTCCTGGGCTCCTGTGCATCCTTCAGAACCCAGTTCAGACATCACCTCTCGCCAAAGCCTACCCTATCCCAAGAACATCCGTGCTTACTCCAAATAGTGGCTACCATAACTTCCCTGTGCATCCATTAATGGCTTTCCACGGCCACGGTGTGATCCTGGGCTCTGAACTTGTCCGTGAGCTCCTTCGAGGCAGAGAAGAGTCTTGAGCCTTGGTTGCCTCCTTTTCTTCCTCCTCCTCTTCCACCTCCTTCTCCTCCTCCTCCAGTTCCTCTGTTAGGGGTAGACCTGACGAGGAGGCAGGCACCCTAGTTAGTGTAAAGCCCCCGCCCCAGGATTGGGACTGGACCTCAAAACCAGGCACTCCTTATGATTCATGACACTATGGGGTGTTGCCACAGCAGGAGGTGTAGCTGCAGGAGACACCGAGGGCATGGTCCTCAATCCCTTAGGGGCCAGTGTCTGCCTGTGACACCCTGGGATCGACAGGGATAGAGGAGGCCGGGGATAGGGGAATGAGCCCAGGGTAGGAGTGTTGGACTTGGGGACATGAGGCTGGTATGTCCTGAGAAAGAGGACAGAGTCAACAGAGGAGTCAACTCTGAGTCAAACTCTGCGGGCTGGAATAGCATAGGAGCCCAGTGTCCTACAGTTCCCCCCACCCAATCCAAGGAAGGCTGCAGTCTTCCAAGGGAAGATGGGGAGGAATTCTACACAGTGCATGCCTCAGCTTTTGAGGATCCCAGGCCTGCTTCATCTCTTTAACTGGTAAGTATTCTATTACTAACCCTCACAATGGCTTTAGGACATAACAGAGGAAGCACAGACAGGTGAAGTAAGTTGGTCAAAGTCACACAGTTGTAAAGAGGGAAAGCCAGGCTTCTCCTTGCCTGGAGATGTGGCCCAGAGCCTGGGCCTCTCACCTCTTCCTCTTTGTTCCAGGGGAAGGGCTTGGAGGAAACTTACTGGCTGACAGGGAAGACGGGATTTTGTAGATCCCTCCCTACACCTCTGTCCATCCAGCCTGGGTGAGTGAGGGGTTCCTTAAAACCACTTCCCTATTAGGGGTGACCCCGTTATTTTAGATTATCAAAGGCCTGACTACTGGAAAGACCTGGGAAATAACATAATTTTCCTGGCGCTAACCAAGTACTGTCTCTGTGTGACAGAATGGGTGGCAGCTGTGATTGTTCCACAGCCTGGCTGAACCACCATTTGGGGTGCAAGTAGGGTCCCTAGGATGCTCACTTGGCTAGCATGAACACTTCCTGTGTCCGTATAAAAGCTGCATGAACAGGCCACCTGTGGGCATGTCATGCACCCAGCACTGAGGGTCTTTCTCTTCTGAGCTGTCCAGATGTGTTCTTGTCACCATCTGCCACAGACACGGGACTCCTCCATCAAAAGGACATCAACAGCAGCATGAGGAAGATCCTTTAGAGCTTGGGCCTCTGACAGCACATTCTCTGTCCTCCATCCTTTACTGAGGGCCATGGGGAGTATCAGTGGGTTCCTCCAACAGGCTGCTCCTCGTTCCCCTGCCCTCATGAGCAGCCTCCACAGACAAAGGCAGCAGGCATAGATGTTATCAGAGGACAGAAGGTTCTGGGACCATGATGCCCAAGGGGCTTAGTCCATGCGGGAAATGGGACTGGGGGTGCACCAGCCCCTCCCAGATGCCTCTAACACATCGGTTCTCCACCTGTGGTTGGCCACCTGTTTGGGGTTACATACCAGATATCCTGCATACATTCTGATTCAAAACAATAGCAAAAATCACAGTTTTGAACTGACAATGAAATAATGTCCTGGTCGGGGATCACCACAGCATGAGGGACTGTATTAAAGGGTTGACTCAGCTGGGACTCACTGCTAAACATGGCTGCTCTGAGCCAACGGCTTCGCCCCTGCCAGTGCTTACTTTGCCGGACACCTTCTCAGGGGCTTCTAGGCCACTCACTAAAGCACACCTCGGGTCTCCCCACCCCAGAGCCTTTGTTCTTGCTGTTGCTATGGCTTAAGATGCACTGCCACTTTTAGGGGTTTCGTTTTGGTTTGTTTGTCATCGCGTCATTTTATTTATTTGCTTGTTTGTAGTACTGGGACTGAATTCGGATTTTACTCCTCCGCTGAGTCACACCCTCGATAGCCTGGCCCCTTCCTGCATTCAGGCCTCAGCTCACAGCCCGATCCCTCGGTTCATCTGATCTGGCCACACCCTGAGGAAGGCCCAGTCCCCTCCTGCCCTGTCCCCACCCAGGCTCTATCCATGCCCACAGTTCAGAGAAGTCCTTTCTGCCCCAGCTACTCTGTCCCAGGACTGGGATCTGCCGGCTTGGTTGCAATTTATCAACCCAGGCTCCCTAAGCTGATGTTTTCCATTCCTAGGCAGAAACTTTAGAACGTGCCAGAAACGTTTTCATCTTCTGGCTCAGGGAGGGAAGAAACTGAAGATTATCCGCAAGGAGCATCGCCTGACCCAGAGCCTCAGGCAGGCAGGGAAGGGTCTGTGCTCAGGCCTACTGTGAGCTCAGAGCATCTGTATACACACACACACACACACACACACACACGTATGCAAGCATGCACGCACGCACACAAGCGTGTGTGCACAGCATCTGGTTACAACGCTATCCCATCGAAAGTGAGGCTGAGATCAGAGGCAGGAGCCTACGCTGATTTTGTGATGGCAAAGCCATCTACCGGGCAACAGAACTGAGAGAGCCCCACCCCCATCACGCCTCAAGGAGACACCACAAAGCTCCCTTTCTCTTCCCTCTGCTCCTGCAAGCCAGCATCCATGATGTTCCTGAGAGCTGGAAGTGTGGTTCAGTGGCAGAATGCTTGTCTAGCGTCTATGCAGTATTGGGTTTTACCCCTGTGTAGTGCTGTGAAGTCTTGGCTGTTCCTCAGATGCCTGCTTCATTCTCAAAGCAGTTCTGGGGGTTAGCCAGCTCGGGGCATCGTGGGCAGAGCAGACAAGAAAGTGAACATTTATGGGGGATGTCCAGGGAACACCTTGTCCCAGGGCCTCCCAGATCCTATTCCAAGTAGAGCACAGAGGGGTGGCCACAGAAGCAGAAGACATCACGTTTGAGCATTGGGATGTTGTGGTACAAAGGTGGGACGCATTAGGTCAGTATGTCCCTTGTACCCACTGTGCCCAGTGTGCACCGTGTGCCCAGGGCAGGCTGCTGGGTGTCATCAGACGTAAGAGGGAAGGTATGACTGGCACCATTAAAAAGCCCTGCAACCTCTCTCTGTCGCTCCTCTCACTTTATGACCCTTGCCTTTTCTTTCTCCTCAGAGACCCATGGCAGGACCATATAAACCAAGAAATCCGGACTGGCTTTGCCAAAGCTCGCCAGAGTCTGGCTGAGCCCAGGAGTTCAGGGGACGCTGGGCCAGGTCCCTGATAGCAAGTCGGTGGGCAGGTGCCAAGGCAGCCAAGATGCCCCCATCACCCCTGCCTCCTACGAATGTCAGCTCCCTGGCTGCCTGCCACCATGAGTGGTATGAGGGGCTGGTGTCTTCCCTAGTGACTCTGGGGGTGTCCTTGCCTCCTGTCAGGAAAACAATAAAAATGGAAATACTCCCTTCCATCCTGCAGTGCTTCACTTCGTGTTGGGCAAGCCATTTGATGCAGAGAGCCCACTGTTTCCAAGTCTCTTGTTCCTTATGGAAGACCCTGTCCACAGCACATGGCTAAGGGCCCAAGGCCAGGGTAAGGAGAGCCTTTGCCCCCAGTGGCCGGTGCACACACCCACCCCTACTCTGTGTGTGTGTGTGTGTGTGTGTGTGTGTATGTGTGTGTGTGTCCTCTCTATTATCCTCCCTACGAACATCAAAAAGATTCTCAAAATGCCCAGAGTATACCCTTGGGCCCATAGGTAGCATCCAGTCCTGACTATTTCCTTGCCTCACCAGAACAGGTCCAAACTTCAGCACCTGAGAGCACAGTGCTGAGAGGCCAGTGTGGGGTCCCAGAATCTTGGGAGAGGAGCCAAGAATTTCTTGGCTGTCAGGAAGTGAGAGTTTGGAAGAATAATACTGAGGAAGAGGAAGAGGAGGAGGAAGAAGAGGGGGAAGAGGAGGAGGAGGGGAGGAGGAGGAGGAGGAGGAGGAGGAGGAGGAGGAGGAGGAGGAGGAGGAGGAGCCCAGCTCATTAAACAGCAGCATATCAAAAGAACGCTCCCTAAATCCCTGCAGCTGATTTCAGAGCCAGCAAGATCAGCTGACATGTAACTCATTTTCCTACTGATGGCTGGGGCCCTTTGGGAGAGGGAGATGATGGTAAGACTCTACCTGGGGGTTCTGGAGAAGCCTGTGTAGGTCACTGTGTCCAGATTCCCTTCAGCTGGCCTTCCCTACCTGCACAACTTTGCACCGAATCCTTTTAAGCCTGTGGAGACATTATGCCTGTCCACCAAGTCATCCTGTAGATGTTGAGAAGGGAAGTCCTCCTGGGTGTTGGTGGGATGTGGCTATGACTTGTGTGGTATAGCTACGGGGGACCTGCTTTCTACAGGGTCTTCACGCTCTGCCTTAGGCCTGTAGCTCTTACCAGGGGGCTTCCCTGTGTCTTCATCTGAGACATGGTTAGATAGTGAGGCCCTCTGGAGACTTGGATGTGTCCTGAGGCACACAGAGGTATCTGCACATGATGGGCAAACACAAAGAAATTGCCTTCATCTGGGCCTCAGTGTTCCGTCTGTGAGCTGTATGACCTTGGCCATCACACAGGTCTCTGAGCCTCGGTCCCTACTGTACCACAGAGACCAGATGAATTTACTACCTTGTGGGCTCTTGTGCAATCAGAGGGGGTCAGGGAGCAGAAGCCACACAAACTCGGGGTGTAGGACAGATGTGACTTAGGGTGCAAATGTGCAAGTGTCCTGACCCATAAATCTCTGTGGAGCCTTACCTAGACACCAGAGCTCAGACACTTAGCAGGCAGAACATATGAGCCTGTGTGAGCTGTCTCTGTGTCATGCAAACACTGTCTATGGGTCTCTGTGCCTGTGCACTTGTGTTCTGTGTTTCTGTGTGCATGTATCAGTGTCCATGTGGGCCTGGAGATCTGCAAGCCTGGCTTCAGCATGTGCGTTGTTGAATCCGAGTGTCCATGTAAACCCTGCTGCGTGTGTCATGCAGCTCACCTTTGTCTGTCCTAGAACATGTGCCCATGTACGTGTCGTGTCTAGTGTAACTGGCTTTACCCATGGGCTTTTACACTTGAGCAGTCCAGGAGAACAACCAGCCAGCTGATCACTAAGATGTCCCCACTGCTGGCCCAGGCAGCTGTCCCCAGGCTTCTGCACAGATGCCAGGGGATTTGGACCTGGGGTGGGGAGTGGGACCCTAGTTCTAAAGTTGGCCCACTAAGCACAAGTAGTTGTGTGAGTTGACCCCTCTGAAGGTGTTCCCCTGCCCTACACTTCCCTGTCATCCAGAATTTGGGAGTGGGCTGTACCCCCACTGTGCCCTGCATGTTGTCTGCTATAGGTCAGGCCTGTCTTTAGCTCTACCATGCCCACCACCCTTGGAGGAACTGTTTGCCCATCTTATGGACCAGGAGATGGAGCGTTGGAGGGGGTAGTGTGCCCTCTCCCTTCCCTGATCCATGCCTTCTAGTGCCAGAGAAGCTCCACCTCCAGAAAGCCATGGTCCCAAATGTGCTCCCAGGGATTTGCCTCCAGGACATAGCTCTTCTCTCCTAGCTCTGGGGCCTTTGGAGCTGGGTGCCGTGGCTCTGGAGAGAAGCCAGCCTGGGGTCTGCATGAATGAACTCACCACTCATGCAGGGCCTGAGCCTAGGCTCTATGCTGGCTGTCAGCTGGCAACTGAGATGTCCCTCTGTCCCACCAGCATGGGCTATCTATCCTTCTATCCTTTCGGAGTGAGATCTGAGGGAAGGGCCATCCCAGCCTGACTAGGAGATGGGGTCACACTTCAGCAGATGGGGTTCTGGTGGAGGCAGGTGATTGGGAGCCGACGGTCCCTCATCATGTAATAGGGCACAATTTGGGCAGTGGACTTGGAACACTGCAAAGTCTTTAGCTCGAAGCCAGCTCTGCATCTGTCTGCTCCATTGTAGCCTCCCAGAACCCCCAGATCTGTTGCCATGGCACATTCTACACTCTTCCCTGGGGCCCCTCAGACAGGGTGCTCCAGCTTTGCTCTTGTCACCACCTATCTAAATGGTCTTAGCTCTTTCCAATGCCCAGTAAACCGCCACACACCAGTCAAAGCCCACCTGAAGAAGCCTCCTCCAGTTGCTATAGTCCCTCCTTCCCCTCTGAATGAGTTAGCAGTTGCTATGGCTGGCATCTCTGGGGTGGCAGCCTTGTTCAGTTCATTTAGCCTAATGCCTAGGTAGAGGCAGGTGAGGGGCTGAATTAGAGAGTGGACAAATAAAGCCAAGGAGCCCATAGGCGTCTTACGAGCAATCCTTCCCTGGGATGCTCGGACTAATGCTCACACAGGACCCAGTGGTTTAGGCTCTACAGCATGTCAGATGGCCCTAGCCTGTCCTGAGCAGCCTCTGCTCACAAGCCCACAGCAATTCCAGCAATGCATAGCCTGTGTATTCCTTCCCAGACCTTTGACTTCCACCCCCTACTGACAGATTCCTTCTTTCTAGGTCTCTGCTTTCTGCTGTTTCCTACAGGAAGTCTTCCAAGACTTCCCAGAAGCCTTTCTCCCACCCCTGAGTGCTATGACTTTTCATTCCCAGCCGCTCTGGCTATACTGATCTGAGTATGCCTCTACTGCAGACCTGGGGCTTCCTGAGCAGGGCCTTGCTCTTGGGACTTGAGTCTCTGATCAGTGGAGAAGGGACTTAGTGTGGCAGCAGTGGTAGTGCAGCTACAGTGGTTAAGTGAGCACCAGTGTAATGTAAATGGAACACTGCTCAAAAGAAAGCCAAGGCTACACTTCATGGGAGGCCGTTAAATACTGCAGAGCAGGGACACAGGGATTGGCCATCTGCTATACAGTCTCTAGACAGCCTTGAGGTCCTTAATGAGAAGCCAAGGTCCCCAAGCCAATTCTGGCTCCCCCCCCTGAAGGGTCTAAGGTCTACAAGGCCCTCTTCCCTAATCTTCACTCACTGTGCCTGTTCAAGGCGCCAGTCTCAGAGAGATGTGTCTTTAGTCGTCCACTAGGGGGCAGGCAAGGCATTCCAGACAGGCTTTATGAGCTACAGGCTCCTGGGCTGGCCTGCCCGCTGGAAGAGGGAGGCAATGGTAAGACTCACTCAGCTGTATCCACTTGACAGGGGGCTCCACCTAACCACTGAAGGGCAGCGAGAGATGGCAGGCCCAGTGTCTCGTCACCACACAGAAGGCCTGGAGGCATTGGGAGGCATGTATCAAAGGGTTGGTTGGTGTTTCATTGGTCACACTTTCTACCAAACGACAAGTAAGTTGAGTTCATTTAGAGCATGTTCCTGGCTCATGTGGCATATTGTACCCTCTCCTGGGAAGCCGGCCAAATTGTCCTATTTACAGACAGCGAGACACTTGGTGGCCTCCCACTGATTGGCTCGGCCTTTCTTCTGAGCCCCAGACCTACAGATATCTCCTTGGGGAGTCCCAGGTCACCCAACTATGCAGGGTACAGCCAGATGTGTGTATATGCATGTGCGTGCACAAATGTGTACAGGTGTGTGTACAGGTGTATGTGCAGATTGTGTGCATGCACAGGCGTGTGTACATGCAATTGGAGCCAGAGGCTGAATCTGAGTCTTCCTTGATCGCTCTCCACCTTAGTTTTCTCGCTGTACCCAGAGTTTACTGATTGGGCTGGCCAATGAGCTCGTCTCAGACTCCCCACCACTATGATTAGAGGAGCATTTCACCACAGCCTCCTTTCTCTGGGAGTGCTGGGCGTCAGAACTCAGGCCGCTGTGCCTGCATGGCAAGCACTTTACTGACTTAGCCATTCCCCCAACCCTAAGGCCTGGGTTCCTTCAAGGCTTGGTCTTCCCCTGGGGCCTGGGCATACTGTGAGGCTCTCACAGCCTTAGGGCATTTTCATGCCACACCATAAGGAAACTAATGTGGACAGGTGTCTGGGACTCCATCTTCTCCACAGTGCCACGAGGTAAGTAGGGGCCATCCTTTGAGATGAAGGTATTCAGGTTGGGGTCAAGGTCACCCAGCCACCCTATGGCAGAACTGAACCTCAACTCCAAAGCCACCTCTAGCACCACCCTCGCAACCTCATGAGCTGCAGTAATAGGTGACACGGACACACACACACACACACACACACACACACACACACACACACACACAGTGGGGCCCAACAGTGGTATCATGATCATTCTGAGGTGAAACCAGAAAAGCAACCGGTTAGGCCAATGTCATGAACAGGTGTCTATGTGGATGGAGGGGCTAAGGTGGTCACTGTGAACAGGGGCAAGGTCAGGCTGATGGTGTGTCAGGCTGCAGAGAGCAAAGGGAAGGCTAAAGACCCAGGCCGCTTCAGACTTCTGCTTCTGTGCACGGCAAAAACCCCCTAATGTCTCTCCGGTCCCTCCCTTGGTGGCCTTTTCCTGGCTCCTGAGCCCAAGAAATACAGACCCCGGCACCCCTTGGGGCCATTTTTGCAGGATCAGCATGGAGCTCTACATGAAGTCCCTCTAGCCCTTGCCTCTGGAATTTTCCACGAGAGAGGGAGGAGGTGGGGAAGAGGGAGGCAGAGAGGGAGGGGCGGGAGAGGAAAGAGAGGGAGCGATAACCAAGGAGGCCTGGGAGAGCAGGAAGGGGAGGGCTTTTGGTGGCGATAACCAAGGAGGCTTGGGAGAGCAGGAAGGGGAGAGGGGGCCGAGGACATGTGTGGTTGTGTGATTTGTGAGATGGTGCGAGCAGTCCAAGGGAGGGGTGCTGTGAGCCCCGCCACAGTGGCGTCACAGGTCTTAAGCAAGGGAGTGGCCTGGTCCATGGCTGCCACAGGGACATAGGAACAAGAAAGGGGGCCTTGGACTAGAAAGCTGTCCTGGGGGAAGGGTGAGAACACAGGAGAGGTTCCAGGTTCAGAGGGGAGGCGGGAGGTGCTAGAAGGTAGACACGGGGAAGGATGCAGACCAGTGGCTGTGTGAACCGCGGACAGAATCCATTTATGGTGGCGCTGGCCTGAGGGCTTTGAACGAACTCAGTAGACTGAGGAGCTGGAGGCACAGTGAGGAGCAGGGAGACAGGAGAGCAGTCAGCTCCCTTCTAGGTCTGGCAAGGAAGAGGCCTGGAATTAGGGCTTTGTCCCTACTGCTGGAAAAGTACACAGGGAGAACAGCTATGTAGAATGCTCCTTCCTCCATACTGTGTCTGCCACAGGAAGCTGGGGACACCTACGGACCCATGCAGACAGGATCAAGTTTGTTCTGAGGAATGGAGTTCAGACCTCAAACCCTGGTGTCCTGCGTGCCTGACCCAGAGGAGTGAGAGAGCCAGCAGGCAGCAGTCGCCAGCCTGGAGAGCAGAAGTCCTGGACACCCAGTAACCATTTCCAAGACGGCAGGCATAGCCCGGCCTCCTTGTATCTGTCTGGATTAATCACAGGACCCCCATGGCTGCTGCTGTCTGATGCCAAAACATGCCTTCCCCCTCACTCCTTTTTGTGCCTTAGGAATCAGCCGAGTAAAAGACATTTGGCTCATGTGTAGTCTAACACTGAGAAAATCTGCTTCTGGGCCCTGAAGATGGCAGCCCAGTTCCTATGAGTGTGTCTACAAGTGTGCCTGTGTGTCTGAGTGTGTGTGTGACTTACACACAGAAAGGAGGCTTTCCCTACATCTCTAGTAAACAAATGAGGATTTGGGGGAGCTGGGACATTTTGTCCCTCCATACACACAAGATGTGAGCCATAGTTTGCATTATATATATATATATATATATATATATATATATATATATATATATATATAGTGTATGAGCGTGCATGTGTGCTGTGTGTGCTGTGGTGTGTTCTGCATGAGCCCTGCATGCTTGTGTTGAGGTGTGTGTGTGTGTGTGTGTGTGTGTGTGTGTGTGTGTATCTATGTGTGATGACTATGTGACCTCTCTCTCTCTCTCTCTCTCTCTCTCTCTCTCTCTGTGTGTGTGTGTGTGTGTGTGTGTGTGCGCGCGCGCACATGCTTGCACGTTCATGTGAAGGTTAGAGGTCAGAGTTGAGTGGCCTCCACAGTCACTCTCCACCTTATTCATTCAGTTTTGGTCTCTCACTGAACCTGGAGTTCACTGAATCCCAGGGATTAGCCTGTCTCTTAACCTCCTCTATCCCCCAACTCCTGCTCTCAGTCCAGCCCAGCACTGAGATTAGAAAGCACCACGCTCAGCTTTTAAAGAGGGCTCCAGATCCAAACTCATGCATTCGTGATTGACCAGCAAGCACTTGATCAACTGAGCCATCTCCCCAGCCCTGAGATGACCTATCAAGAGCTTGAGAGATTGGTGACACTCACGCCTATGTGGCGTTTTGTGTCAGGTGACAGGTCTTGTTTCTGTGACCATGCTCCAGAGATCTCTGACTGTGCAGAAGGCATAGGTGTTGCAATGCTGACACACAGTGTTGGTGGAGCACGTGTGTGGCTCTTACCAGCAAGTTAGTGACTGTCATAGGATTGGGGATGTAGCGCAAGAAGCTGAATCCACTTCCTACCTCCTGGTTCTGTGACCTTGAGCTGGTCACTTACCATCAGCATGCGTCACCTTCAGGATGGACACGATATTGTCATTGATGATGACCTAAAAACCTGCCTTATTAGGTATATCAGAGCTTTTCTGTGCTATAACTCAAAAGTTGCCTAGTCTAGCCTTCCCTTACCAGCGTGAGGCCACCTCTGGTAAGGAAGACTAGGGATCCTGGAAATAGGCTCCTGAACTTCCAACCAAGCTCTCACGCCCATGGGGATGCCCTGAGATGTGATCCTAGGCTGGGAAGATGGCTTGGTTGGTAAATATGCTTGTTGACCAAGCACAAGGGCATCTCTCCATTGTCCTTTTGTTCTACAGCTCCTTGTCCCCCATCACAAAGCTCCATGTCCAGGTGCCTCTCAGAGGGAGGTCCATGGACCAGCGCCTCAACACCTCTAAGGTTCACTAAAGATCCGGATTCTGGGGCCTCCAAGGTGCCAACCTGCTGAACCAGACCCACTTTAACCAGCCTCAAGAATCTCGTGTTAGGAAGTGTGGGAGCAGGAATCTCTCTTCTCTGAAGAGGTTGTGGTGTGAACCCGGGAGCTCTGCACCCAGCGTGAAGCATGTTGAAGAAAGTCGAGCTGGGCTGAGAACTGGACTCTTCCTGTGTGAGGACAGGCTGTGTTCTCACCTTACTGGCCTAGAAGGGAGGAGGCAGACGGCATTCCCTGAAGTGTGGGAAGGTGACCCTAGCGGTGGGGATCAACCACCATTGTGGTAGCCAGATTCCAGAGGCTCTGCTGAGCGTGGGACTTCTAGGAAGAGGGAGCCTGATGTCTACTGCAAACTCAGCCCAGGCAGGACCCTGGCATCTGGCCTCCATCTTAGGAAAGGGCCTCAGGGAACCACCAGGACAAGGTGCCCATTGTGAGAGTTTTGCCAGACCATTGCCCATGTCCTAGCGGTGCGTGGAGCCTGAGGGGTAAGGTCTCTGTGTTACAGCTCTCCCAAACCAGGCCTCCCAGGGCCTTCCTCCACACTGTTTCCATCTTCCTGTCACCCACGGAACTCAGGTTTTCCCCGAGGGAAGATGACACCACCGACCAGATGACCCAATCCTACACCATCCTCTTCCACACTGCCATCAGCCCCTCACCACCCCTGATGCTGGGCTCCATTCTACTGAAGATGATCTTGAGGCCACAGTGAGGATGTTGAGCTGAGGGTGTCCTGTTCCCTGGCAGGAGCCTTGTCTTCTACCGGAAATTCAGTTCTGCCAATTGCAGTACTGCCTCATGGACCATGGATAAGGTCATACCATACCACCCTCATGACGCTCTGACCTACAAATGGTTAACCGGGAAGCCTGTGAGCTGGGTCTCCCCACTTCCCAGCAGTCCCCGGCTGCAGCATTGTGGTTTCACGGTCCATGGCTCAGCACAGACACGCTATGAAGATGTTTAGAGCTTCATGTTTGTCTTAAAAGTTCTCACTTGGCACCTTGCCATTCCCTGGGGGCCCGGGGAGCCTGTAGGGGGATCAGTCACAGTGCTCACTGCTGGTACTCAGAGCCTGGAGGCCCCTGTGTGATGGCGGGGAGGGGGGTTGGAGGAAACTGGGCCTCAGCAACACCTGTTACCCCTGCATGGATGACTCGGACTTGTTCCACTAAGAACAGAAAACCAGCCCTCTGGGGGTCAGCCAGGCTCAATAGACGTGCTGGCTTCAAGACGACCTACCCAGAGGTCAGAATCTCTGAGCCTGTCCCTAAAAGGAGCCATGATGACCAAGGCAAGGGGAGATCTCCAGAAAAGCATTCACCCTGACCCCATTCCACAGCCCTCTACCCTCCACTAAAGCCACTCATTCCCCAGTGCAAATCACACACCTAGTTCCTACGTGGGCTTGTCTCCCTGGCCCCCAGCATTGGCTTTTGGCTTCAAATTCTCTTCTCTGATATGTCTGAACTGAACTTTCTTCTTGTCCCTTCAAGAGACAAGGGTCAGAGTCATGATCCTGAACAGTCATGGTCAGCACCCTGTCTGTCTAAGGTGAACAGGGGAAGAATGGGGGAAGCCAGGGTTCCGGCCCGGCAGTCAGGGCCCTAGTAGCAGCTGATGGGGAACTCCCTGGCTCCCAGGAGCCCGCATGGGTTGTAAGCAGGGTCACAGATGAAGAAGCCAGAACTGAGCACTACATTCTGGTGCCGGATGGAAACCTGTGCTTGGCTCCTGACTCCCAAGTGGTATTTACCAAATAAGGAGGACTGAGCCAAAATCGGTGTCCGGGCGAAAAGCAAGGGAAACTAAATTAGGGATCTGATCCTTCTCGTTCTGTCCTACAGGTAAGCAAGGACAGGAGGCTCACAGAAGTTTGGCAACATGCGCATGCGCACATGGGCTGCATCATCGCTGGCTTTCTGGGTCACTAGCTTCTACACCTCAGGCGTTAACCTGCCCGAGCAAATTCCTCCGGAGGAGTCTTGAGCAAGGCTTGGTGTCTGAGAGCCACTCTCGCAGAGCAGAATCAGTAAGTAAGGACCCAGGAAAAGTTATGCCCCCTGTCCGGATAGAAGCACGTCCATTAAAACACCAAAGGTCATGTCTGACCTGCCACCTGAGGACTATGTTGAAAACACCCAGTTTCTGGCAGATGGAAGGACAGAAAGCCGCCTGTCCTCCATAGGTCTTAGAATAAAGTGCGGCCCATGCCTCCTTGTGAATGAGACCCTGCTTGGTTTCTGGCATCCCCTCAAGACTCAGGCTCTGCCTCCTGGGGGTGGGGGGCATGTGGGGGAGTGTAGAGGGGGGAGGAGTATAGGGGAGGAGGGAGGAGGCATGTAGGGAGGAAGGAGGAGGAGGTGGGGGGAGGGGAGGAGTGTAGGGGAGGGGGGAGGGTGTAGGGGAGGAGGGGGCAGGAATGTAGGGGAGGAGGGAGGAGGAGGGAGGAGTGTAGGGGAGGAGGAAGGAGTGTAGGGGAGGACTTTTACACTTCTAGATCAGCCACCCTCCTTGCTCTAACTCCTCAGCCTCACCTCACATCTGCCCACAAAGAAGATGCTGGACAATTTTATTTCCCAGCTTCCCAGGGCCCATGGAAGAGGGTCGTCACTGGGTTCTTAGCCCAGGCTGTCTTATGTGATCTCCCCATCCATCTGATCTGTGGGTTTACCATTTATCTCACTCTGCAGAAACAAGGGGAGGTCAGAAAAGTCAAGCAATCTTCCCCAAGTCACACAGTGTGACAGTTCAAAGGGCAGAGATGCAGAAGGTGGGGGCTGAAGAGTTCCGGCTTGGTCCTCAGTCCCAAGAGACCTCTGTAGTGTGTGTGTGGGGGGGTATGCATGGTTGCCCCTATATCTTCTATCTCTTGGGGAGCCCCATCCGGGCACAAAACCCCATGTGCTTCCTAACCACAACCCCATCCCCTGGGAGCACAAGGGAAGCGAGCTGCTCATCCTGTAGCTTGGGCACCAGCCCTGCCCTGCCCCCACCTTAAGCCAAGCTGCCTGAATCTTTGTTTGTGCTCTGACCACACTCCAGAGTAGCCACAAACCCCTTTCTTGGTACATGACCCCATGGACACGAACCTGAAAAAGGTGTCGGACACCTAAAGCTGCAGATGAGGGGAGGAACATTCTCTAACATCCATTGGGTACAGGCCCATCAACTTCATCCTGTCCTCGTACTATGTCCAAAAGAGCAGCTCTTGTCATCCCATACTTTGCAGATTCAGTCTGACTAGATAGTACAGACAAGGGCTGGGGTGCTCCTGGGAGCCAGGACCCTGTGAGTTCCTGAGGTGGGGTGGGGGGACAGGAAGCTTGGCTACTCTGCTGCCCTGACATCAGGGGATGCCTCCTTCATGAAACTTTTCCTGACCGTGGTGTCAGGGTTCCCACTACTCAACACTGAATTAGATGGGAGGGAAGGCCCAGCTCCACCCTGGCTCACCCTGCTTGGTGCTGCTTACTCTCACGCTGGCTGCCGTTAAGATAGGGTGGACGGCTCTGAATCTTTGCTCATGCTCTGCCCATGCTCCAGAGTAGCCACAAGCCCCTTTTTTGGTACATGACCCCATGGACGCGAACCTGGGAGAACATTATGAATGCCGAACCAGGGACTGGAACACAGTGGCAACGCTCTTCTCCCAGGATCACCCATCTTTCAGTCTGAACTCAGCAGGACCCGTACCAGTGACTGAGAAGGCTAAGTACCTTGAAAAGGCAGCAGCTTTGGGTAAGTTGTGAGACTATCATTATGCAATTCAAGCTATGCGAGCCTCGGGTCCCCCAATTGTACGCAGTCTGAATTGAACTGACAAGTCTCTGTCAACTGGCTTTTCATACCTATTCGCCGTCCTATCCTTCACCCCAACTCCAACTCCTGGCCTCAGTTTCTCCATCCGTTAGTTGGGGACTTTGACAGGCTTGGAGATGACTTAAAGGCAGGATACCCGAGGTACGGGGAACCCCCTCAGGGTCGTCCCAGGGCCAAAGAAGGGTCACTTCCTTCCGTGCCCGAGGTTGTCAGTCACCTCTGGGTGCGCCCACCCCCACCCCACCCCACCCCCGCCTTAGTGCGGTGGCGCCAGGATTTCCTCCGCGGACCTGCGGCTCCCCGCATCCCAGACCTCGCATGCCCACGGCTGCACGTGCGGCTGCCCCCGCTCAGTTTCCTTTGTGATCCTTCTCCCTCCAGACGTTTTTCGGTTTCAAGTGCCGCCCTGGCCCGGGGCGGGTGATTCCAGAGCAGAGGTGATGTTCGGTTCCTAGGTCCGCGCAACAGGCAGGGCGGTGTTAGGACCCCGCGGCTCCCAGCCCCAGGGGGCGTGGCCGAGCGGGGTGCTATTTAAAAGGCGGGAGCCGCCCCCTCGCCGCCCGCTGGAGCGGCGCTGGAACAGCCGGGCCGCGGCGGGCCAGACCCCCGGGGTTGTGTGAACGATGTACGGAGGAGTCGGGCGGCGGCGGCGGCGCTGAGCCAGGTAGGGGCGGCGGAAGGCGGCGGTGCCTAGGGAGCTGGGGCCGGACTCTCCCTCTGCACCCGGGTCTTAGCTTATCTACCCAGGGAAGGGTTCGGATAGGCGTTCCCATTTGACAGCTGGGAAAATCGAGGCCGGAAACTCCGTGCGTGCCTCGGAGCATACAGCCAACCTAGCACTTCAGGATTTGAATTCAGGTCTGCCCCAGGCGGACATGGGCTTTCCACACCATCACTCTTGTCTCTGGAGGGAATACCCAGCACTCTGGGGAGACTTGAAGCCACCCTTCTTTATGGATAGGAGGGACCTCCTACCCCATCTCCTCCCTGACATTTCACATCATAGGCTCATTCCTTTGGGTTAAAGTCTGATCCCCTGAGATGTGGGATGTCTCTAGAATGGGCTGCCCTTAGTGATTCACTGCCCTGTGAGCCTTGAAGCTGCTCTCCCAGACCCCTTTTGCCAGTACATCATAGCAGATTGAGAGCCCTACCGCTCAGTGTACTCCTGAGCCAGGCCCAGGACCTGTGGGCTCCTCGGCTACCTTAGGAAGGAAGTCTTGGCAGTTGCTTTGGAGACACAGGGCTTGGATTCTGATTCTGACCCTTCTGTTTACTGTACAAGTGACTTTGGGTAAGTCATTTCTCTGAACCACATGTTCCAGGAGAGATTTCTACAGGGTGCCAGTGGGGTCTGCACTAGTAGAGACCACACAGCACTAAGGGACTATATAGATCTGGCTCGGTCCCAGTTTTAGCACACGTAGGGCCTAGGGATCAGGCACTTGGCCTTCCCAAACCTCCGTCCTCTGGTCTGTATATGGGAATTATAGTAATCACCTCACTTGGTGGTCATGAGAATTAAAAGACCTGTAATCGACCTATGGCTTAGAAAAATGTGTGACCTCCTTGTATAGTAGGGGCAGTCTTATTTTTATTATAGGATTGCCCCCATTATCTGTCTGTCTGTTTCCCTCTGTCACACACACACACACACACACACACACACACACACACAGAGAGAGAGAGAGAGAGAGAGAGAGAGAGAGAGAGAGAGAGAGATTCTTTGACACCTCTCCAATCAGAATCCAGCCACCTGCCTGCAGAGCTAGGACCTCTCTCCTCAGCACCATTGGTACTGAACCGTCAGGGAAGGACACTGTAGGGTCCCAGTGCTTTCCTGGTCACACCCCACCTCATCATCCCATGGCTAAGGATAGCCAGTGTCGGAATGGGAACTGGTGTGCGCTGCAGATGAATCACCCAGGCAGAACTTGCCCTGGGGGCCATACTAGTGAGTGCTGGGACTTGACAGTGACCCAGGGTTCGAATGCCTCTGGTCTTCCCTGTGGGACTGAAGATCTCAATGCTGCAGATGGGGCACAGCAGGGGGTTTCTCCATCATAATTCTGTGGTTCAGTGGGGGCTGTCCCTTCTGGATGTGCAGAAGCCCCATGGTGGGGTAGAACAGGACTTGGCAGAAGAAGGAGAGATAGGGTCCCTTTGGGCATCCCCAGCTTAACCCCAGGTCCTGACTTGTCCTTACTGCAGCCAAACTTCTGACGTAATTCAGCCACTTGTTCCCTGAGAGAAGTTTAGTGAGCATATACTTAAGGAATGAAGCAAATGAGAAATGGGGGGAGGAGGGATACAGCACCCAGGAGCTTGAGCAGGAACATCCTGGACCAGGAGGGAGCAGCAAAGCAGAGTCCCCAGGCAGCCAGGAAGGTACTGAGGTGACTGAGGAGTCTGCTGAGGGGAAAAAGGTGGTAGGAGGAGCTGATGGGTGAGTGTGTGAAGCCTGAACACTACTGGAGATTTCAAAGTGATTTGTAAGATCTGGCATGTGACTTTGAAACGTCACTGGCTGCCATGGATGGGACAGATTGTCCCGTACTGGAGGGAAGCAAGAACAACAAACAGTGGAGTTGGCTGTTACAGTGAAGGTGGGCAGCTTTGAACCTGGTGGGCTAGGGCAGGGAGGGGTGGGGGATGGAGGGAGTTGGGAGACCTCTCCTCATCTGCATCCCACAGAGAGATTTGCCTGCCGCTGTGCTCTCTATCTGGCTTCCCTGTGTCATGAGGTGTACCCACGGGTACTTTCATTTTAAAGGGTAGGGAATCATAGTGGGGTGTGCTCTGTGCCCCACACTGGGCTGTCCAAAGCTCAGCAACTTCAAGAGCCCGGAGAACACAGGGCATCTGTGGGGGACCAGAAAAGGCTCCCCAGAGGATCTGGCATCTAAGCTCCACGGGGTGAGGAAATATTCAGCTGCAGGGGAGGCAGAGGAAGCGAGGGTTCCAGAGGTCCAAAGGAAGCACACGTGTGTACATGTGTTCAGGGCCCAGAGAGAGTGGGGACAATGTCAAGTCAGGTGGGAGACAAGAGTTGGCCCAGGGAGGGCTGGCTGCCCAGGGCCTGGAGATGAAGGCCGGGGATTTTCATTTAGCTCAGAGTATGCTGCTGAGTTAAGCAGGTGGGGACTTCATTTGAACCAAAGGAACAAAATTTCCTCATAGCCTGCAGTGAAAGTGGAGCACTGTGGGGCAGGGCTGGGCTCTGGGGGAGCCAGGAAGGAGAGTCGAAAGGCCCATGCTGGCCCCTGTGTGTCTCAGCAAGATGGACAGCCACTGCACTGAGATTCATCCCCAGTGGGTTCTGACCGTCAAAAGAGCCGGCACAGGCCTGCAGATCTCTCCCAAGGCCGTCTTCAGAGGGACAAGTCTCATTCTCTTACCAAGCACCCACCGCGGGAGACCTTCAGGTGAAGAGCGCAGAGTCTAAGTCTACCATTTAGCTGTGTTGTCTTAGCTATATTCCACAACCTCTCTGAGCCTGGGTGTTGTTTTGGTTTGGTTGCTTGTCTTTTCCCTTCTATAAAATGAGACGTGTGAGGAAACAGAACTGAGTCCTTGTGGGGATTAACTTAGTGCTAACCGTCAGGTTTGATGGTGCTGCGACACTCTCACAGACTGTCTCAGCTGTCCGCAACAAAATTCGACACAGTTGACATTTAACCCCGGAAACAAGGTCAGAGAGATGACAAGACCCGTGTAAGGTCACCCAGCAGGAGCCTAGCAGAGATGGAGGGAGCAGATATCAGCCCTGAGGGCTGTGGGGTGGCACTCAGAACTAGATGTGGGGTGACACTCAGTACGGGAGTTAAGTCAATGCATGCAGTTGTTAATTAATTAGGTTAACAGACTGATCTGTGTTTCCCCAGCACCTGGCTCAAGTCCACAGGGATTCACCCCTGCTCAGGGCCTCTGAGGTCCCTGTGGGCCCATGGACCTGGGCAGCCATAGCCTTCAGTGAAAGTAGCTGGCTGGCAGCCTGCTGGGGTGGGGCTTCCTGTCGGTGCTCCCGCCAGCCCCTAACAATGACCAGGTCTGAGAATTCCAACCAAAAGTAAAAGGTCAAAAGGAAGGATTTGCAAAGAATGAAATGTTCCATTTGGGGCTAAGGACCTGGGATGGGGGCCTGTCTGGGGCTTGGAGGGAAATTGAGTCAGAGGCCCAACCTCCCTCCAGCCCTGCCCTAGGGTAGCTCTGTCTCCTGAGTGCCCATCCTAATTGCCTTCTACCAGGTTGGCCTTCTTTAATGTTTTGGTTACATTTTATTTATTAGAAGAGAGGGGTGCATGCGTGGAGGGGAGTGGAAGTTTAGGACCCATCATGTGGGTCCCAGATCAAACTCAGTCCTAATGGCAAAGGCCTTTACCCCTGAGCCATTTCAATGGCCTCGGGTGGGTTAGGTAAACGCAGATAGTCACACATGCAAGCTTTAAAAGTCTTACTTCCCCTGAGTAATGACTCAGCTCGACTTCAAACTTGCAATTCCTGGCCTCCTACCTCAGCCTCACTACTCTCAGCTCCCCTGAGGCCCACGTGCCTCCTGCTTTCCTGGGTCCTGCTGGCGGTAGAAGGAGCCGTGGTCTCAACATTCCTCTTTCCTTTCCACCCTAGGCAGAGCCATGAGCTACCAGATCCTGATACTCCTGGCCATGCTGACCCTGGGCCTGGCTATCTCTCAGCGCCGAGACCAAGTGCCGTGTAGGACGGTAAGACAGAGTGCAGGCAGAGTAGCGGGTACCTGTCCCACCTTTGTCCTGAGAGGGAGGGTCCCACAGCCCAGTCCAGGAGCAAAGGTTAGAGAACCAAAAAAGGATAGAGCTTTGCCTTAGTATTTAGTATTTGTTGAGCATACACTAGGCTGTTGAGCCTACTTACCCAACAATCCGATTTGTTCCCATTTTACAGAGGGAAAGTTTGGAGACCCAACCAAGACCATTCAGCTAGTGACAGTGGAGTCCTCTGGCTCTCTATTCCTCAAGTTGTCCCTCTTATAAATGGCTGGTCTTCTAGGAAATCCTGGGCTACACAAGCTGAGAAAGGCTCCGCTGTACTGATCCTCCTGGGTACACATCCCTTCCCTGGCTGGGCTCCTGGACTTGGCCTGCCTGCTGGACTGTTCCTCACTTATTACAGCCAGGTCAAATGCCACCCTGCCCAGGAAGCCTCCCCCACCATTGACAGACTGGTTTCCTCTGTTGCTCCCTCCTCTGGCTCCATGTCCTCCACCCATCTCCTTGCTGAGAAGACTGAGGTTATGTTGCTTCATGCACAGCCCAAGACTGTCTTACCTGGCCAGCCAAGAGCTCCTAGAGGACAGAAACCAGGCAAACATTCGGAAGACATTGTGACCCCGCAAGGCATAGGGAAAAGAGCCTCTAGGTTAGTGGTTCTCAACCCGTGGGTCGTGACCCCCACAAGGGTTTCTATCAGACATCCTGTGTATCAGATACTTACATTAGGATTCAAAGCAGTAGCAAGGTAACAGTTATGAAGTAACAGCAAAATAACTTTGTGGTTGGGACTCACCACAACATGAGGAACTGTATTAAAGGGTCAGTGTTAGGAAGGTTGAGAACCTACTTGTGAGGCAGGACTAGAGAGAGAACAGGCCCTCCACCAGCTGCACTTGGGCACAGAATGGATAGCTGCATAAAGAGGGCTGAAATGCCAGCAGCCCTTTCCTGGGGTCTGTGTGCCCTGCTGTGGCCACCGGTTCCTTCTGGGAGACCTCCTGAGAGGCTCACACCCCAGAATAACGAGAGCCACGACCCCAGATCTCACCATGTGCTCACAGCCTTGGAGGTCTGAGGCCTTAGATGGCGAGGGCTCTGGCACCCGCAGACACAGGGCATGGGGCAGGGACTCTCTGAGAAGCATGAGATAGGAGAAGACTTTCTGAACTATCAAAAAGAGCTCTATACCTAGCTGCAGAAGAGACATGTGACCCTGTGGGCCCTGATGTAGAAGTGACAGAGACGGGATTGAAATCCAGCCTCCCCTGAGCAGGTCATTGCGGGAAACTCGCCTCCCATGTATGGATGGGAAGTGAAGTTGGATAGCATGCCCTCCCCCTCCCCCAGCTCAGGAAGAAAGCAGAGCAGTGGTTAACACAGCAGAGGGAGGGAAGATGCTAACCCCCAGCCAAGGCCCCCATCATCTCTGCACCAGAGACGTCTGGCTGTCAGTCAGAGCTCAGCAATAAGGGCGGGGAGGGCACCAAGAGGGCCCAAGCCCTCAGGCTTCTTCTGAAGTCTGGGCTGGATCACAGAGGTGGGTACCAGGTGCTTCCCTGGACCTCTGAGGTATCTGATAGGCGGTCTCAGGTTATGCCAACCCCTGTCATGGTTCCTCTGGAGCTGGTGTCCTGGGGAACCTTTGCTTATCCACAAGGGAGAGGACATAGGCGTACGCTTACATGGGGGAAGTGGGGCATGTACACTGCAAATGCAGAGTCCGTCGTAGTGCGTGGTGGTGTTTGTCCAGCCAGCCTGGGTACCCGGGCAGCTGAAGGCTCAGTTTACACAAAAAGAAACCCACACTAGCACTGAGTTCATCTTACTGCTGCTTACAGCAGGGTGGTCCTGGGAGGTAGGTGCCAAGTAGGTGTCTGGTTTCTGTGAGTGGCAGTGATGGGGGTTAATGGGTCTGCTAGAGCCTCAGCAGCTTTTCCTGGAGGTGTAAGGCTAGTCAAGGTATTTTAGGCATTCACACAGGTGCCCATGTCAGATGGTGCCCCACCTCACCCCATTCCCCTTGGGGTCCTTGTGGGAGCCTCAGAGCTAGGTCAGGCGGGGAGGCCAGACTTGGGTTTCTTCCTTACTACCTCAGCCACTGGACCTCTATGACACAGGCAGGTTACTGCCCGGGCAAGCCTTGACCTCACATCTGGACAGCAGGTGAGCTGGCTCACTCGGCTCTAATGCCTCTTTCTGGCTTTAATCTGCATATCTGGATTAGTTCTTCTCTTTCCGGCATTGATTGAATCGAGGCCCCTTACTTAAGCACAGATGTCTGCGACTCATTCATAAAAGACATTTCCAGAGGACTTTCTTTGGGCCAAGTCCAAGACACCCATGTCAATCAAAGTGGCCCCTCTCCTCTCAAAGCTCACTGTCTGCAGGTCCCCATTCAGTCACTGTTCAGGGGCACCAAGCCATAGGGAGAAGGCGCAGTTAGGGAGGGCCTCTGGGGAAGACAGGTTAGGATTCCCGGTGAGGAGTTCTCATACAGATCTGCTCCATGCATGTCCACAGATGGTTATGCAAGAGTGTGAGACCAGTGCTAGTCGTGGTCACTGCATATAAACTGGATTGGGGTGAGTAGACGGGTTGGGCAGTGCCACAGACAGTCTTGGTGGACTCTGTTCTGTGTTTAGGCCAAGGGTACCATAGGCTTGTGGGGTTCGAGCAGTCTGTGGGCCTTGAACAGGTGGGTAGTTGGGTAGGAGTGGATGGAGACAGTTTAGATGCAGGGGCAAAAACTGGCTGACGTAGCCATTACACTCTTTGCTAGGGAGGGCGGGATACCTGGGGTGAGAATCTGGGAGCCACCAGGTGGAGACATGCATTTGCATAGAGTTATGACCCTTAGAAACGCATCTTGTGGAAGGAAAAGAGTTGCCAAGGGCCCTGTGTTCGAATCCCAGCTCCCTCCACATCAGCTGGATGATCCTGAAGTCTCTCTTACCTTCTCCAGCCTGGACTTTGGTAAAAATATATAATTACGTCAGAATGCCCCTTTACACCGAGTAGGCTGTTGTAAGGCTCTGACAGGGTCACCAATCTGAAAGTCCTGATGTGTAAAGTAGGTGCTGGGAGGGACAAGTTAATTTTGGGATGAGAAACTGGAGTGTCCATGTTGATGTGTCCTATACATGGTCATTCGGTTAAATTGTCATCGGGTGACACCTGTTGTGTTCTGGTATCCCTTTACCCTGCTCTGTCTCCTTACTCCTACTACCTTTGGGGTGCTGTGCTGGACCAGACCACCAGAGTGGGGCCACTGATGCGGGGGCAGATAGCAGCTGCAGAAAGGTTCAAGTCCAGAGCCCACTCCAAGTCACAGGAGGAATGTGGTCTGAGGCTGGCTGGACCAAACCAAGGAACTGGCAGGAAAGCCTGCGGGTCTCCCTGTTGCAAACATCTTTTCCGGATGACACTTTGAGCCTAAAGCTAGGACTGTATATCTAGGATGTGGCAAAGACCCAGGTGTGGAACTGGACGCTACGGGCCCACCTTGGTCATGTTGCTTCTTGGTTCTGGATCACTATGAGTGAAACATGTTTTAGTTTCCCACAGAGCAGGACAACAGTCAACACATACGTGTTCTTAGCACTATCTACTATTTCTCTGTCTACTGTTCCCTTCTGTTTAGCACCGGCAAGACTGCCAGTCAGGGACAGAGAGCAGCATGGGGGCATCAACTGGGTGGGGGCAAGGCTAACATCCCAGGTCTCTGGGGTAAGCACCCCATGCTTAGGGAGAGGGTGAGCATCTTTCCTACAGAACCCTGTCCCCACCTACTGTACTGTCCCCATTAATGCCAGCTTCCTTGCAACCCTTGCTCTCCCTAGGTGAACAAGGAGGCCTTGTGCCACGGCCTCAGCCTGCTTCAGGTCCCCTCGGTGCTCTCACTGGACATCCAAGCTCTCTACTTGTCCGGGAACCGGCTGCAGAGCATCCTGGTCTCCCCGTTGAGCTTCTATACAGCACTTCGCCACCTGGATTTAAGTGACAACGAGATTAGCTTCCTCCAGCCGGGGGTCTTCCAGGCCTTGCCCTACCTGGAGCACCTCAACCTGGCCCACAACCGGCTTGCCGCGGGCATGGCACTGAACAGTGGTGGTCTGGGCCGCCTGCCCCTTGTGGTCTCCCTGGACCTGTCTGGGAACAGCCTGCATGGCAGTCTGGTGGAGCGGCTGTTGGGTGAGGCTCCGAGGCTGCGCACGCTCTCCCTGGCAGAGAACAGCCTCACTCGCCTGGCACGCCACACCTTCTGGGGTATGCCCGCCATGGAGCAGCTGGACCTTCACAGCAACGTCCTGATGGACATTGAGGATGGTGCCTTTGAGGCCCTGCCCCAGCTGACTCACCTCAATCTCTCCCGCAACTCCCTCACGTGCATCTCGGACTTCAGCCTCCAGCAGCTGCAGGTACTTGACCTGAGCTGCAACAGCATTGAGACCTTCCAGACGGCCCCAGAATCACAGGCCCAGTTCCAGCTGGCCTGGCTTGACCTACGGGAGAACAAGCTGCTCCACTTCCCTGACCTGGCCATGTTCCCAAGACTCATCTACCTGAATGTGTCTAACAACCTCATCCAGCTCCCTACAGGGCTGCCCCAGGACAGCGAGGACCTCCATGCACCGTCGGAAGGCTGGTCAGCCTCTCTACTGTCCAACCCCAGTCGGAATGCCAGCATCCACCCCCTCTCCCAGCTCCTAAACCTGGACCTGAGTTACAATGAGATTGAATTGGTCCCTGCTGGCTTTCTCGAGCATCTGACCTCCCTGCGCTTCCTCAACCTCAGCAGAAACTGTCTGCGATCCTTTGAGGCTCGGCGAGCGGGCTCCCTGCCCTGCCTGGTACTTCTGGACTTGAGCCACAATGTGCTGGAAGCGTTAGAACTGAGTACCAAAGTCCTGGGGTCACTGAAGACATTGCTTCTGCAGGACAACACCTTGCGAGAACTTCCGCCCTACACCTTTGCCGGCCTGGCCAGCCTGCAGAGGCTCAACCTACAGGGAAACCAGGTCAGCCCCTGTGGGGGACAAGCAGAGCCGGGTCCCCCGGGCTGTGTGGACTTCTCTGGGATCCCCACCCTCCATTTTCTTAACATGGCGGGGAACTCGATGGAAACACTCAGGGCAGGCAGCTTCCTCCACACCCCACTTACTGAGCTGGACCTCTCTGCCAATCCTGGTCTGGATGTGGCCACGGGAGCCTTGGTGGGCCTGGAGGCATCCTTGGAGGTCCTGGAGCTTCAAGGCAACGGGCTGGTGGTCCTGAGAGTAGACTTGCCCTGCTTCCGTCGTCTCAAGCGCCTTAACCTTGCTGAGAACCGCTTAAGCCACCTGCCTGCTTGGACACGGGCTGTGTCCCTGGAGGTGCTGGATCTGCGGAACAACAGCTTCAGCCTCTTGCCGGGCAATGCCATGGGTGGCCTGGAGACCAGTCTCCGGCGGCTGTACTTGCAGGGAAATCCACTCAGCTGCTGCGGCAATGGCTGGCTGGCGGCCCAGTTGCACCAGGGCCGAGTGGATGTGGACGCCACTCAGGACCTCATCTGCCGCTTTGGCTCCCAGGAGGAGGTGTCCCTGAGCCTAGTGCGTCCAGAGGACTGTGAGAAGGGGGGGCTGAAGAATGTTAACCTCATCATCATCCTTAGCTTTACACTGGTGTCCGCCATAGTCCTTACCACGCTGGCCACCTGCTGCTTCCTCCGCAGGCAGAAGCTCAGCCAACAGTACAAAGCCTGACGGGGCTGTGGGAGCCTCTTCCCACTCCCTGAGGAAGCCAGAGAGGCAGGGAAGCTGGGGTCCAACTCAGGTTACACAGTGGCCAGGGACTTGGTGTCCCACACACTGCCACGTGGACTACATACGTGGTCCAGCTGTGGCGCTCAAAGTGGGACAGTTCACTGAACAGGGGATGCCAATAGCTCTCCACTGAGCATGTTTCAGGCCACACCCATCTCCGCGTACTAGTAAGTGAAACACGTGCCTATCCTCTGGCAAGAGAGGCTGTCACAGAACCACACAGTGACCCCGTCGTATGACCCCGTCGTATGGGCTTGAGGTGGGGAGGCGATGGGCCCCCAGACCCCGCAGCCCCCAGCTGGTCATGGAGAACCCATCCTGACTGGCCCGTGAGTCGAGCCCGTGAGAGGATCTGTCTGAGCCTTTCCCACCCAGAGCTCTGTCGCATCTGCTGATAATGACTTTCAGCCTCTCTGGAAATGAAGAACTCGTGACCTGAAGAGAGAGCTGGAACTTCCCCCAGAGGTCTTAAATCTAGCCTCCTGGGCTAGACTGCAGCTCCACAGAAGTGTGGTCACCTAGGCTTCCACGCGGGCCCGGGCCGTCCTGTGGCCTGCCTCTGACAGGCCTTTCTCTCCAGCACGCTCTTCTGTCACACACACTGACCCTGGTGCTGCCTGTTCCCCAACCCCCTGCTCAGGCCTCCTTCCATCCCAGCCCCACCCTGGCTTTTGAGCCAAGAGAGGGAGAGCCTCAGCGATCTGGTTCTGCTTTGTGCTCAGCTTAGCAGCTGCAGAGGCGAATTCAAGCCAACTCTCAGAGGTTTCCATGTTATCTGGGTTACACACAAGAAGAAAACAAGGTTCCTTACGTGTCTCCTCTGAGAGCCTCGTGGCTGAGAGAGATGCCGAAGCCAGAAATGAGTCAAGTCCATGTCCTCCCACCTCTGGGGCCAAGGCCTGGCCAGTGCGGTGCCTGTAGGCTGTCAAGTGGACAGGAAGGGGCCCTACCCCAACCAGGATCCAAGCATACCTGCTGCGTATACCCACTCCCTCTCAGACAGGCACCCACAGACCCTCTGTCTCCCTGCCTCAGTGACCCTTCTCTGTAGAAGAGTATGAATTCTTCCTTCTCTTCTTGCTTCCCAAATCTCATCCCTGGAGTTTGAAACCATTGGCTGTAATCTCCCCACTGAACAAATAGGGAAACCTAGGTGCAGGGCCTTGCTCAGAATCACACAAGTCAGTGGAAGAAACCATGGGGGGAATGCAGCTGCAGCCGTAGGGGGTTTGCTTTGTTTGCTCAAAGCCCTGAGCTAGATGCCTGCATTTCCCTCCTCTCAACAGTCACAGCACAAGGCCGGCTATCATTCCAGTCCTCACCAGGCATGGGAAATAAGAGGGTAGAACCCCCCCACACACACACACAAACCCACCACTCATTCTCCAGACCCATGGGCTTCAGGGAGAAAGGGGAGCCCTGGGCCCAGTCACAGAGCCTCCATCATCAGCTCCTCTGTGCTCCGCCCACAGGCTGCCACAGCATCAGTAACGTCCAAGAAGATGGAAACACCACTCTCTCTGCCCCACTCTACAGGGGAGGGAACTGAGGCCCAGAGAAGGTTAAAGGCTCAGAGAACCGATGGGCAGATCCGGGGCTAGAACCCTCACTGGGATAGCTCATGGCACTAGGTGCTGCTGCACACGGCACTCCTCGGCCTGGAGGCCAAGGCCTGGCCCCTGTGCCCGAGCTCTGAAAACACTATATCAATGCTGCTCTCACTTCCCAGGACTGGCCTCCACCAGGCCCTGGGACCTGCTCTTTGTATAACTCACATGAATGTATTAAAGTATAATTTTGGAGAAGCTGTAGCCTGCCAGCCTGCTTACTTCAGTAGCCCATACCCTCACACTTGAGTCTTGACCCTTTCTTCCCCCATCAGGGGCTTTTGATCCTTGTGAGGCATCTGCGGGGTGGGGGGGGGGAGGGAAGAATGAGGCTCTTGGCCTCTGTGCCCTACCCCAACTCTAAAAACTAAAATGCCTGTGGCTCCTTCCTACCTGTCTGCAGCGATGTGCCTGCTGCCTTTCTCTGTGCTCACACTCCCCATCTTAAAACCAGTGAAAGGCCCTGGTACCACTTTCCCATCTCGCCTTCCCTCACTCTCTGTGGCAGGTCCCCTTCCCACCCCACCCCACCCCACCCATCTCCTCAGCCCACCCTACCCTGCCTTAGCTGAGGTCTACCAAGGCCTCCTTGCAAGATCTCCGTACTTTTAGACCTTTGTCCCTGGACTGCAGGGCCCCTCACCTCACCTCAGCCTCCTTAACTCCATCCAGGAAGCTGTCTTCTCCTTCTCAAGCTACTTGTTTTCCAGCCTCTCCGTGTGCCACCCCCAAATGATGGATGTCTAATCTTCCCTCCTAACTGCTTCTATGGAGACATCCAAGCATCCCCTGTCCCACACTCCAGCCAGAGAGTTACCTGTCTCCTGGGGGCTAGAGACCCCAGGGAGGATTTAGTCTACAAGCAGGTCAACTTGAAAGAGGGTGGGGAAGAGAGGGAGGGAGGGAAGAAAGGAGGGAGGGAAGGAGGGAGGGAGGGAGGGTTGAGGAAGAGAGAGGAGCTGCCTCACTGAGGGCAGGCATGGGGAGGTTGTCAAGAGGGTCTCAGGGAGAGCAGCATCAGCTCAGCACATCAACACCTAGGCACTTGCCCTCTGCAGTCTGCTCAGCCTGCTTTTCCAGCAGCCCCCACTCCCACCCTGGCCTCCCAGCACCCTGGACACATCTCCACAGCTGAGTGGCCCCTGGGCCCTCCCCGGATGGACAGCCTTGCCTTCTAAAGATCCCTTCGAATAGTTTTTCTGCCTTCAGCCCCTCACCACAGTACTGATCCTCAGCTGTCTTTCTCCAGAGGAGAAACTGAACTTGGGTTTCACCAGGCAGAGCTAGGGATGGGGAAGTACACAGTAGGGGCTCAGTGAAGGCAGGGTTGGACCAGGCCATCGAATGGGCTGGGTCTGGGAGTCACTCATCCAACAGGACCCCAACAGGACCCTGACCTCCTTTCCTGGCAAATAGCAGAGTTATTCACCTGGCCTAGACCCCTCCCACCCCGCCCCCAGTGAGACAGAAATTCCTGTTTTCAGGGAAACACAATACAGCTGCCAACTAGGTCATCAGAGCACCCGGTTCTCTAAGCTTCCAGCCAGTTCCAGGGAGAGGGAGGCCCTCGAGTGCCCTGCCTGTCAGAGGCCACCTGGAGTGTCATCCTCAACTCTTCCAGTTCAGTAGGCTCTTGCGGTGCCCCACCCCCTTCAGCTGCCTTACTATCTCAGTCCTCCTGATCCAGGGGTCTGGGTCACTGCCCACTGCAAACAGCCCGGTCCTCCAGACAGCCTGCAGAACCTTGGGGGGTAGATACCTGCTGCCCCCAAGCCCCTTTCTGCTGTCACCCACTACGTATTGACCATAACTAAGGGCATCCAGCTAAGTCCACGCTGAGCAGTTGATGGGACCTTATTCCTACAGTGTTTGGAGGGATTTCTATTGTATCTCGAGATTCTAGAGCTGAGACCTAAACCCTGAATTCCCACTCTGAAGCCAGTGATTATTATTTTTTTATTGGTTTTTGCTGTGGCTGCCGTTTTGTTTTTATTATGTTTTATTTATTTGCATCTGTGCACGTGTGGGTGGAGGTCAGAGTATAGCTTGTGAGGATCAGTTCTCTCCTACCATTGTAAATATCGAGGCTTGAAATCAGGTTGTCAGGCTTGGCAGCAAATGCTTTTCTCCACTGAGCCATCTTGCTTGCTTCTGGTTCTTTGTTTTCTGACTCCTGTTTTGGGTGTCCTGTGGTCCAGGTTGGCCTCGAACAGATGACCTTCAGCTCCTGTCTCCTCCTGCCAAGTACTGGGATGACAGGCGTGTACTACGAGCCCAGCAGTGAGCAGCATGGCAGCCCTAGCATCTGACCCTAACAACCCCAAGCTCTCCCCTTCCCTCCTCTACCAGGAATACCCCACTCACCCGACTCACCCACAAACTCCTGCTACCCCTGTCTGAACGGACTACCTCTTCTGAGGAGATGGCCTGGATTGCTTTCTCCTGCTGCCTGTATCCCCATGGAACCCTCGCACCTAGCCCTGTGTGTATGTCTGGGCCACTATCAGAGTGAGAACCCTGCAGGGTGGGGGTTGGGGAGAATTCCTACCCAGAATCCTCTGTGTGTCTCTAGGGACTGTAGGCTCAGAAAAGATTTCCAGAATTAATGGCCCCTGCCCTCCAGGACTTAGGAACTCTTGGGCTCCTGACTAGTCTTCAGACAGACCCAGGGGATCCAGAAAGGGCGGAGGAGGGCAGGACATGAACTTTCCAGAGCACATAAGTGCTCTCTGGCTAACCTTGCTGTCCTGTCTCCCCTTGCCCTGTGGACTCTGTTATCTCTGTTCTTCCATTCTCTATACTACTCGTCCTCTCATCCTGTCTCCCCCCACCACTAGCACCTCCATCTCCCTGGAAACAGTTGTGCTGAGAACAGGAGGACTGGGGGCTGGAGGGGAGGTCTGGGCTGTTTATAGGAACTGGAGTGGCTCCATCCATCAGCTCTGTTTGGAGCTCAGATCAAACATAATAAACAGCCTGGCTCCTCCCCAGCTGTGCTCTCCCTGAACTCAGTCATCCCAATTTCAAGCTGGTTCTCAGGACCCAGCTCCCACCCCACACAGCTCCCACCTCCAACCTCCCATCAGAAGGCCTGCACAGAGAGAATCCTGTCTGTGAAATCAAACTCAGATCCGGGGCCACCCTTGCTGTGGAAGTGAGGGCAAACTGCCCTGTTGTGTCTCCACTTCTCCATCTGCATAATGGGCTCACTAATAAACAAGCTTATTTTCAATGCCCGAGTGCTTGAACACACTCGAGGTCCTGGGTGCTGGCTCTTGGGAAGCCTGGGGACAGTTAAACAAAGCCTGTGCTATGGGAGGAGAGGCTGCAGCACAAGCCAGGAAGCTGTCGTGGTGAGGGAGATTTTGTGTTCTGAGAGTTTGTTTGCCTCTAGGCACCGGTCTCACAGCTGGAGCGATGAGAGGCTTGGAAGGCCTCTGGGCTGCCTATGGGGACAGCAGGGTGTCAGTGTGAGGCAGAGAGGTCCAAGGTGGAGCCCCATCTGGCTGCAGGAGAGCCAAGCGCAGTGAGGTTTCATCCTTGTGCTCTCCGCTCTTTCAGCACCACTCAGCATTCTGGAATCTTCTCTCAGCAGGAGAGCTTCCAACTTGCCTGGCTCCACCCTTCCAAGTTGCGGACTCTGTTGTGTGTTCACCCCACCTTCCCTAAGACACCCTACAAAGTGAAGATTCAGGAAAACCTACAGACCAGCAGCAGCTGGTGCTTCCGATGAACCAGAGAACAAACGGAGAGTAAAGAAAAGTGTGGATCAAAGGAAAGGAGACAGCTGAACAGATCTCTGAAAGCAGCGATGGCTGCAGCCATGGGGACTCCTGAGTCTTCTTTTTAATTCATTCTCTCTCTCTCTCTCTCTCTCTCTCTCTCTCTCTCTCTCTCCTCTCCTCTCTCTCTCTCCCTCCCCCCTCCTCTCTCCTCCTTCCCTCCTTCTTCAGCCTCTCCCTCTTCTCCCCTCCCCTTCCCTCCCCCCTCCCCTCCTCCTTCCTTCTTCCTCCCTCCCCTCCCCTCCCTCCCCCCTCCTATACACATTAAGAACAATGACAAATTGTGCTGAACTATGACAGGAGAGTCAGGGAGACAGGGAGTGGGACCTAGGAGAGTTCCCTCTGAGGACCTGCTGGGGGCTGAGAGATAAGGAGGGGCTCTCTGGATGATACCCCTCAGATATAACTAAACACTTTCTGAGAGCAGAGACAGAGCCGTGGACCTGGGGCTGAGGCCGGCTCTGCACTGAAGGCAGTGGCTCTGAGATGCCCCCCCCTCACCTACCCCAGATTCTTTTGATTCCGTTCTGGAATCATGAAGGAAACCAGTGGTGGTGGGGAGAGGTTGAGGGGTGTAGGGAGGGACCCATGGGTGTGTTGTTGTGCTGAGGGCATGAGAAGCCCAATTCCAAAGGCCCGAGTTTTCAGAAATACTGCTATTCTTATTAGCTTGCCAGAGATGAATGGTTTCTGGTCTCTCCACATTGTTCATGTCAGCCCGTCCCACCAGCTTCCCCAACCATATTTCATCCTTCTGTCTGAGCTGCTGTAAGCTTTCCCTGGAATTCAGTCATTGCTGACCAAAAATAAACTGTGTGCAAAAACAAATATGTGTAAATTAGAGATTTTCACTCACTGGCTTTATCAAAACATAGGACTGTATAGTCTCTGTGCCTTAAAACACACTCAACCATATTTCAAAGAAATCCCCTCAAATAAACAGATGGACCTCTGTTTGTGTTTTGGAGTTCATGATATTCCAGTATTAACGTTCTTGATGTGTTTAGCCACTTATCATGGAGGGACATTGCTTTCATTTTTTACACTCTTTTGGAGAATTTCATACATGGATACGATGTCTACATGATGTCTCCCCTTTTTCCCTGCCTCCAGCTTCTCCCATCTTCCCCAGCTCGCCCACAAATTCATGATCTCTTCTGTGATTATTATTGTTATGTATGTGTATGGATTTACACACATACATACATAAATATAACCTACTAAGTGTGTTTATTGTTCATATGTGTTTTTATTTATGGCTGACCACTTAGGATCGAATAACCCATCAGGGGCCTCCTCCCTGGGGAAGGCTGATTCTCCCTCTCTTAGCAGCCATTAATTGATTGTAGCTCTTCATGTAGGAGTGGTATCTTAAAAGATTTCCTGCATGCACATTGGAATGTCAGCTGGTGCTGTTCTTGTGCAGGTCTTGTTTGTGTGACCATATTGTTAAAATGTTGTAGGTTGATGTCTGTATGCAGGTGAGGACTGGCACAAGTTAGGTCAAGGCCATGAATGGACAGTAAAAAAGTAAGGCAGGGACAAAGTTTTTTGTAAGGGGAGGGAGAAGGGAAAGTGGGAGAATCAAGATACAGATAGAGAAGGACGACCCAGATCCGGGTGGTCTTAAAAGGCCCTAGATATATTTCTTAAGGGATGGACGTCTGTAGGTCAATTTATCTTATCTAGGTGGCCGGTTTATTTCCTTATCAATTGGTTGTGAGTTTATTGTGTGGATGTATTGTGGATTGGGAATTTAACATATAAAGGTGATTGTTGGGTTACAGTTTGTTGAGTCTTGATTACACCGGGTTGTTGGGAGTTCTTACTTTAACTACCAGGGGGCGGTTACTGGGAGTGTGTGGGCAGGGATCCGCCATAGGCCAGCCCAGGCTGGACTTCTAGAGCCCTGATTTTACTGGGTAGTTGGAACCAGGGAGTTCTTAGCTAGCAGAGAGCCGAGGGGAGAGACACTAGTCAGAGATAAATTATGGTTAGTTCCAGATGGCCCTCCGGTGCCGGAATTAACTCTAGAGACCAGCGTGGCAAGGTGCCGCAATGGAATGGCTCTCGGATCACCTGGTCAGAGAGTACTTGGGGGCGACGTGGAGCCACCAAGATAAAGATACCAAGTAGTGCTATATGGCCCCATGGGTGCCAGCACTAGAGCGGGATAAAAGGTTACCTATTTTTTAATATTTACCACAACCAAATGTCATGGACATACTTACCTAGCAGGGGAGATGCCATGGTTGGGAAGGTGGTTTTCTCAGGGCAAGGCGTAGCCATTGTGTTTCAGATGTCCTGACTCCTGAAATTTCCCAAAATTCAGGAATCTTGACTTCATAATTTGTGGTAATAAGGAACTAGGTTCATGCTCTCCCCTGCTAATGAAGATGATTGACAGTGGTGATGGTGGTGGCGTAATGATGGTGGTGGTGATGATGATGGTGATGATGATGATGATGACGGTGATGAAGGTGTGATGGTGATGATGATGATGATGATGATGGTGATGAAGGTGTGATGGTGATGGTGGTGGTGATGATGATGGTGATGATGATGATGGTGGTGATGGTGGTGGTGGTGATGATGACCACGACAATGAAGATAATTCATGGGCACAGCTCCTACCATACATAGACTATTTTACAATCACTTTGGTCCTCTGGCTCGTGCAATCTTTCTGCCCCCTCTTCCTTAGTGTTCCCTAAGCCTTAGGTGTAGGGGTTGAGCTGTAGATGTTATCAATCAGGGTGGGCCAAAGCCCTCGGACTCTATGTCTCTGGAAGCTTTCACAGACATAGCCCAGTGCGTGCTTCTGAATTCAACCAAATTAACAAACAGAAATAGCCGTGGATACAGATAGACAGAAAATAGACATCAGATGGTAGCAAAAAATAAGTAATATATTCTAAATCCCTGTTGATTTAGAATTTTACAGAATGTTATGTACATGATTGCTTTGCCTGCACTCATGTCTGTGCACCACATGTGTGCTGGTGCCTAAGGAAGCCTGAGGAGTCAGATCCTCTGGAAAAGGAGTTCACGGTCAGTGGTGAGCCATCTCGGAGGTGCTGGGAACTGAACCCATGTCCTCTGGAAGAGCAGCCTGTGCTTAATCGAAGAGCCATCTCTCCAGCCCTGATTTAGAATTTTTCCATTAAGTTTATTTATTCACTTTACATCTTGATTGAAGCGCTCCCTCCCCTCTCAGTTTCCTCCCTTCACGTGTCCCCTTCCCACCCCTTCCCTTTCACCTCCCCTGGCACCTCAAGCCACTGCAGGACTAGGCACATCCTCTCCTACTGAGACCAGACAGGACAGTCCAGTTAGGCCCAAACTCAAGATCCACCTGCCACTGCCTCTTTAGTGTGGACTAAAGGCGTGCGCCACCACACCGGGCTCTTCTGGGATTTACATGTAAGTTTTTAATTTTAAGATGCATTACCGTGTATGTGTGTGGTATGTATGTCTGTATTATAGGTGCATGCATACTGTGGCACACACGTGGACTCCAGATGACAGCCATCAGTGTTTGGTTGGTTCTCTCCTTTCACTGAATGTTCTGGAGAGGGAACTCGGGTGGTCCGACCTGCATAGCAAGCCTCTTCCCCTCTGAGCTGCCTCACCGGCCCACATTTAAGTTTCTAAGTAGCCCGACATAGACCTCTACTTATGAGTCGTGCAGAGATCAAACTCGATTTGCTTTCAGGTGAATTTATTGAAATTCATATGTCACTCTGTCAAACATCTATGTTCTAATATGTATTTGGGATCTATCTGAATTCTGGTCTGTCTCACTGACCTGTTCCTATATCGGCTCCCTGATGTCTGTTTTACTTTAGTTTGATACCTGCAAGACAAGTCCTCTTGCTGGTGTTTTCTCCACCCGCTCTGGGATATCTGTGGGAATCTCTTTCCCCACAGAAGCCTGGTGGTCATGGCTCTTCCTGTACATCTCTCGTAAAAACTGCTTTGGGTGGAAATGTGCTGAGGTCCGACCTTTTGTCTGTCTTTCTTTTATTGTTGGTTTGCTGTTTGTTTTGAGGCAGAGTCTCTTGTATCCCAGGCTAGCCTTAAGCACTCTATATAGCTGAGGGTGATATTACAATCCCAGACTATATGGCCCCAACTTCCCACACTCTAGGATTCAGACATTGCTACCACACCTGGATCACACACGACTTAGAGTAAGTGCTCCCTTGTTCAATTTACTTCTTAGTATTTAACTATTCAATGTTGTAAATGAGTTTGCAAATATTTATGTTTACGAACATTATAAATGTCAAAAATCAGAAAACCATTGATTTTTATATTTACCTTATATTTGAGAATTTTGTCATTATTTTTTGATTTTATCATTATTTTTGTCATTTGTTTCTTTACTAGAAGCCCCTGGGCTTCCCTGGCCACAGCCATTTAGTTCCTGTCTGACCATCTGACACCTCTCCAGGTGACACTCAGTTCCAGTGGCTCCTCGCCTCTCCCTAGCACCACGATTTCCTTCTCTGATCCCTCTTCCCAAGGCCCTGGTCTCCCTGGTTAGTAGGAACAGGGACGGAGTCTACTCTCTAGGCCAAAGATTGAGTGCCGATGGTCTTGGGGTCAAACTTAGCCTTCAGTCTTGCTCGATTTGGCCCACACAAGCATTGATACAGTTTTGATTAGTTTACAATATTTAGAAGCTGGAGTAGTTGTTAGACATTGAAGTCTGGGCTTGTCTCTGTGGTGCGTGTGTGCGTGCCTGGACAAAGTAAGAACTAACGGCTGACGAGTGTCTTCCTCTGTCGTTCTCTACCAGCATCCTAGGGTTCTACTGCTAGACGCCATGACTATGGTGTTCTTATAAAGGAGAAGAAAATAGACACAGTTTCACTCCAGAGGTTTAGGCCATTGTCACCATAGCAGGAAGCATGGCGACATAAAGGCAAACGTGTCAGTGGACAGGCAGCTGAGAGTTCTGCATCTGGATAGGCAGGCAGCAGGAACAGCAGGCGAAACACTGGGTCTGACTTGAGCTTCTGAGACCTCAAAGCCAACCCCCTCAGTAACACACATCCCCTACAAGCCACACCTACTCCAACAAGGCCACACCTCCTAAGAGTGCCCCTGCCTGTGAGCCTATGGGGGCCATTTTCATTCAAACCTCCACAACCACGCTTATCCTTATTTTGGTTTGAATTATCTTTTGTTAAAGAATACAAAGAAAACAAGGACCTTTTGCTGTTGCTTTAATTTAATTTATTTATTAATATATTTAGTAGTGTGTGTGTGTGTGTGTGTGTGTGTGTGTGTGTGTGTGTGTGGTGCATCTGTATGGGGTGGACATGTATGACACTTATGGAGGTCAGAAGTCAACCTTGCAGAACTGTTTCTCTCCTCTCAACTTTTAGTGGGTTCCAGAGAGCAACATGTGCATGCAGCTCGTGCCTTCGCCCTCTGAGCGTCTCACCGGCCCTCCACCATGCTTTCTGAGACAGGGTCTCTCACTGAACCTGGAACTTGCTGACTCAGCCATGCTGGCTGCCCAGGGACCCCTGAGATCCTCCTGACTCTGTCTCCCCAGGACACGACAAGCACGCACTACCATACCTGGCTTTTTTGTTTTTTAATGTGGTCTGGAGACATAAACTTAGGTCTCCATGTTAGTTTAGCAAGCACTTTACTGTCATCTCCCAAGTTCTGATTTCTCTCAAGACGCCGTATAATGTGGATCATAGAGTAATGTGTGGCAGGAGCTATGGAATGGCACCTCCCATCTTGACTGTGACTTTCTCAAGGGCAGGGCAGTCTGTCTTCTCAAATCCCCAGCACATAATACAGAGCCTGGTTTTGCTGAGAGTACAGAAGGGCCCTTCCTTTCCTACCACACCATGCACATGTATTAAAAAAGTGTAAGCTCACCAGTCAATAAGCACTCAGAACCTGATTGTGCCCTGTCCCCTTGGCAGTAAGCAAAGCACACAGACAGACCATTTTCCAAATGAGAGTTTTGACTCATAAAAGAGACATAAGATTCTATAGGGAACCAGTTCTTCTGAATGCAGTTGTCAAAATGTTTTTTTTTTCCTTAAACCACACTGAGATTTCACAAGTTCTCATTAGCATATGACAAAACATGGCAGGTGTTCTGACTTGTGCTTTCCAGGCCCTGATGGATAAAGGATGTTTTCAGAGACCCATGGTAGCTCTGACACAGCTCAGAGAACTCTGACTTCTGCCTGTGGCACTATGGGATTGTGGCCCATGTCCAAACAGGGAGAACTGCTGCACATCAAGGAGAGGCTCATGTCGGGGGGAAGGCCTAGGCCTTGGTTTGGGGGTTGTTTCCTCAGCTGAGTTCTACCATGGACCTTGCAGGTCACAGTTGTTCCTTCAGAAGTGTGAACAACAGCAATGACACCCAGAGCCAGTCACAGGGAAGAACAAGCCTGTCACAATCATCCTCATTTCGGGTGGGACATGTTGGTCCGCCTGTCTGTAGGCCCCTTTGGTGCTACGTTCAAGAATTTCAAAAATGTGTTATCTGCTTTGACCCAGAAATTCCATCTCTAGGAATCGGTCCTAAGGAAATAAGAAACTAGTCCAAAAAAAAAAAAGTGTGAGAATGTTTATAACAGCCAATGAACATATCCAGGTTTTTTGGAGCCTGGTGTTTATATAATTTAGGAGGGTCCCTTTAACACAAAGAATGCAAAATAAGGGTATGGAACTGTTAGATCCCTCTCGGGCCTTTGGAACACCCTGGGCAATTGAGTGGGCTTTGATCGGTTTCCCATAGGTTCACTGTTTCAGTAGTCCCTGATGCCATGTAGAAATTAATATCTTCTAATGGTCAAACATTTAAAAAGAGAACATGCTATCAGTGGTAGTCAGTTTTAAAAGTAAACCAAGAGCCTTTAAAGAACCAACAGTTGTATTTTACCTACAAGGTTGACTAACAGCTCCACTGAAATTCCTGAATTCCCAATTGCACCTGAAATTGCACTGGAACTGCTGATGGCCGCGAACTTCCTAGATTGTTAAATAAAATAAATTATAATAAACTGTTAAAAAAAAATAAAAAAAGTAAGACAGAGCCTTAAAGAACCAACAGTTGGGAGTTGACATAGTGGACTACACTATGGCTGCCTGGATGGGAGAGAGATCAGCCAGCTGTGCAACATGGTATGAACATAGAGCCTATTCGTTGACTTGGGAAAATGACCAAAATACAAAGTCTTAGTCTCCTCATTGCTGGGACAGCCACCTGGCACAGCCACTTAAGGAAGAAAAGATTTGTTTCTGCTCACAAGGTGAAGGCACAATAATCTAGCCTCTTTGCCTTGAGGCTGTGTCTCAACACGTAAGCTCTCAGCTACTGCTTCAGCACCATGCCTGCCTGCCTGCCTGCCTGTCTGTCTGTCTGTCTGCCTGCCTGTCTGTCGGTCTGCCTGTCTGTCTGCCTGCCTGCCTGCACACCTGCCTGCCACTACCCTCCCTGAGGTGAGGTCATGGACTGTAATCCTCCAAACTGTAAGCCCTAAATTAAACACTTTTTTTTTTTTTATAAGTAGCTCCGGTCATGCTAGTTTATCACAGCAATAGAGCAGTAAACCAAATATGGTGTGACCAAAGATCCCAGTTTTTGGTCAAATCACTTATTAGTTATGAGTTATGGTTTGAATGTAAGTGTCCTCCACAGGCTCCTGTTTTCAATGCTGGGTCTCCAGTGGGCAGCACTGTTTTGAGAGTGTCCAACAGCTTTGGGAGGTAGGGATCTCCTGGAGGTTGCTGGAGGTTGGTCCTTGGGGATAAATTATCTAGGCCCATTTCTAGTTTATCTCCCCTTTCTGGGCCACTATGATGGGAGCAGTTTCCACCACACACTAACCACCATGAACTGATTCCAGGCCTTCCTTGCAATGATGGGCGGCCCCATGACCGAAATAAGTCCCTTCTGCTCATAAGCTGCTCTGTCAGGCCACAGTTTTACAAAAGGAACATAGATTGTGTCTTGGAGTCATGGCTGTGCAGAGCCTCAGAAGCAACTCCAAGGTCCAGCAGGACACAGCAGCCTCTGACCTGCTCATGCCATGCCCTCCAGCTCTAAGCAGGCCCTGGACAGAGAAGTCAAGCAGGAGTCAGCTTTCTGGAAGAGAGTCTTATCTGGGCCACTGGGGCCAGAACTAAGAGGACTCAGAGCTTGACCTGACTCCTCCCTGGGAAAGTCTACAGATGAAAGGCAGGCGGGAGCTTCCACTGGTGGCAACACGCACAGCAAAGGCTGCAGTGAGAGTGGCCTCCTCATCCTTAGACCTTGGCAGTTGGAGTGTTTCCTGTATGTGACCATACAAGGCACCAGCCCGACTAAAGGATCCCTGCCCTGTCAAAAAGGGATCTCTTACAGAGGGTTCCTCAGCAGGAGAGGGCAGGTACAAGTGTCAGTCAGGTGCTATGGGACACAAGCCAGGGACCAACTGTAACAGGTCCAAAAAGGGAAATGTTTGTCTCTTAAGAGCAGACCAGAGCTCTTAAGAGCGCCACCCAGAGGGGTCTTACTGCAGTTACCAGGGACCCCTACATCCTTATATCTCAGATGCCTGCCCAATCCTGAGACTGATGCAAAGTTGCAGAGCAGGTAAGAGAGGGGTTGGGGATTTAGCTCAGAGGTAGAGCGCTTGCCTAGGAAGCGCAAGGCCCTGGGTTCGGTCCCCAGCTCCGAAAAAAAGAACCAAAAAAAAAAAAAAAAGAGAGAGAGATGCAGCAGGGTGAGCCCTGTCCTCTCTGGATGCCTCAGTGATGGCCTGGCTGAGTGCCACAATGGGACAGAAACTCAGAAAGAGTGACAAATGCCACTTCATTTGTTCATCTTTGGAATGCTTACAGATGGTAAACTTTACTCTTAATACTACTTCAGTTCCTGTGTCTGTGGCCTGTCCTCCCAGGTGCTAGGGTCACAGATACACACCACCACACCCAGTGAATTGTTTACTCATGAGCGTTTAAGAGTTGTCTGTGTGTTTTTGGACCATAGTCCTTTGTTAAATAAGTCTCTTGTAACCATTTTCTCCCACAGATTTGGGAGAAATTTGGGCTGTCTTAGATTTTTTTTTTAACTCCTTTTAATTTTTTTTATGTTTAGTTTTAAAGCACGAGTGATCATCTCGATTAGACATACATTTTGTTCTTATGAGTCAGTTTTTTTGAAAGGTTATCACAAGTAGTTCAGTATTGCCTTAGGAATTTCAATAAACTTGAGTCATCAAACAAACTTCTGCCATGACTTTTGGAAGAATTTCAAGCTTGTGGAGGAAATGCAAGAATTATATACACCCCCCCCCAGCTCCCTCTGCATGGATTCTTAGTGGTTTTAACATTTTGTCACCAACTCTCTCCCTATGTATACATTTTTCCCTGACCCATTTGAAAGTGACACACATAATGGGAAGATATTCTTTTATATAGAGAAATTTAACATAGATGTAATGTGAGCTAAATGTGGTGGTTTGAATGAGAATAACCCCACAGCTCATGCTTGAATACTTGGTCTCCAGTCGATGGAAATGTTTGGGAAGAATGAGAAGGTGTGGCCTTGTTGGGGAGGTGTCTTGCCAGGGGTGTGCTTTATAGTTTTAAAGCCTCACACCAGGCCTAGTATCTCTCTCTTTCTGCCTCCTATGGATCCAGATATAAAGCTACTCCTCCAGCACCACGCCTGTCAGCTTCCAGACATGATGATCATAAACCAACCCTCTGAAACTGTGAGCAAGCCCAGTTAAGTCCTTTGTCTTAGAAGAAATGCCTGGGTCCTGGTGTCTTTTTACACAATAGAACAATAGCCAAGACACTAACCATCAAGCAAGAGCCAAATTTCACTAAATGACCCCATTATCCCTCCTTTGTAGCACCCTTTCCATCCCTGGCAAAGTCTAAGGTCTCCTTTAACACTGGTCAGTCTGCCACTCTTTCAAAGTCATTTATCACATTGATCCTTTAGATGGGTGCGGATTGGTTATCTTGTAGACAAGTCTTTAATTTAGTCTTGTCTGGGTCTTCTCTGTCCATCCTGCCTTTTTTTAGTTGGAAAACACTTTGTAAACATAAAACTAAATTGTTCTTCCTGCTCCAAAGCTGCCATAGGATACACTGAGCTCCAGAACACATGGAAATTCGCCTTCCCAATAGCTAGTCCTTCCTCCAGGAGACATCAGCTGTTGGATTTAGTGCTGTTCTGAGATTTGCCCAGAAAGAGCACCAGCTCACAGGTGGAGTGCTCAGACCCCATCACTGCCTGTTCCTCACCTGTGGCTCTGAAAGCCTCAAGCTGGTCCACTTTCCAGAGAAGCTACTGGAACCTGGAAACATTCATATACACTTGCTAGTTTCTTGGAAAGATGATTTCAAAGGTTCTTGGAGAAGAAATTTCAGAAGCCACGGAGCCTCCACACCCTCTTGGGTTACACCACCCTCCTAGAGACCCTACTAGTCAACTGTCCAGAATCTCTCTGACACCAATCCTTCCTGGGTCTTTATGGAATCTTGCGTATTTGCTGATAGTGTTGGTCATTAGAGATCAATTTAACCTTTAGTGTCTATCCCCATCCTTGATGTCAAGGGTTGGGGCCAGAAGTCCAGAGATTTTCCAGTGATTGGCTGTCAGTGGGGGTTACCAGAGGTCTCAGCCATCCTGGTTTTAGCACCCAAAGGACACTGGTATCATACCAAGGATCTACAGACAGAGATCATATATATGTTTCTTGTTTATCTCAGCATGACACAAGAGTAATACATGTTTTCCTCAGGAAACTACAGGAAGGCTCTTTCCATCAGCTCCTTTTGCATCTGTAAGATTTCTCTCCTTATAACAACAAAAAATGAGATTTGACTTATTTCTAATACAGTCCCTTTGAAAAGCTTTGAGATTATGCCAGACATGATATATAACCAGTGATTCCAGCATTTGGGCAGTGCAGCAGGAAGATTTGAAATTCAAGGTCATCATTAGCTGCATAGTGAATTCCAGATCTAGAAAAAAAAAAAAAAAGAACCAACTAGGGCCAGGGAGATGGATCAGTGGATAAAGTGCCTACTTGTGCAAGCATTAGGTCCTGAGTTCAGATCCTCTACACTCATATAAAAGCCAAGCATGTTGGCTTGGGGGATCAGGGCAGAGGCAGGCAGATCTTCGGGTCTCCATGGCCAGGCAGTCTAGCTAAACAATGAGCTCTGGATTCAGTGAGTAAACCTGTCTCAGAAAATAAGACAAGAGTGATAGAGGAAGATACGCAAAGTCCCCTGTGACCTCCATGCATACAGACAAACATACATGCTTGCTTATCATATACCATGTGCCCATAAGCACATGTATACACACACACACACACACACACACACACACACACACACACACACACTCACCAAGCAACCCATGATCCAGGCTATGAGATCTACTTATCTGGGATGAGAGGCAGGAAGACCAACACTGTTGTCAGAAAGAGCTGTGCCATGATTCTATCCCACCAACTCTAGCTTTACATGTGTTTGGGGCGAGAGAGGTAAAATGAGATTTGATGAAAAATAAGAGTGGATGGGAGATCCTAGTAGATTTTTAAAAAAGATTTTATTTATGTATTTGAGTATACTGTCTTTGTCTTCAGACATAACAGAAGAGGGCATTGGATCCCATTACAGATGGTTGTGAGCCACCATGTGGTTACTGGGAATTGAACTCAGGACCTCTGGAAGAGCAGTCAGTGCTCTTAACCCCTGAGCCATCTCTCCAGTGCCCCCTAGTTGACTTTTGTCTTCTCTAATGGTGGACTTATGCCAAAAAACATTTCATTTGGCCATGGAGCTCCTCACAGCCAAGCCCCTCACGCTATGTTGAGCTGGACATTGGCCTGTGGTGCTCCAGGAAAAAGGAGTCAAACACTAAAAATGGTCATCGTTGTCATGGCAACTTCTGATCTTCTGGTCGATCCCATTATGGTTTTACCCATAGCCGTATTTCACTGTCTGTAATTTTACCTCATACCCATGAGACCCAATGCCACAGGCTAGTGAGACAGTTCAAATAGGTAAAGGTACTCGCTGACAAAGCTCATGGCTTGTGCGCTGATACCTACACGATAGAAGGAAAGAAGTTATTCTCTGACCTACACGTGCAGACTTACATGAATTAAAACATAGTAACAATTTTTCAGACTATAAAAAGATCCGACCTCACCAGACCTTCACATACCTCTATACGGTTCACTTCTATGACACACGAGTGTTCACAGGCACTTGATATTTTAAAAGGTGGGGAAATGACCTTCTACCACAAGTTGACATTGTGAATCGTGGCTAGGGTGCGGTTATTTGGTGGCTTTGCTCTTTCAACAAGGGTGTCAACTGACCTATGTCATTGCAGACATCAGGGACCGTCTCCTCAGCAGCTTCAGTAAGAGGCAGGCCCTGCAAATGGGGAACCTCAAATCAGGGATCAGAACTGAGGTGTCAGTGTATGGCTGTAACCCCAGCGAGTGGGAGGTGGAGGCAGGAATTCAAAGCCAGCCTTGGCGGCTACTTAGCCGGTGTGAGGCCAGCCTGTATAAGCGATGTGAAATCCTGTCTCAAAAAGACAAACCAAGTGGGGTCTGGAGAGATAGATCAGCGGTTAAGAGTGCACACCCTTCTTGCAGAGGACCCGAATTTGGTTCCTAGAACCCGTATCAGACAGCTTACGACTACCTGTAGCTGCAGTTTCAGGGACACCCAATGCCTCCAGCCTCCATGAGAACCACGCTCACTTATACACACATACCCTACACACATAGTTAAAAGTAAACAACCTGGACAGCTCAGTGAGTGAGGGTCGTTGTCACCAGGTCCAGAACCTGAGTTCAAGCCCCAGGTTCTACGTTCAGAAGGAGAGAATCGACTCCTGCAAGTTTCCCCTGATCTCCACGTGTGTGCTGTGGCATACAGACCCCTACACACACAGTAAACAAATAAATAATAAACAAACAAATAAATAAATGTGATACAGTTTTTATTTTAAAGGAAAATAGCTACACATCAACCAGTAATCAAACTGCCCTTTCGAGGCAGGGTCTCAAGTTATCCCAGTCGGCCTTGAACTGGCTATGTGCCCAAAGATGAATTTCTAATTTTCCTTCCAGTATTCCCAAGTCCTGAGATTACTGTGTGTGTACCACTATCCCAGATTGGGGTGCTGGGGATCAGACCCAGGGCTTTGTGCATGTCAGGCTGCATCGACCCTAGGCTGCTGACATTTCTTCCTCAGTTTGTCTCCCAGCCCATGCTCATAAGCGATCTAGCCTGTGCCTCTCACCTGGGACTGCACTCAGGTGGTCTTGCCTGGTCTCACTATGGTCTCTCTGTTTTATGTAATAGGACCTCACTATGGTCTATCTGATTCCCACAACCCCGCCATGGTTCCCCCAATCCACAGCTTCCACTGCCACATAATTGCCCGGTAGAATGTACCCTTAAGTACCCCAGCGGTGTGCCTCAGTCCACCCTTCTTACCACTACAGGATCTACACCCTGACTGCCCGTGGGCTGCTCACACTATCTCCAGTCTTTTCCATGTCTGCCATTCTCAGTGCTGCCTGTCTCAGCCTTCCTGGCCATCCACAGTCAGCATCAACACTGCCTGTGTCTGGACAGCTTCAGCCCCCTCTTCCCTAGTGCTTTCCTAGGGCTGGCTCTGCTCTGAGACCAAAGACACAGTCTTAGCAGTGGCTCAGGCTCCACCTCCAAGCTCTCCACTACAGCAAGGAGATGTCTCAGTACAGGAACAGAGTACAAAGGCTGGATACAAATGGAGAGAAAGCATTGTATTTGCAACAGAAAAAACTTTCCTGGCTAGGATGGTAACAAAATAACAAACTGCTCAGCTCCTAAAGCTGAAGGCTGACAAAGTTTGAGATCAAGGAATTAGCCAAGGTTTGCACCCTCTGAATATTAGAAGGGATCTATTCCTGTCTTCCAGGTTCTGGAAGGTTCTAACTTGTGGTGAAATAGCTCCAATCTACACATGGCCTTCTGATATATGTGTCTTCTGTCCACACTTTAAAACTGCACCAGCCATTTTAACCAGCCCCCGTCTGCAGTGACCCAGTTTCTGGGGTTAGGCCTGCAACAAATGAAACTGAGGGGATGAGTAGGACTCACCCTCCAATAGACAGGCCCAGACCCAGAGGACAGGCAGGAGGGGGAAGGATGGCACTTGACTTCTGCTGATGTCCTGGCCAGGCTGGGACCAGGAGAAAGCTGGAGCACAGGCTGGTGACCAGGGCTGCTGGGTCACACAGATGAAATAGGTACGGGGCTCTGAGGAGGTGGGAGTGGGCCTGGATGGGAAGGGAAATGAGGAATAGTCGAGGGAGTCAGCCTCACAGGAGAGCTAAGGAACTGACCTTAGTGGCATCCAACGTCAGACCCTGCCAGATATGTTAACTTCTCGGGATATTCTCGATTCTCCTAAACATTTATTTGGGAAGATGTATGAGCAACTTCATATTGTGCACGTGGGTGCAAGTGCTGGTCGAGCTGTCCAAAAGTCATGCTCTGGTATATTTCTCTAGCTGTTTTGAGATAGTCTTTTGTGGGCCTGAGACTCATTCAGTCTAGGCTGGATGGCCAGCAAGCCTCAGGGATGTCTGTCCGCAACGCAGCTCTGGGGCTAGAAGCACATGCCACCACACCTAGCTTTTTGATGTGGGGTTTTTGATGTGGAGTCTGAAGACCCTTGTGTTTGCACAGCAAACAAGCACTTTACTAACTGAGGTATCTCCCCAGCCCCTCGTAAACATTTCTATACGGTAGAGATACCATCCTTCCCTTCTAGTTGAGGACAGTATAGCTCCAGAGTGCTATGGGCTGATCAAAGCTGAGCAAGGTTTGAACTCAGGAGGTCTGACAACAAAGCCCATGCGTGTCCAACTCTGAGCACAGCCTCTCCCTCAGCACCCCACATTCATGCTCAGCTGAACTCCAGCCATCTTCTCGGGCTGACTCATTGAGGACGCTTCTGTACAACCTCCTCAGTCTGCATCGGATCTAAGCCGTAGCAGAATTCGTTACCGGCTCAGGTTCAGTCCACAAAGTTAGCATTCTACCCTAACCATGTCCTGAAGGTTTTCAAAGGTGCTTCAGGCTGCTTGGGTATTTTGGGAATGAAGTTGTGTAGGCAACATAGCCTAGATGTCTACAGACCCTCATCTGGAGGAGGCTGGAGTCAGCAGGTCCATTCCCAGTGTCTAGTGGTAGTGATGATTCTGGAAGGCATTCTGGGGCTTTCGCGGGTGGTGAGGGAACACAGCTCCCTTATCCACAGTAGAGACTCGTAAAACACACTGTGGTATCAGCCTTTTCCTTCGCTGTCCCCTCTCCTGACATTTTTACTCTTGCCTCACAGCAACTGGCAGCACGGAGCTCTTGTTTCACAGAGGTGGGCGGGGGCATTGTTTATTTGTTTGTTTGATATTGACACAGAACTCAATACAGCACAGGCTTTCTTGAATTTTCTATGTAGCCAAGGGTGACCTTGAACTACTGATCTTCCTGTCTCCATCTTCTTGATAATGGGCTTACAGGCATGGGCCACCACATCCAGTTTATGAAGTGCTGGAGAGAGAACCCAGGGCCTCCTGCACTGAGGTGAGCAGATTCACACTGAGTCACAGCACACTCATAATCTGCTTTTGTGGGAAGGCAAACGATAGCAATATTGGAGGAGGGTCCCTCCTCCTAGCCTGTTCTTGCTGCCGAATCAAAAGGGAGTCCCCAGGGGACTGCCAGAAGCCCTAAGGCCAGCAGGACAGCCTCTGCCTCTTAGGCATCTTCTACACAGCCTAAGTCACATTTCTAGGCCCAGCTGAGGGTAGGTAGAGAAACCTGAGGCCAGGTCGCTTCCCCCCATGACCCTTAGCAGGAATGCTGTGATCCCCAGACCCCCAGGCCCAGAGGAATAGCCTGCCCTGGGAGAAGTTATGACAGGACCCCATGACAGCCTTTGAGGACTTCCTTATTATCTCTACAGCAATACAGACCCGAAAACAATCCTAGAGGTTCTGGGGAACCAGGTCTTGCCAAGTCACTCCCCTGCCTTAGGCATGTAGCCAGGTCATGCTGGGAACAGCAAACCAGGCAGGGAGATGGGCAGTTCTGACTCTGAGAATAAATTGTGCTTGTGGTTCGCAGGCCGGACATAGCAGGCACAGCAGGCACAGACCCTCTGGAGGAGAGAAAGAAGTCCTGCACAACATCCACACAGTGCAGAGCTCAGATGAGAGTCCCGTTGGCTCTGCCCTCTCAGCCGATGCTCTTCTATGGGGCAGCACTTGCTCACGTGTGGAGAGGGAAGAGGTGCCAAACACTCGGTGGACCTCATTACTTCCGTCCCATCATCCCCTTCTTCCATTCTCCCATATATTTTATCCACAGCAGAGCCGCACCCCACAGACTATATCAAAGACCCCCTCCCAGCAGCTCCAGTCTTAGGTTTGCAGTTAGACTGGCTGCTTTGTAAAGCCTTCTGAGGAGGACAGAGATGATTAAGAAGGGAAAGGTCAAGTGCAATGATTTGAGTCTGCTCCCCAGAACCCACCCAGTGGAAGGAAGGGGTCTTCTGAACTGCACACACATGCCACCGAGGTCTGTTCCATAAAACAAGCAAACAGATACAATGTTTGAAATGGTTTTCATTTGTATGCCGGAGACAGGGTCTCACTATGTAGCTCTGGTGTGCCGGAACTCACTGTGTAGACCAGGTTAGCCTCCAAGTCAGAACTTCAATTGCCTCTGCCTCCCAAGCTCTGGGATGAAAGACATCCCCACAGCAGGTCTTGTTTATGATTTTTAAAAAAGTATTGTGGAGGATGTGGGATGTGCAAAGTCAGGTCCCAGACCCAGGCTTTTCATATCTAAACTTCGATCCCCTCTCACCTACCAAAAAGCCATCTCTACTGATCTCCACACATTAGGACTGCTTTCCTGTGCATCCTGAGACTTAAGGTAAAGCTGCCTGCACTAAAGGAGCGAGACAAGCTCTGAGCTTTTAAGGCCATGAGAGGTAGAGAGCCAGAGGACTTAGACGGTCACTCTAAGGGGAGGCTGTCCTTTGTGTCTCTGTTCCCAAGACTCAGCACACTCTGATCTCATGGTACAGGATAAATGTTGGTAGCGAGCTGCTGAACCTTATCTAGATGAGACTTCTGGATACTCACGTGTGTGTCCAGGACAGAAGGGATGACTGAATTCAAAGCCATGTCTGGGTGTGAGGCCAACCACATCCCTGGGAACCAGAATATTTCTTCCTCTTATGCAAGAAGTCAAAGCCGTTGGCAACAGCTATAGCCTGCTGGCACCAGGTCCCAAAAGGGTCATTGTTTGGCAAAAACAGGAAGCCACTGAAGAGGAAGTGTGATCTCACCTTAGTGAACCCCTGAAGAATGGCCCCCGAAAAACTGGAGGACGTGCAAGTAGGCACTGACAAGTAGCAACTGTGCCCCTCCTGCACTCCAGATTAGGACTGGACCAATCTCAACTGGGGGCCTAGGGCAAGAGACAGGGCTGGGAAACCAGGGCTACGTTCTAGTCCTGTGTGACCTTGGGCAGGTCACCAACGCTCTTGGGACACATCTCTTCTATTGCCAAGTAGATTCAAAGCTTGTCTGTTCCCCCACAGCTTTCCAGTGCTTAATATATTCAGTAGAGGGGAAGCCTAGTGGTTTCACAGCACTTCACAGTTAGGGAAGTGCCATTTTATTCCATCCAGCCCTCCAGCAATGAAGCCAAGCGGTACCGAAGGTGGGGCCCTTAACCCTATCTGCCAGAGAACACAGAAGATCAGAGCCAGAGTTCAAACCCACATCCCCAGCTGTGGATGGAGTCTAAAGTCAGCTCTGAAGCAGCTTCAGTGATGGGTGTGTGCGCCCTTAGGTTGGAGCAGAGCCAGCCCTAGGGGACAGACTGGCTGAGCCTGGAGGAACCATCCATGGGCTTGAGGCGCACCTTGCAGCCTCTGGGCTTCCGTATACTTATTTTCTCAATTCAGCCCCTTACCCTTTGGGTGGCCCAAGTTCCTCACACTCTTCCCCTCAGTGTCCCGGTGACCTGGGTGCCTGCCCTGCCTAGTTCGGTCAGTGCTGAGACTGAGGGAGCCCACAAGCACAGTGTTACCGCCTCAGAGAACCCCAATTCTGTTTGGCCATTCTCCCCACTCCCCGTGTTCACACTAGATCCCAACTGCAGATCCCAGGCAGTAGAGGGCATTCCTAGAAAGGCTATAATTAGATGGAACAGGACCCAAGTTGTCCCACTCAGAGTAAAGAAAAGGAATCCCAACCCAGGCCAGAAGAGCCATCCTCACCGCCTCTCTTTAGCCAGATAGCCATAGGGGAGCCTGGGGCCTCCACTGCCGCTGGCTGCCATCTTGCACTAAGGCGAAGGGGGCTCAACAGCCATCCTGGAAGCTAGCTGAGGCCAGGAGAGGTAGAGCAGCCAGTTGACGGCAGCTGCGTATGTTGGGATGGGGTGGGAGGATGCAGCCTTAGCCCTGCAGCCAGGTGACACAGAATGGGGCTGCTTAGCCCTGCAGCCAGGTGACATCTATGTAGCTCAGGGGAGGCGAGGTTTGCTTTCAAATGCCATGAGTTACCCGGGTCTCTTCATCCTCATCTGTCTGCTCTGAGGCAGGAGGGGAAATGAGCCTGCCTCCCCCACTCTGGCTCACGAAAGGCTGATGGCACCCAGCCAGAGACCACAACTTGTTCACAGCTTTTTGGAATCTGTCCATTCTTCCTGTCTGTTCTGCCAGCTGAAACAGTTCCTCTCTCCTGCATCTGGTCCCTGGCCTAGGCCAGGGCCACCCTGCTGTTATTAGCAAGATGGATGAGGTGGAGAGATCAAGCTGGAACCCTGACCCATCTTGCTCCCTATGTCCTGGCAGCCCCTTTGCTCAACATCAGGTTCCTCTCTTCCCTGCAGGAGCCCTGGCTGCCTGGCAGTCTGTGGAGCATAGAATTCTGAAGGTATAAAAGTCTTCAGAGATGAACCAGCACAACCTTCTTGGGGTAGAACGGTAGAAACGGAGGCCTGGATGTAGGCCAGAGATCCGTTCCAGGTCATATTTAGGAGATACTAAAATCCAGGTGTCCCGATTCTGTTGTCTGTGAACTGTTGTCCCTAACAGTTGGGGTAACTTTTTCCATTCTGTGTCCCCAGTGTCACTCAGCTCCTTGATCAGATTCTGTCACCACAGTGTCGATACTGTCTCTGAGATGGGTGGTGTCTCTCTATATTTGCCCAGTCTCCACTCTCAACCTTGCCCTCATCTCCATCAGCCTAAAGGTTATTCTCAGTTTGGACATTCCTGCCATTGCCTGCTTTACTGTCTGTGGCTTAAGATTCAGTGTCTGCGGACTTGGCTTAGAGAGGCCGACTGCCCTCCCCCACCCCCACCCCCGCCTCATCTGTCAAGTACGAGCTATGTGCCTATCACTGCCCGCACTTGTAGCTTCTTTCAGGTAGTCTCCCAAGTCCCAGCATCTTTGACTTGTGCAATCCTTCCCAGAGTGGGAGGGTCTGACCCCAGCATTTGCTCCACTGCCCTGTGAGCGCTTACAAACACAGGCCTGCTTAGCATCCATACTGCCCCTCACCTCTCTCTGTTTCCCCCCTGCCTGTGTGTGGCTTCCTCCTGTTGGCTCCAGGTCATCTGTTTATAGCCCCGGGAAGGCAGAGAATATGGGTGGATGCTAGGAGAGGCCCATTTTTTTGTTCCAGGGGGGACACAGCCCATCCATCTTCTTAGCAGCCTTAGGTGTGAGTGTGTCTGGACTAGAGATCTCAGGCTCTGAGAAGCAGGCCAAGGCAGGGACTCTATAGAGTCACGGGGCAAAGCTTAGCAGACTCACCCCTCTGAGTGTGGCCAAGAAAAACCATGAACTCAGATCACAGTGCTGGGATTCCAGGAATCAGCTCTAAGGGGTGAAAGTCCAGAATGTGAACAAAGATCACCGTGGAAGAATTATTTTCATAACGGCAAAAATCTGGAAATGATCTAGAAGTCTGGCAGTAACAGAAAATACATTAACATATATTGGACTAGAGAAGCAACATATGGCCATTCAAACGATATTTGCAAAATTGTCATGAATGGAGTCTGTGGTTTGGATGTTGAACGTCCCTCCCAGTGGTTTATGTTCTAGAAGCTTGGTCTTTAGGTGGTGACATGAGAGCTGATGGAATGTCTAAGAGGCGGAGCCTAGTATGGTAGGTTGTTGGGGCTGTGACCTCAAAAGGAATTAATGTAGCACTTTTGAGAGGTTATGATGTAGCCAGTCTGAGAGGTTATAATCTAACCCTTCTGAGAGGTTATAATGTGGCACTTCTGAGAGGTTATAATGTGGCACTTCTGAGAGGTTATAATGTGGCACTTCTGAGAGATTATAATGTGGCACTTCTGAGAGATTATAATGTAGCACTTTTGAGCCTGGCTTACTTCTCTCTGCTAGTTAAGTTTCTATTGCTGTGACAAACACCACAACCAAAACAACTTAGGGAGCAGAGGGTTTATTTCCCCTCCCATGTTGTAGTACCTCATCAAGTCAGGCCAGGCACTCAAGGCAGGAACCTGGAGGCAGGGTCCCAAGCACAAACCATGGGAGCACATTGTTCTCTGGCTTGTTCCTATGGCCTGCTCAGCCTGCTTTTTGATGTCATCCAGGATCACCTGCCCAGGATGTCCTGGGCCCTCCCACAGCAATCATTAAGCAAGAAAATGCCCTACAGACTCATTTATAGGCCAATCTGATGAAGGCATTTTCTCAGTCAAGAATTCCTCTTTCCAGATATGTGTAGGTTCCTGTCAAGTGACAGAAACTACCCATCACACCAACTCTCCAGCTTCCTGCTCCAAATGTCTTCCTTCCACACCACATCCACCATTCACCTTCTGTGTAAGACCCTTGCCAGAGTCTGGCCCTCACTGCTTAGACTTGCAGCCTCCAAAACTTGGAGGTAATAGGTATCTTTGTTGTTGTTGTTGTTGTTGTTGTTGTTGTTGAGGATTTGGCCTAAAGCTTGCATTATGTTATTTGGTTTCCCCAAATTGCACAAGAATCCATATGAAAGATGCTAAGGGTCCCTGCCCCCAGTTGGTTCTGACTGGTAAATAAAGTTGCCAGCAACCAATGGCTGGGCAGGGAGACAGAAGTGGAATTTTAGGATTCGTGGGCAAGGGGACCAAGAGGAGAAGGGAGAATTGCTATGCCAGAGATCCAGGTTTGAGAACTGCAGAAGAGAAAGCGTACCAATCATGGAAGAGCTGGGAAAAAGCAGCCCCAGGGGGCCCTGCAACTGGGACTCAGGTAGCAAAGATGGAATAAAGATTTTAGTAATAACTCAGGATTATCAGTGGGGAGGTGTGAGCCATGCAGAAGTTTGGGAGTGGCCTAGCCATTGAGCTGATTAAGGCATATTAAATATATGCTGTATGTGCATACGCGCGCGCGCGCGCGCGCGCGCGCGCGTGTGTGTGTGTGTGTGTGTGTGTGTGTGTGTGTGTGTGTGTGTGTGTGTGTGTCTTTCATTCAGGAATCCAGAACACTGGGGCCGATAGCAAGGAACTTGTGTCACTGCCACTGGGCAATCTGAGTAGCGTTAACTGTAATACATTGTAACTCACGTAGTTGCCTCTGATAATTCATTGTAGTGACCAAAATACATGGGAAGTGTTAGGGAAGGACAGTGCTGGCAGATGGCTCCACAGGTAAGGACTTGTGCCACAAAGCTTGATGGTCTAAGTTCAATCCTTGGGAAGGAGAGAATGAGGTCCTACAAAGCGTCCTTTGACCTTACACAAGCACCATAGCACAATCACGCATATGTGCATGTGCACATGGGCATGCACACACAAACAAATAAATAGATTTAAAAAATGTAAAGGACTAAATAGAGTATAAAACCATGGGTGAGATAATCAAAATTAATTTTAAAAAACCATCAAGTCTGTGAGTAAATAAACTAATGGATGACAAGGTGGTGAGCTTGATTTCCCTGTTTACCATTTCCTGTGCCCTGTAAACTCTGCTATATGCTGCTCTTCAGTTTTCTGTCAGAAAAAAAATATTTAAAATTAGACAAAGAGAAACCAATGAAATCAACTTTAGCCCCTGCTGTGATGCCTATGGAACACATGACCTTGGTCAAGTCAGCCCTTCCTCTTCAAGACATCATCCCCTCATCAGGTTACCTACCAGTTTTTCTTTTTCTTTTTCTTTTTCCTTTTTCTTTTTCTTCTCCTTTTTCTTTTTCTTTTTCTTTTTCTTTGTGTATGTGTGTGTGTGTGTGTGTGTGTGTGTGTGTGTGTTCGCGCGCACGCTTGTCTATGCCTATTCCTTTGTTCCAGAACTCTCTCTCAGGGTTCCCTTCAGAGCACTGGAGACCCAGAAGTGAATCAGGCTCTGAACATAAAGAAAACTGTAAACGTTCTTCACAGTCAGATAAAAACTTGGCCAAGATGCTCCTTTTCATCTATGAGATTGACCATAAGCCAAAGGCGGGAGACCAGACCCCCTTGGCAGTACCGTGGGAAAACGGGCCTTCTCACACCCAGTCTGCTGGGAATATGAAATGGTAGGAGCCATATATGGAGAGGAATTTAATAATCTCTAGAAATTTTACATATCTATATCCTTTGACCAGGCAATCTCGCTTCTAGGAATTGATTCCAAAGATATGCTAACAGAAGCAAGACACACATGCATAAAGCTATTCATGGCTGGATCCTCTGCCATGTGAAACCATGAAGGGCCCATTAATAGGGATAGGTTTGCCACAGGAGGGAAGGAGGGGCTCTCTGTCTGTTCTGACCAATAATCTCCAGGGCACAACATCAAGTGAGAGAATAAAGCTGGAGAAAATAGTATGGTGCATTAAGAGGATACACAACCATTTGCACAATTTCCTTAATTGAAAAAAAAAAACAGTAAAAATACAAAAAAAAAAAAAACCCCACAAACCCACATATTAAGAAATTGAGATGGGGTCAACGGAGTAGAGGCAAAAATATCCTCACTGAAAATACATCACTTGTAGAATATTTTTAGAAACAAGAAAATATACTTCAAAAGAATAAAAAAAAACTAGGATTGGCGTGATGGCTCACCTGGCTCCCAGCCATTCATCCCAGGAACCCAAGTGGTGGCAGGACAGAACCAAGTCCCCGGAGTGGTCAGACATCGTGTCCATATTGATATTTCCAGCATTAGGGACTAGACATCCAAATATAGGCACCAAAAGATCTGAGCAAAATCCTTCTAAGCCTAAGCATTCCTTAAAATAGCAACACAAACTCTTCAGTTTGGGTCTTTATAATAACTTTGCATTACATTTATTTATTTGTTTATATTTATTTATTATTTGTGTGTGCATGCCTGGCATGTGAGTGCAGGTCAAATGACAACTTTAGGAGTTGATTCTCTCCTTCCACCATGTGGTCCTAAAGTTCATACTCAGATCATCAGTCCTGGTAGCAAGTACCCCTACCCACGGAACCGTTTCACTGGGCCAGGTTTGGCTTTTGTCCCAGTCTTATATAGCTTAGGTTAGCCTCTACCTTACTGTGTAGCCAAGGCTGGCCTTGAACTTACTGCCTCAACCTTCCAAATGCAGGGTTTGCAGGCATGTATCACCTCACCCAATTATGTGGTCCTAGGCATCCAACACAGAGCTCTGTGGCTGGGCCAGCATTCTAACTGAGCTACATCCCCAAGGTTTCTCTGTGTAGCCCTGGTTGTCCTAGAACTCACTCTGTAGACCAGGCTGGCCTCAGACTTAGAGGTTCCCCTGCCTCTGCCTCACAAGTGCTTGGATTAAAGGCATGCACCACCCCTGCCTGGTTATGGGTGCTTGATAAGTGTCCTTAAGAAAAATAGATTTCCAGCTCTGCCTACTGGAAAGGGGTAAGGTAATGTGTGGGACTCTGGTCTTTTTTATTTTTTGTTGTGTGCCTGAAATTTTCCACAGTAAGCACCTTTGCTGCCCTCAAGGAGCCTGAAGACTCAGTCACACAGGCTAAAAGATGAGCTTCCCCTCGGAAGGGAGAGGACAGCCGAGTTTCCCAGGGGTGACAATCAGCAGGGGCAAGGTGGGGTTCCTGCAGAGGAAGCAGCATTAGTGACTGGGTGACTGATTCCTTCTTTCTTTTTTTAAATTATGTGTTTGATACAATACATTTTTCATTCTTCCTCATATTATGTCCCTGCCAGTTTCCCCTCCCTCAGCTCCTTCCAGTCCCTCTCTCTCTCACCTCCCCAACAAGTCCACTTCTCTGTTTCCCTTCAGTAAAGGGCAGATTTTCCAGGGATAATAAGACTAGGACATCCCCTCATGTTAAGGCTCTCCAAAGCAACCCAGTAGGAAGAAAGGGTCCCCAAAACAGGCAAACCAGTCGAAGACAGTCTCTGCTCCCACTGTTAGGAGTCCACAAGAACAAGATACACAACCATGACATATTAGCAGAGGACCTAGGTCAGTCCCGTGCATGCTCCCCAATTGTCAGCTCAGTTTCTGAGCTTCTATGAGTCTTGGTTAACTGAGTCTATGAGTTTTCTTTGGTGTCCTTGACTCCTCTAACTCTTAGAATCCTTCCTCCCCCTCCTGAAGCAGGACTCCCAAGCTCCTCCTAATGTTTAGCTCTGGGTCTCTGCATCTGCTCCAATCAGTTGCTGGGTGAAGCTTCTCTGATGACGATAATGCTAGGTTCTGGTCTATGAGTGTAGGAGAGTATCACCAGTAATCATTTCACTGACTTCCGTTGTTGTCGCTGCTGCTGCCGTTGTTGCTGTTGCTGTTATTGCTGTTGCTAGTAGTGCTTGGGTCTGTCCTGGGTCTCTGGGTTATCCAGCCTCTGGTTCCTGAGCTTCCAGGCAGTGTCAGGTGTGAACTTTCTCTCTTGTGGCATGTGGCATGGGTCTCAAACTGGACCAGTCGTTGGTTGGCCAGTCCCACAAGTTCTGCACCACCTTCATCACAGCACACCTTGCAGGCAGGACAAATGGTAGGTTGAAGGCTTTGTGGCTGGGTTGGTGTATCAGACACTGGAAGCCCTGCCTGGACGGGGAATATCTCTATGTTCTCTATACTAAGGGAACAAAAGGGCCTTTGAGAGGCAGCAGCAGAACAGAGGGTAGGGTACCATGGAGGTACCCCAATACCTACTTAAGGAACTCTAGGAGGGCTGCAGCTAAAGAGTCACTTACTTCAGGGTTGGGGATTTAGCTCAGTGGTAGAGCGCTTGCCTAGCAAGCGCAAGGCCCTGGGTTCGGTCCCCAGCTCCGAATAAAAGAAAAAAAAAAAAAAGAATCACTTACTTCATGGATTCTGTGCATTGTTGATGTCACCAGGTAGCTGAAAGGAGGATGGAGAAAAGGTCAGGAGGTGGAGGGGGGGGACAGCCTAGGCTGGACCAGTCCTGGAGAGGGACAAGGAGGCTCATATTCAGGATTGCCTAGCAAGGACAGGTGTAAGTAAGTGTTGTTGGAAGGAGGAAGGTGCTGGGAGGCAGTTTTCCCAGGTGCAGGTTGGATTCCGGTCTGGGTGACTTGGTAAGTGTGGGGGCCATTGTGAAGATGGATGAGGTAGCTGGTACCCTCCATCTGTGGGCCTGCACTGGCCATGAAGCCCACAAGTCTTTGGCTTTCTCCAACCTATGGGGCCTCATCTCTGAAGCAAGGTCTGGGAGCCTCAGATGAGTGCTCTGTAAATCTACCCCCCCGGGGGGGGGCAGGGCTTGCGTCTCATTCTACCTTGCACGCTTCTTGACTACAAGAGAGTCACGAGTTCTTCTCCCGCTTCCTTGCTGGAAATCCAGTTGTGTGATGTCAGTGGCATTTCCCTTCAGAAAAAGGAAATGAGGGTAGGGTGACACTTTCCTGGAAAGGAAAGTGAGCCTGGCCCCACCCTGCAGCCCTGGGCATAGCCAGCCAGCCCCGCCCACCTGGGGTCAGGGACAGGACTGAGACTGTCACCATTCAGAGGCCCCAGCACAGCGCTTGACTTTGCAGCAAGCTTGATTTGCCCCTACAGAGTCAGCACCTTCTCTGGTACCAGTGACCCAGTTCCCAGCTGTACGGAGGGGTCAAAGTTGCTGGAGGGATTCATGAAATGTCCCAAGGTAAATCCTTTGTACCAGAAAGAAAGAAAGAAAGAAAGAAAGAAAGAAAGAAAGAAAGAAAGAAAGAAAGAAAGAAAGGAAGGAAGGAAAGAAAGAAAGAAAGGAAAGAAAGGAAAGAAAGAGAAAGAAAGAAAGAAAGGAAGGAAGAAAGAAAGGTAGGAAGGAAGGAAGGAAGAAAGAAAGAGAGGAAAGAAAGAAAGAAAGAAAGAAAGAAAGAAAGAAAGAAAGAAAGAAAGAAAGAAAGAAACAACTTGGTCGAACTCAAAAGGCAAGACAGGAGAACAAAAGTCCAGGTCACATGTAGCATCTGAAGACATGTCCCCAGAAAGTCCCTATAGGGCTCCCAGAAGGCTGTTCCTCACAGATGTGTCCAGTACCTTTATTAAATTAAGCCAATATCCCACCAGGCAGGGGTGGTGCCCACCTTTAATCCCAGCATTTGGAAGGCAGAAGCAGGTGGATCTCTTGAGTTCAAGGCCAGCCTGGTCTACAGAGCAAGTTTTAGTTTTAGGACAGCCAGGGCTACACCAAGAAACCTTGTATTGAAAACAAAACAAAACTAAGCCATTCTCTGATCTTTAGCTTTTGGCCTCTGTAACATTCCTTAAAGTGCTATTTTGCATACAAAATGAAAACAAATATTAATCTGTCTAATGTAATTGCTATATGCTTTTAAATTGTTCATTATGTGTGTGTGTGTGTGTGTGTGTGTGTGTGTGTGCGCACGCGCTCACGCACGCATGCAAGAGTGGATGCCATGCACACATGGTAGGAGTTGGTTCTCTCCCCCCATCATATGAACTTGGGAACTGAACTTGGGTCATCAGGCTGGCGGTGAGCACCTTTACTTGCTGAACCATCTTACCAGCCCCGTGTGCCTTGGAATTGGAAAAACAAGCGGTAGATGTAATATGTTTACTACTATCTAGCAAACTGGCCACTTGAAACATTGATTGGGAGTTGATAATCAAGTTGCTACACCGTTAGAAACGTTGCCTGATGTTCCCAGAGGACCTGCTCAGCGTCCTTGCCATCCCATACTACACAGCGCAACCCCAAGCTCATTCCTTTCTCCATCCCTAACCCTTTGAGCCGTCCACATGAATTCTCAAGTTGACCATGGCTCCAACAGCTGGACAGACCCATGGAATGCGATCAGGTATGGTTGCCCTAGGCACCCGGGCACATTGATGCCGCAACAGCTTGGAAATACCCCTTACCCTCACCCTGCCCTCTCTCTTCTTGCAAACGTGGCTCGGGTCATACTTTCCACCATAGCCCCCACATGGAGGGCGGCTGGCTCGACTTCCTATGCACCCACGGGCTGGGGTTTTCAGGGCTCGGAAGAGTCACATAGGTACATGCTGTTCGGTGAGAGTTTGTACATGTTTCCGTGTGTAAGGTCTTAGTGTGGGTGTGCAGGTGTGTGGACGAGTGTGCAGATGTCTCAGGTGCGTGGCAGTGTTCCACATGTGCAGATGTCTATTATCTGTGCTGGTTGCTATTGGGTATAAATATATACAACTGAGGCCTGTACATATACTTGTGTTTGCACAGGTAAACCTTTGTTTATATGAGCATCTATCGCTATGCAAGATCTCACAACTCAAACGAGTGTGTTCTGAGCAGATGCACATGCGCAGAAGTGTATGATACTGGGATATAAATCAATACGTGTGTGTGCATGTTTGTGCTTTTTTTCGTAAGTATGCGTTTAAGTATGTTCATGTACATAAGTGGGGGGCATAGATATGTTTATGTAAGGTTTATGCGATTTATGGGGGCATCCTCATGTAGGAATATGGGTAAGTGCCTGTGTTTGTGCTTGGTTGAATGAGTGTGTGCTGAGTTCTTTGAGCCAGGGGAGAGGTACATTTGTGGGGCAGGTGTGCCTGTGCATGTGGCAAGGGTAGCCTCTTGCTGTCTTTTCTATCTTTCCCTCCTGGGAAAGCACAGAACTTCTGAGTCCTAACCTCAGCTGGTGGCACTTCCAGGAATGGGATTTCCTGAGACCTAAGGAGCACAGTAGGGTAGGGGTGAGACTTGGGCTCCTCAGAGAACAGGGCAGAAAGCCTTCAGAGCACTACAGTAGACCAGACTGGTGACAGGGCCCTAGCCCCCACCATAGTTGTCCCCAAGTGTGTACTACTAGGAAAGACACTGATTTAAGCACAGTCCTTGGGCTTTCAAAGCCCCTCCTTTTTTCTGGTTAGGACATGAAATAACCCTGTCAAGTCACTTATATGTCAAGCAGGGGCACAGTTTCAAGACCCGGGCTGCAGTGTTCCCTAGAGTTAAACTACACACCCACATCCGTATCCCTAGCTAATTCTTATGAGCTTCCATTGCTTGGGGAGGTTGAGGCCCAGTGAGTGAAAGCTAGCCTACTCTATGTGTTCTCCTCCACCCAGCCTCTTTTCTGGTAAGACTCACTTTTGCTCAGGTGAGAAGACACCTCGAGTTGGTAAAAACATACACTACCATGCTTGCTATGGCCCACAGCCTTCTAAATGAGGAAACTGAGTCAAGCAGAGGAACGAGGAAGAAAGTGAGGTGCACCCAGACTTCAGATGCCTTCTTCCGTCATCAGAATGGTTGCTTCCGGACTCGACCGGCCATGCTAACCCCCACATGTGGTTCTGTGGTTGGCCACAAAGCCTAAATATAGCCAGCAGGAAGCGGGGAATCCCCACTGGTGAGTGGAGATGGCCATTCCCCAGGTGTCTGCTGACCTGCCTCCCCCATAGGCTTGTACTGTCTAGAGAGAGCTGGGTGTCTGGGAGCATGTACTGGAGGCCATGCCGAGCCTGGAGCACAGACTGTTTTATTTCACTGGACAGCAGAGGAAACTGAGGGACGAGAACTAACCCGTTTGAAGCTAAGGAATGCCAACATCACCCCTACTGTGTCTTCTTTATCTCGAGCGAGGGACACAAGTCAAAGAGCAGGCCCTCAGAGCTGCTTAGACTTTGCTTAACACTGAAGCTTCCTGGGTGACTCCCCCTTGGCTGCCTCACCTGCACAGTAGGGAGTGCGTTGCCCCCTTGTAGGAGGATGTGATTGGGATCGAGGGAAATAAGGCTCTTGGCACCACAGCAGGGTTAGCACTACTTCTAGAACTCGGTAGAGGCCATGCTTGCAAAGTAGAAGAAGGGCAGGCAGTGTGCCCCCTCTCATCAAAGAGGTAAGAGCACCCACACAGGCCAGGGAGGCCCCTGTGGCAGACAACAGATGGTGGCCATCATCCACGACTGGCCTCTGGAGTATGTGCAGTTCCCTGAACTGAAACCTTGTCATTTCCCATGGGAAGATGGAGTCCATCACCTTTCTTCTGGAAACCATCACCTTTGGAATTTCCTCAATGAAGAGGAAGTGGCAGAAGCGACATCACATCACTTCCTAAGCGTAACACTAGCTGAAGGCTGGTGATAGTGACGATGATGACATCCCTCGTGAGAAAGCCCCTGCCTCTGCTAATGTCACAGTCAACAGCCAGCCTCAGCAGAGTGGCATGCCTGTGAAGGACTCTTCAAGTGACTGCATTCCCCAGACAGCCCCGCCCAACGCCCTCACCCCCCCCACCCCACCCCCCGTGTCCCATCTCCCCATCTCCCCCAGCCAGTGAAGGTCACCTAGAGCAGAAGCCACCTCTCCCCTAGGTTCTGCCAGAAGGCAAGTTTGAGAGCAAAACAATGTCATTGTTCCAAGCCACTGTCTCAGGTGACTGGTGACAAGACATTGAGTTACAGGGACACACTTCCAGTTCATGGCAGAGATTCTGCAATCATTCCTCCTGCTTTTGTGTCACAGGCTGAGCTACAGAACTCAGGTTGGGGCCCTTGGACAGGTCCCCACTTTTATGACAAATATCTGTTTGTCATATGAGAACCTCTCAAAGGAACTGGGGTTTGAACGGAGCAGCTGGGAGCAAGGAGACGTGAGTTTTAAGGAGCCTGGGCAGAGAGGAGTTCTGAGGGGCCACACTGTGGTGCTCCATCCTGTAAGGACCTCTCCACAGGATGCTCACGGACTGACCACAATATGAGGGGAAGCCCAGGTGGGCTGGTCAGGTCCTGGCAGGCTCTGGTCAGTACCGAAGGGGGGAGGGACAGAGGAGGGAACAGCCTGCAAGAGCACACCAGATGGGGTCCAGCAACTGAGGTCAGCCTCTGAGACTTCTCAGAAAACAGAAGGAAGGTTCGCCTTCCCTCCCCCTCTGGCCCTATCTTCAGAGATTAAGTCAGGAGCTCTCCAGAGCAGAGTTGGAAGCATCCTTATCAGCCATGTCTGGGGTACTTGGAAATGTGAACCCTCCTTGACTGCAGCCCAGCTCTGAGAAAACACAAAGCAGAAACATGGCGTATCTTACCCCTGCAGGCTTGCCAGCCAGTGCCCCGGGGTCCTCTTCATCGATCTAAAATGTGTGTTGCCTCTTGGAGCTACTGGGCGTTAGAGGAACTTTGAAGTTTTTCTGTCAGCGTGGTCCTAGCCAACACACCCCATGAAGAAGATTCCCTGCCTGGTGGAGAAAAGTAGGGTGCACAGGCTGTCAGGCCTAGGGATCTGCAAAGCCTTTCATACACTTGCAGCATGCTGGGTGCCACTCTGAGTGCTTTTCCCATGTCACCTTGTGTAATTCCCACAGCATCCCTCCAGAGGGGTTCCATTAGTACCTTGCAGAGAAAGAAACCAGGGTCCAGGGTGCTGACCGAAGCAGCAGAGCATCAGGTGCAGTGCACAGCTGGAGATTTGGATGGGGGTTCAGATCCCAAAATGCTGTCCTGCTGTGCTCTAGTGAGGAACAGACCAAGCAGGGCTGAGAGCTCTAGGGACCCTGAGCCCCCAGGGGCTTCCCATTGCCATCAAGGTTTGCATACCGTATGGAGGAACGAGAGGTTGAAGGCACAGGAGGGGGCTCAATGCCACCATCTGGGAAGATCTTGGGAGATAGGACCATTTGGGTGTTAGGAAGGTTTGCTAGGTAGGTCACATAGAGAGAAGAATGAGTCCTGGGCAGAGGGTGGAGACCCAGAGTTCTGGCTGCTGTGGAAATGGTATCAGCTGGAGAGGCTGGAGCACAACAGCTCTCAGGAGCCAGCAAAACTGTGAGGGCCGCTATGACCACATAATAGAATTGGGTTTTGTCCCAAGGGTAGGGGGCTATGGGAGGGTTTTGAGAGAGGAGGACCGTGGTGAGTCATGTAGCCACAGTGGATACATGTATGCACGGTGAGGAGGGAGAATGGAGGGGGAGACAGTATGTAGGGGATACAGTTAAGAAGAGAGCAAGCAAGCAGTAAAGTCCACCGAAGGTACGGAACGGAGTGGTTGTCGGGAAGGGGGGGGTGGGAGGTATAGAGCAGCATATCAAGAACAACCTCAAAGGCAGAGAGTAGAGCCAGGCTCAGCTGACAGGTTCTGCTGAGGACATACCAAGCATGGTTGTTCAGGGGCCCAGCTCTGAGCTCAGCCCTGACTTGGGAAGATGTACATCCAGGTCCTAACAGGAGTGTTTGGAGTGGATAGAAGGTGACTGGCCCCTTTCAGCAGATTGTTGGCTGAGGTGACTTGGACAGAGTAGGACTTAAGATGCCCAGTGTCAAACACAGAAGGACAAACACCTCACAGACCCTACTCTGTACCTGTAATGGCCAAGGATCCGAACTTCTCAGGCCTCTGCTTTGTGTTCTGTTCTGGGTGCACAGCATGGACGCCAGATCAGAAGGCCTCCTTCCTTTCTCTGACTTGCTGACTTGGCTTCCTCTGGTCCTAATGGACCTCAGGCCTTCCCCCAGCGTCAGCAGCCTCTGCTAATCCACAGCTGGTATTGAGCCGAATGAGCTCTCAGCTTGCACGGAGGCCTCAATGTTTGCGCTTTGAACAAATGAACAGACTCCAGCTGCCAAAACCCGGCTTCTGCCCTCCTGTCCAGTTAGTAGTGCCCTGGGACATGGACAGTTCTGAGGCTCCCAGTTCTCCCACTACTCGATATCCCTGACAGTTGTCTGAATGTTGGGACAGGAGGTCTTAAATTCCCTTCAGTTTCAGGAGCAGATCTTGGTACATCAAAGCCCCCTGCTCCAGCTGAACTGGAATGTGAGAGGAAGGCCACTGGGCAGATGCATCGTGACCTTTTAACCTTCTTTACAGAACACTGGGCAGCATCCTATGGTCCCTTCTCACAGGGGCTCAGCGATGAATAAAGGAGGGCAAAGCCATGTGATAATGCAGACTAGAGCTTAGGGGGAGAGGCTCGTGTGCCCATGCTACCTACCCAGGGTCGGGTCTGGTGCTTTGCTGACAAGCGACATGGACTCCTTCTGTACCCTGCATCCTGTCCCAGGGTGAAATGAAGAGGAGGGTAAGTGGACAGCCCAAGCGAGCATGGGAGCCATGTCCCCTGCTGACATTTCTGGACCACTGCCAGCCCGGGGCCTCCTCTCTCCCTTCTCTCCCTTATTTTTCTTTTGTTCTACAAGCTCCTGTCACGTGATCCCCTCTGCTTTTTTTTTAAACACAGCAGGCTCCCCATCCCAGGGCTTGTGTGTAATAGTTCCCTCCACTTAGAGGCATTCGCCAAATGCCAACCTCTCCCAGGCCCACAGTTAATATTTCTATATCCATCCAGCTCTTTTTCTTTTTTTAAGATGTATTTATTTATTTTATGTATTGGAGTATGCCATTGCTCTCTTCAGACACTCCAACAGGGTGGTTGTGAGTTATCGTGTGGTTGCTGGGAATTGAAGTCAGAATCCCTGAAAGAGCAGACAGTGCTCTTAACCTCTGAGCCATCTCTCCAGCCCTCCATTTAGCTCTTTAAAATAGCCATTTCTTGATTTTATAACTCTTATCTACTAAAAGTATGCATTTCGAGATTTTGGTTCCTTCACAATTGAGTAATTGTCACCAACGCCAGTTTCAGAAAACCCTCCCACCAAGATTCCAGACTCATCAGCAGTAACTCCTCTTCCTCTGACTAGGGCAGCCACGATCTCTTGTCTTTACGGATTCGTCTATTCCGGATAGTCCATGTGAGCGGAATGTCAGCATGCGGCCTTATGTGACCGGCGCCTGTAGTGCTCCTCGTGTTCTCAAGCTTCATTCACATTGTACTTCAGTTGCTTCACTCTATTCCTGGCCAAATACTATTCTGTTGAATGGGTGATACCACACTTGTCACCAGTCACCAGTGGGTAGGCTTCTGAGTAGTTTCCACATCCTAGGTATTACAAAAAATGCTGACGGACATTCATGCTGGCAAGTTTCCCTGTGGGCATGTTTTCATTTCTCTTGGGACATTTCCTAGGAATGAAATTGAGGGGTCATGTGATCACTATGTATACTAATCCTTTGAGGAACTACCAGACCCTGCCACAGAGGCTGCACCACATTGCCCAGTAGTAAATCAGTGACACTTTTGTATCAACACTTTGACTGTTTTAAAATGATGGGCTGGTGTGACTAGGGTGGCTGTGGTCTGACCTGTGCTTGTCTGCTGGCAAGTGATGCCATCTTTCTAGGACCTTCCTGGCCAGTTGTGCAATCTTTACGGACATGGCTTTTCAGATCTTTTTTTTTTTTTTCTTTTTTTTTTTTTTTTTCGGAGCTGGGGACCAAACCCAGGGCCTTGCGCTTGCTAGACAAGCGCTCTACCCTGAGCTAAATCCCCAACCCCTGGCTTTTCAGATCTTAAGTGAGTTCTGCAAGAGTTCTTTATACATTATAGTTACAAATCTCCTATTGGATACATGATTTACAAAAATTGTTTTCATTCTGTGTGTTCTGGCTTTTGCCTTTTGATGGTTTAATTTGAAGAACAAACTCTTTTCATTGGATGATGTCCAATGTGTCTAACTTTCCCTTTGTTGTTTACACTGTTTCTACCACATTTAAGAAACCATGCAAGGCTACAAGGGCTCGAAACAGTGTGTTCTTCTCCTAAGAGTCATACAGTGTCGATTCTTACAGACTTTGATACATTTTGAGTTAATTTTTGTATTGGTGTGAGGTGGGAGATTGACTTCATTCTTATCATGTATCCAGTTGCAATAGCTCCCATGTTGGAAAGTCTATGGGATGAGATTGGTGACCTTGCTGAACGGCAATTGCCCACAAATGTCCTTCCAATTTTAACTCAAGTATTATTTCCATAGAAACCATGGCCGACACATCCCTCACTCTGACCTCATCATGTTTAGATTCCCAGCACTTACCTATACCATACAGAAAGGAGAATGTACGTGTCTATATAATGGCAGACAAACTAACACAAATGGTGGGCTATACAATATAGTTACGGTTTGTAGATCACTCATAGATAATACTATGGTTAAAAGATACATTTATGGGGTTGGGGATTTAGCTCAGTGGTAGAGCGCTTGCTTAGCAACCACAAGGCCCTGGGTTCAGTCCCCAGCTCCAAAAAAAAGGAAAAAAAAAAGATACATTTATATACTAAGTGTAAACAAAGATACAGGCCTGAGCCAGATATTGGAGGTTCAAATCCAGCTCTGCCAATTTACTAACTGCCTGGACCCTGTGCATATTGTTTAGCCTATCTGTGCCTCAGTTTCCTCATCTATAAATTGGAGATTTACTTACTTCATGGGGTTGCCATGGTAACATGTAAAGGACGTGGCACATGAAGTGCTAACGAGGGATTTGTTATTAAGTATGACATTCCAAAAGCTTTAAGAGGTAAGGACAAACACACAGCTTCTCCCTTGGACTCCTTAGTAGTCTGCTAGTGGGAGATCTTCATCATCCTCTCTTCACTTCCTCGGTTTTCCCAGATCACTTCAAGGACTAAATATATACGAGTGCATCTCCATCCATGTTGGCCAGGCTGGTGTCCAGATCGGCAATGCCTGCTGGGAGCTCTACTGCCTGGAGCATGGCATTGAGCCTGATGGCCAGATGCCAAGCGACAAGACCATTGGGAGAGGAGATGACTCCTTTAACACTTTCTTCAGTGAGACAGGAGCTGGCAAGCATGTGCCTGGCAGTGTTCGTAGACCTGGAACCCACGGTTACTGATGAAGTTCACCCTGGCACCTACCATCAGCTCCTCCACCCAGAGCAGCTCCTCACAGGCAAGGGAGATGCTGCCAATAACTATGCCCGTGGCCACTATGGAAGATCATTGACTTGGGCTTAGACAGACTTTGCAAGCTGGCTGACCAGTGCATGTGTCTTCAGGGCTTCTTGGTTCCCCACAGCTTTGGCGGGAGAACTGGCTCGGGGTTCACCTTCCTGCTGATGGAGCGGCTCTGTTGATTACAGAAAGAAATCTAAGCTGGAATTCTCCATTTACCCAGTGCTCCCCCACCCCAGGTTTCTACTGTTGTAGTTGAGCCCTACAATTCCATCCTCACCACCAACACCACCCTGGAGCACTTTGATTGTGCTTTCATGGTAGTCAATGAGGTTAGAGAAACCTCAACATTGAGTGCCCAACCTACACTAACCTTAACCACCTTATTAGCCAAATTCTGTCTTCCATCACCGCTTCCCTCAGATTTGATGGGGCCCTGAATGTTGATCTGACAGAATTCCAGACCACCCTGGTGCCCTAGCCTCAAATCCACTTCCCTCTGGCCACTTATGCCCCTGTCATCTCTTCTGAGAAAGCCTAACATGAGCAATGTACAGCAGCAGAGATCACCCATGCCTGCTTTGAGCCAGCCCACCAGATGGTGAAATGTGACCCTCACCACATTTCACTTGCTTGCTGCCCACTGTACAGTGGTGAGGTCATTCCCAAGGATATCAATGAGCCATTGCCACCATCAAGACCAAGTGTACCAGTGTGTGGACTGGTGCCCCACTGGCTTCCAGGTTGGCATTAATTACCAGCCTCCTACTGTGGTACCTGGTGGTGACCTGGCCAGGGTCCAGAGAGCTGTTCGCATGCTGAGCAACACCACAGCCATTGCTGAGGCCTGGGCTCACCTAGATCACAGATTTGATCTGATGTATGCCTAGCGTGCCTTTGTGCACTGGTATGTGGGTGAGGGCATGGAGGAGTTCTCTGAGGCCAATAAGGACATGGCTGCCCTAGAGAAGGAGTCTGAGGAGGTTGGGGCACAGAGTGCTGAAGGAGACAATGAGGGTGAAAAATATTAACTCACGTGCTGCAATTTTACATCTCTGTGGTCCCATCTTTGACTTTGCATGTGTTTTAACTGTCCTAAACTATCAATAAATGTATTTCCATTTTAAAAATGTAAAGACAGGTACCCTGTGTGTTTTGGGTACCACTGTGTCTTCCTAGCCTATACTGTGCTCACAGGGAGGACACTGGATGCATGCCCTTTGGATTAATGAGGGAACAAAGGCATGTGTGCAGGAATGAGCCACAGATGGTTCTAATCCCACCCTCCCACTGTCTGGCTTGTGATGTCTTTGGACCTCTATAAAGAGAGGGTGTTGGAGTCATGGGTGATTTTTCCGTTTGGATACAGAACTCTTCAATTAAAAGGAACTCACTTTGAAAAGCAGATAATGGAGGCTGCTGTGGAAGACGTCACGGCACGCCCGGCATCCGTTCCTCCATGAGTACCTCTTTCCCAAAGCCTGCTGGACGGTGTGCAAACCACCAATGCTCCCCCAGCTCTCGGCAGCCCATGATTCAGAGGCAGCTGATATCTGAAGCACTAATTCAGGCCAAATGCTGGAGGTCTGTGTCCTGAAGCTCGTGGGAGGTAGAACGGCACATTCCAAGGGGGAAAACATCTTCCCACAGAAAAGAAAGGGGTAAAGTGCCCTAAAACCTCTGCTCCTAAAACCTCTGCTCCCTGCAAATGGAACAATACCTCTTCCCTCTGTTCTCAAGCCCTTCCTTCACCCTCAGCCTCCACCCATACCAAGGCACTTTGACCTCTAAGTTCAGGCTTCCTTCTGCCCACCCATCTGCCAAGCATCTGCCCATGTCACTAAGACACCCTCACTTTATTGCTCGGATGACCTGTGGGAGGCCAGTGGGTGAATGGGTGATCCAAGGATATAGCACAGGAAATGATAGCAGAGAAAAGACTAGACCTCGGGCCCAAACTCTTGCCTAAACCTAACTCCGACAGCAGAATATCAGTGCGGCACTAAAACCCAAGAGACCAGGGAAGACCAGCCCAAGACGTGCTGACAGTCAGCCATGTCCAGCAGCCCCTGAAAGAGAGAAAGGCCAAGAAGGTGTCCCAGGCAAGTCCCTGGGTCGGAGGTGCCCAACCATAGGCAGAGGCAACCTGGAAATGGAGTGACCCAAGGGTTTGAGCAGCAGTCTCTAGAATGTGAACTTTGGAGTTAGGCCAGTCTTCCCAGGTCACCAACAACCTATATTGGCCTCAGTTTCTTCCACCAGTGACATAAGACAATAGTGCCCACGCCACTGAGCTGTTGTGAGGGGAAGCAAAGCCTTTAACTCTGCCAGCATGGTGTCACCTCACAAACACTGTTACTGACTGTCCTTGGTACTGGGGTGCTGACGGTTGAGCCTTCCACATCCCCCAGGTCTTAGAGTTCACCCGCTAAGAACTCGCTAAGTTCATCAGTATTACAAAACACATCCCTACCAAAGAGGAGGCCAATTTCTAACATGGACGGTGGGCAGAGCAGAGCCAGCCTGTGGCATGGTGCACTGGGGACAGCTAGAAGACATAGGAGTTTGCTGTGTTGACCTCTGCCTCGGGACAGGAACTTCATTTGTCCAAAGGAATGCACAGAGGTGGGATGGTGTTCGATGGGTGCAAGGAAGGGCAAAGGCTCTTGTTCTCAGTCCTAGGGTCTGCAACTTATCAGGGCAAAAACAGAAGAAAATGAGGGTCTCTTCTTCCACCTCGGGATGTGGGGAATCAAACTCAGGTCATCTGCTTACATGGCAAGAACTTTCACCTGATGAGTCATCTCTCCACAACCCTAGGTCTTTAGAAAGTCTGCAAGGTGCTGTGGAAAGCCCTTCCATCAGGGCCCCTGGGAACACTCCCAGAGGCAGGAACTGAGCCAGAAAGAATGGGGATGGTGACCCAGATAGAGGGAACAGCTTGAGGAGAACCAGAGGGCCACACATGGCAGTTGTGATTTGGGACAGACAATATGATTCCTGGAAGACCAGGCCGACTACAGGATGATGTCACCACTTGGGAACCTGCCCCGTATCACCTCAAGAAGCAAGGTAACTAGAAGTGAGGCTCTGATCCATCGCTCTGCCTTCCCTGGAAGGGATTCTAGATCTATTCTGGGCTCTCCTGTGGGACGGGGTGGGCCGAGAGACTGTCAGCTATCCTCTTGACCTGAGCTTCCTGACATTCATATGAAAGTCAGAGTCTCTGAGGGCGTAGTTCCCCCTAGCCCCAGTCTCTCTACCCCCCAGGAGGGGCGATCAGAGTGGGTGTGACCCACGTCTAGGATTATTCATCAAACAGCCAAAAAAAAAAAAAAAAAGTCCCAAGAGACGCCCACAATAGTAATAAAAATAACAATTCCTTAAATGTATTCAGAAGCACTGGAAGCCAGTTCACTGTAATCCATCTCCCTGTGAGGTCACTAGTCTCTCTTCCTCTACGTGGAGGAAACTGAAACACAGGCAGGGAAGTGACTCCCCTGAGGCTGTGTGGGCTGGTCATTCTGAGACAGCATCTTTAACTGTGTGTGTGTGTGTGGGGGGTCCCAGTTGGCAGGTAAGGGGACAGCCATCGTCGTCGAGTGTGTTAAGGGGACTACTGCCTAGGGGTATTAACTCTGTGAGCCTCCCCATCCATTTTTTAAAGTTACATTTGTTTAATATTTATATATTTGTATGTTGGGAGGTGTGTGTGTGTGTGTGTGTGTGTAGGTCAGAGGACAACTTTCAGGAATTGGTTTTTTTCCTTCCTTAACTTGGGTCCCAGGATCAAACTCAGCTTGTGAGATTTGGAGCCAAGTGCCTCTCCCTACTGAGTGATTCTGATGGTCCGAGGTTCCCCATCTTGACAGCTGAAGTTGGCCTGTTCAAAGGGGCTCGGTCAGGCCTACTGCCTTCCCTCCCGGGTCAGCAGTAATAGGGGACACTGAAGTCAGGGTAGTAGCAGGTGAAAGGCCAGCCAATGGGGTAGACCATTCACAGCAGGAAGAACATGTATGCTAAGAGATGCCAGGGAGTCACAAGGCTCAGTGTGACTGGATCGAGTGGAGGCGTATGGGAACAAGAGGGGCTCTAGCTGGGGAGGCAGAGGTGTATCTCCTAGGAGACCTATGGACATACAATGGGGAGACTAGGGCCCAGAAAGGGGTGTCTGTTTGTCTCCAAGTGCACTAGATATGGGAGCCATGGAAAGGGTATAACCTTTCCTCCAGACTTTGAATTACCCCTACAAGAGACCCTGGGCAGAAGGCTCCTGGCTCCGGTGTAACTATGGGGGCTTCCCAAGGGTGTCTATTTCATGGTGGAATCTGGTTGGCAGAGCTGCGTCCAGATTGTACTGGCACCACCTGCTAAGTCTTCTCGTGCTGGGAGGTAGGGACCCTCTTGCCCCGTGAAAGGTAAGGTGTGGATTGCCTGATGTCCTTGTCACATTTATTAGCAGGTCAAAGACCCTGCAGGGACTACTTCTAGGTCAGGTTCACTCTTATGCAGTTAGACAATGACTGTCCGTGGACCACTCCCAGACAGGGCCAGTCTGCCAAGCCTTCCAGGAACAGAGGAGACATGATGACCCCCTGCCTGCATGCCTCTGACTAACAGACCCTTGGGTCTCTGAAGCATCACAACACAGCCTGTTGCTAGAGCAACCTGCAGACCTAATGGACCTGAGGTTTGACCCCCTCACCCATTGCTCACACAGAGCACTCTGGGGCAGGTTTCCCCAGCTTAGTGGGCTAAGGGGAGAGTTAATCAGGAGGAGGCAGCCATGTACATTTTAATGCTGAGGAAAGAGCAGACTCCTCATTGAGCTCCTCTTTCTCCCCCTCTCTCTGTCTCTCCCTTTCCCCCTCTCTCTGTCTCCTTCTCTCCCTCTCTCCCTCTTTTTTTTCTCTCTCTTTCTCTCTCTCCCTCCCTTCCTCCCTCCCTCCCTCCCCTGATAAGCCAATAGCTTTGGCCCTAAGGACACAGATTTAAAGTGAATGTCCTAAACCACCTGTTCCTCCTTATCTAGGTCATCCTTATCACAGATAGGACATGGCCACCAAGTTAGGGCAATGCCAGGAACATTCTGGGCACCTCCCATGTTCTCAAGCCCTCAGAATCAGGTTCAGAGCTTCCATCAGTGAGAGGCTGCACCAGCATAGCCTGTACTCAGCTTTGCCAACAACCTTCCCTTTGAAGCAGGACCCCTTGGGAGGCTCCCATACTTACACCAGTGAGAGAGCCAAGAGTCCTTTACCCAGGGCTCCTTGTGGGATTGTCTCAAACCCTGGACGAAGGGCCATGCCCTTCCCATCTGGCTGCCATATTGTAGTTTGTTCTAAGCTAGATAATCACCTCTCCTATGGGCCCCAGCCTCCCCACCGTATGGCCATAGGTTGCCCAGAAGACATACTTCTATCTCCCCAATCCGTCCCCCCTCTTCAGCCTGGGGAAGCACTGGCTCTCTGGCCCAAAGACTTGCCTGGAAGCCTCCCTCAGGGTTTTCTCTCTTCCAAGTGCTACCGTGTGGTGAACCCTCAGGTCTTCCTGAGCTGACTGGAGCAGGTCCTGGGCCTCCTGAATCCAGTCTTCATCCAGTCATCTCCCAGACCCTTCAGGAATTTCATTTTCCTAAGTCCCAATCGTCTTCCATGGTGCTGTGGTTCAGATCAACCAGTCCCTCTGTTTAGGGCTCAGCCTGTGCCTCCAAAAGTCTTCCTAGCTGCCTCACTATGCCTTCCTCTGTTCCTTGCAGGCATCCCTGAGTAAGAGTCCTGCCTCAGATCTGCTGCAGAACCAGGGACCCGGCCTGCCACACACACATACACACCCTCTTTTTCTTCACTGGGTAAGGAAAGCCCAGGATGGCTTTGAAGTTTCCATCCTCCTGTTGTTGCTGTGTGCTAGGATGACCAATGTGTCCTACCACACGTCTTCATGCCCGGTTTAATACTATTATGCTTGGGGGAAAAGATACATTCCCAAGAGCCATAATGTTAGGAGACATGTATTCATGGGCACGATTTTCAATTCTGGGCACAGGTTTAAATTTTTTTTTATTTAGCTGATGTCAAGCAATTGTTACTGGACACTTATCAGAAAGTATAGCATTTATAGTTCTGAGTAATTCATTCAAAACACACTAAGACTTCCAGATTTCAAAACAGTCTAGAGGGAACCAGAGAGCTGGCTCAGCCATTAAGAGCACCCACTGTTTCCAGTTTGGGATCCTAACAGCCATGTTGGATGTCTCATAGCTGTGTACCGTAACTCCAGCTCCAGGACATCTGGTGTCCTCTGCTGAACTCACATGGACACACACACACACACACACACACACACACACACACACACACACACACACAAAATTAAAAATAAAAATAGCATGCAGGGTGTGGTGGAAGACACTTTTAATCCCAGCACCCGGGAGGCAGAGGCAGGAGAATCTTGTGTTGGAGACTATCCAGGATTACATAACCAGACCCTGTCTCAATATAAATTTAAAATAAATCTTCTGGGCTGCAGAGTTGGCTCAATGGCTTAGAGCACGGGTTGATTTTCCAGAAGATCTGAGTTCAATTCCCCAGCACCCACAAAGCAGTTCACAACTATCTATATAACTCTAGGCCCAGGGGACTCTGCTCTCTTCTGGCCTCTGTGGTCACTGACACACATTCAGGCAAACACTCATACTCGTTGAACAAGAAGTAAATCTTGAAATTGGACCTCTGGATGTCTGCTTCCCTGCTTTCTTCACGTGCTTCTTTCTGTGACAGAGGTGGCAGGTCACCCCTTCAGCAGCAGATAGTGTGTCTCTGCAAAGCTCGAGTCGGCATCATGCTACTGAAGTCCTGTGGGTTTCTTAGGTAGCCACCCGTGCCCTCACCACAGGATGCCGAGTTTGCATTTGCATAATGTCTGCTAGGCAGTGGCCTCGGCCACCTCTGAAGGAGACAGTACAACAGTGTCACTGATCTTTCCACAAGTGGAAGGCGCTGGAGCTCTTCGCTCTGAGACATCAGTGTTTTTGTAGCTGTTTCTGGTGAGATTCCTTTTGTTTTTGTTTTGTTTTGGGGTTTTTGTTTGTTTTGTTTTTGGTTTTCTTTTTGTTTGGTTTTTGTTTTGTTTTTGTTTTGTTTTGTTTTGGGTTTGGTTTGGTTGGTTGCTTTTGGGTTTTGAGACATGTTTTCTCTCTGTATCTCTGGCTGTTCTACCACACACAGAGATTCACCTGCCTCTGCCTCCTGAGTGCTGGGATTGAAGGTGTGGGCCACCATTCAGTGACATCTTATGTCAGGCTTATCAGTGGTGTGAGAAAAACCAAAGCTATGACACCTGTGAGATGGACATGTGTCAGGTGCAACTCGGATAAGATGAGGGCACCAATGTTCACGGATACCGTAAGTAGTATTAGAGGTTAAATAGTTCCTTTCTAAGAAGTTAAATTCGTTATAGAGTAAGAAGTAAACGTTATAGAGCTTTTTTCTCTAAGAGTTGTGGCCAGGCTTGGTGGTGCACACCTTTAATCCCAGAACTCAGGAGGCAGAGGCCGGCAGATCTCTGAGTTTGAGGCCAGCTCTACATAGCGAGTTGCAGCCCAACCAGGAGCACACACAGTGAAATCCTGTCCTCAAGAAAGAGAACGGATGGCCCTCACACCCTTGTAGATGCTTTCAGGCTGGACAACGGGGTCTTTGATCATGTTCCCAGACTGGATCTCTGCCACTCTGTCCCACACTCGGCTCCCATTCAAGATCTCTGAACCATCACACACGGTTGTGTCTGCCTGACATGTCAACCTCCAATGGACTGGCCTTGGGTTCGATCCTTTCTTAGCCAGCCCAGGATCCCCTCCACAAAGCCCTTGGATTCTCTGGCTGATGCACTCTGACCTGTAGTGAATGCTTCCTTTAGGGCAGACTCTGACCCAAGGACTTCTGGGATACTGCAGCGAACCAACAGCTAACTCACCTTCCCCCAGGGACTAGCGGGCCAGTGGGGAAGATACCGATGTTCTTCTGTGTGAAGCCTCATTTCTTTCATCCACAGGTAGTCCAACACTGACTCACACATCTCCCAGAGAAACCATTTGGTCCTTAGAGGATGCACCTCCGAGACTGAACTCTAAATAAAGATTAGTCAGAACAAAGAGTGGGAACCACGCACAGTGATCATTCTCACACTAGCCAGGACTCCCAACCCAGGCCCTCTAGGCATCTGGTCTAGCCCAAGACAATGTGGCACTTGGAGACCCATCTCAGCCTGGTCCTCAGCAGCCTGGCCCGCCCCTAGAAGAAGGAACTGGTTGGTCCCCTGCTGCTGGCAGGAACCACTTCCACCTCCTAGTGTCCCTGTATTTAGCCATCCGCTGTGACCCTGCAGCCCTCTTCTCCTTTCTCTCTGGCTAGCAGCATGGCCAGGCAGCTGTGACAGCCTGTTTTCCCAGGCCCTGTGCCTGCTTCCCATTCGCCAGCATCCCCACGGGGGTTCAACTGGAAGCTTTTGAATCCTAAAATAGCACTGTGCACGTGTGTGTGTGTGTGTGTGTGTGTGTGTGTGTGTGTGTGTGTGTATCACATATGCATGTATGTATGATGTATGTTCTGGTTATACATTTGTCTCCCAGAGAAAGCATTTGGTCCTCAGGGTGTAGACAAAATATCTTGCGTCTGTATGGATATAGCACCTGTCAATAATACATTGGGCTGGAGCTTAGGCAGGAAATAGGAGCTGAGACGTTGATAGGTAAAAAGGATTCTGGGATACTACAAGGCATAGGAGATTCCTCTGGGAAGATGTGGCAAGACAAAGAAATGGTACCTGGGCACAGGTAACCAGCCACGTGGCAGGATGTAGATTAGAATAAATGGGCTATTTTAAGTTAGGATCTAGTCAGAGAAGAGCCTAGCTATGTGGCCAAGGTACTTGTAAATATATTTAGAGTCTGAGTCTTATTTCTGGGAGCATGGGGCTGGGAGGAAGAATGACCAAACTTCAACATCAGAGGACACACCTCCAAGCCTGAACTCTAAATCATATCTATATATCTGTATCTATATCATCTATATATATATCACTATATCTGTATCTATGTCTATGTGTGTAACACACACACACACACACACACACACACACACACACACACACACACACACATGCACATATTCTGTGTAGGAACAGGATTGCCCATACACTGTGTCTAGGATGGAGGGAAAGTCAAAGATAAATTTCCCAGGTTGCATTGGGGCTTGCCAAAAAGGGCCTATTCTTTCACTCCTCCCAAGGCATGTCTGCTACACTGTTGTTTTCCACAACACACTGTCCCCCTTGGAAACAAGCCGTCCTTCCCTCTTCACCTCCAAGTCTCTCTGTACTTTCAAATGTCCAACCAGTGTGAATTTGCAGTGTTCCTCAAACCTAACCTTGGTGTCAAAGGTGCCACCCCCACCCCTTGCCATGCACCAAGTACATGCCAGGCTCCAGTTCTCTGGCCTGGCCTAGGCCTGCTGGGTGGAGGTTGTGGGCTGAGGCCCCAGCTTGCTGTGTGATGTCAGAGCTATTATTCTTGCCCGATCCTTGGTGTCCCTGTCTAGGGAATGGTGTTGTCATTCACGGTCTTCATGAATTCTCCCACTGATCTGAGCCTGGGGGTTAAGGACTGGAACAGCTCCATCTGCAGCGTCCACCTTCTCTTCCTGGTCCTTATGCCCTCAAATGAGCTGAGTAGGTGGGATGTCTGTCTACACAGTAAGACAGAGGTCCTGGTAAGGCTACTTCCCAACCAAGGCAGCCTCCCATGCAGCAGGCTCCGTCTTCTGCTAGAGGAAGCCATCGACTAACTGTGCTGTGGCCACACTGACCATCTTGCCACAACTGGACCACAGAGCATTTCAGCCTGGCCCCTGCAGCAGGGTGTGAGCCAGCAGCTCTGTGGAGGTTAACAGAGTCCCCAGAGGAAATGAGGCTCCCCAGGGGTAGTGAGCTGTAATGTGGAAAAGCCAGTTGGGAAGGGACTCCAGGACTCCATGAAGGTCTCATGAGCCCTCAACTGTGTCATTTCCCCTCAGCAAATGCTGGGCGTGGCTGCTGGGACTCTACCATTTATAGAACTGCACAGGAGACAGTCTCAACCATGGTCTTCGAAGACAGAGGCGTCGTCTGTCCAACTGCGTGTAAATGTTGTAGCAACAGCAAATAAAACCAACACAATCAACACTACTTGGAGTTTGCATTCCAGTGGAGGGAAGTGAACAGATAAACAAACACATAACGGAGAGTCACAAGCTGTGTGCAGAAGACAGAAAGCAAGGCAAAGAGGGAGCGAAGCTGGGGACGCAGCTATTCCAAGACGCCCGCCCATCCGGAAAGCCTCTCCCTAGGAATCACATTTGAGACAAGAAGTAAAGGAGGTGAGAGGAGGAATGTTCAGGCAACGGTGCAAAGGCCCTGAGGCAGGAGAATACGAGGGATGGCAAAGCAGTTGTAAGCCCTAAGGAAGGCTGCAGCAGGGTAGAGGTGAGGGACTAAGTCACAGACACAGTGTGACAGAGGCAGGGACAGCCCACACCCAGCAGAGGTCTTGCATTGTTGTTTGTTTGTGTTGTTTCAAAACAGGGTTTCTCTGTGTGGCCCTGGCTGTCCTGGAACTCTCTCTGTAGACCAGGCTGGGTTCACACTCAGAGGTTTGCCTGCTTCTGCCTTCCACATTCTGAGATTAAAGATACAGGCCACCATGCACGCTTGCCTTACTTTCTTCCTCAATGTCAACTCACTATAGGTAATGTTTTATTTTGCAATCCAGGGCTAGCATACATGTGTAAAATAAAAGTGAAGCAAACTAGAGAAATGTGCACTGTGTATTTTATATTAGTTTAAAATGTTGCTGGTGCCACCAGGCATGGTTTAGTGTGTCTTTAATCCTACCCAAGAGGTAGAGACAGGCAGAGCCCTACAGTTCCAGGCCAGCCAGAGCTGCATAGTAGATTCCAGTGTCTACTTATTCTGGCTCGGTGATGATGATGATGATGGTGGTGGTGGTGGTGGTGATGGTGTCTCATCCACGTGGTTTCAGCAAGTGTGGCTGCTCATGCAAATGATTCCAGCAGTCAAAGGCTAAGGCACTAGGATCATTTTGAGTTTAAGGCCACCCTGGGCTACAGCGTAAGACCCTGTTACAAAGCAACACAGTAATAATGCTGTCAATGACCTCAAAGCCAGGCGTGACAGAACCCATTTAATTGCAATCTTTACTGAAGCAGGAGGACTGTTATAAAGCCTGCCTTTACAGCAAGACTCTGTTGCGATGGTAAAATAAAACAAAATGATGTTGGCTCTGATTTCCGAGTTTTTTCCTGGCCCACTGAAGGGTCAGTTTGAGGAGTATAGAAGGAGAGGCCACCATGCAGGATTGTGAGAAGGAGTGGTAGTGTGTGTGTGTGTGTGTGTGTGTGTGTGTGTGTGTGTGTGTGTGTAAAATAAAACACATTTCTAGTGTGTTCTGACAACTGTATTTAGTCCTGGAAATATTACATTTTGCTTTGGTGTTGAGGGTCTTGCCTCTTTGTTTTGCAGACAGAATTTCCTGCAGCCCAGGCTAGCCTCAAACTTACCATGTATCAAGCAAGACTTTGAACTTCTGATCCTCCTGTCTCCGCCTCTGAGTTCTAGGTAACAGACCTGCACCATCACACCTGACTGACGCTGTGCTGGGGACTGACCCCAGGGTCTTGTGTGTGCTAGACAGTCACTCTACCGAGGCCAGCAGCGTCCACAGCACACACGTTTCCAAAGGTGTCTGCAAAGGCCACAGCTGCTACAGTGGCCGGTTAACAGCACCATTGCCCTGAGAGGCCTTGGGTGTATTTCTGAGGCTGGAGCTGACAGGATTTGCTGACATGTTTTTTGATGTGGATGTGTGAGAGACAACTGCAGAGTGAGTAGCTGCCAAGTTCTCGCTCTGGACAGTGGGAGGGCTGGAGAGACTTGTAGGAGAAAAATCACGAGTTCTAGTTTGGGCCAGTTAACTCTGACACTGAAGAGTTGGCTTGGCAGCAGAAGAAGCCAGGGCTAAGTTAGAGATTTAAACATGGATTCAGGGTGTCTGTGAGCTTCAGAGCTAAGAACCTGCCTGAGAATCCAAGCTTAGGTACCCAAGGACACAGACTTATTTGAAAGGTGGGTGACAACCACGATAGGTGCCACAGCTCTGCAATTCAAGTTTCTCAGGAGGCTGAAGCAGGAAGATGTACACAGTTCAAAGTCACCCTGAACTGCTCGGCGAGACCCTATGTCGATTAAAAACAAACACTTCTTAAGGACTGTGGATGCGTTTCAGTGGTCAAGAGCCTGCCTAATGTGCACAGGTCTGAATTCAATCCTAGTACTTAAAAAACTAAATAAATAAGTATACAGGGATGTGAGCTTGGAAGGGTCAGCAGGAGAGTAAGAAGCCTGTGGGTGGAGTAGGCGGAGACCCCGGGGGCCAGGAGGCCAGGTGGACAGTTGTCACACAGAGGGAGCACAGTTCTGCTAAATCCTGTGGTTCAAGGAGCACTGCTCTGCTAAGTTGGGTAAGGACAGTAAAGTATCCCTTGAACATCTTAGACCTTTACCCATCAGGCCATGGAGAGCCATGGACACGCCTGAGGACTATCTTGAGGTAAGCAGCACGTTAAAAGGAGTTGATAAAAAATTATTTATTATTTCTTTATCATTGCTTGAACACTCTCTGTCAGGTGCTATGCCAGCTTCACAGATGACTATAAGTGAATCTTCCCCATTATCCCCAAGGGAGGTGCTACTGTTATTTCTGATTTCCAAGTTGGGCGACTAACCCAAGGTCACACAGGTTGCATAGTCAGAAGCAGAACTGGTCTGGAACCCATGCTGCTGCCTCCTACTTATAAGGTCAGAGCCTGGACGCAGACTCAAGCCTTCTGGCTGATTTCCCAGTCATCAATGACCTTGAGTAGGTCATGGGTGGGGTCTGGTGATGCTGAAGTCTGGGAACTAGGTCCTGAAGTCTTGATTTCCAGCGAGCCTTCTCCTCTGTCTCTAACCATCCCCAGCTGGACCTTAGAGTCTGAACCAATTCTGAGTCTTGGCTCTATTGATAGAGCAGCCTGGTGGGCCAGAGCACTAGAGCAACCACAGGATGTGGGTCTGTCCTCTTGAGCAGGCTGCACCCTCTCCGGGTGCCCACCCCTCCTATACATGAGCATGTATGGACACACACACACACACACACACACACACACACACACACACACACACACAAACAAAGGTGTCTAGTTTCTTGAAAACTTTGTTGAGATCTGGTTCCAGTATGCTGATGATCATGGTCTGTTTAGGCCCTAAAGGATTCCATTCTAACCCAGAGTAATTGCTACCAGAGGTTGGCCTAGATAAATATGAGGGGGAGGGAAGAGAGAAACCAACTGGCCCCATGACTTTAGAAGGATGGAAGGGGGTAGGATGGGGTGATACAGCAGCCAAGAGACTAGCAAAGACCAGGAGACTCAATAGAACAAGTGAGGAGACACCTACAATGTAAGGACTGAAGCTGGCCCAGGAGGCCCCATCAGACTGAGTGACATCCACGAGAGCAAGATAGGGACAGAAACGGGGTCGGATGGTGCATTGTATGTAATCCCAGCACTCAGGATGTAGGGGTAAGTGGACCAAAGCTTCAGGGTTATTCTTGGCTAAGTAACAAGTTCAAGGTCATCCCAGAACTGAGAGACAGCAAAGAGAAAGGAAGAGGAAAAAGAAACACGAACCGAAAAATGTCAGCCAGGAGAGGAAGACTGGCTACAGAGATATCAAAGTGGCATGTGCAGACCAGGGCAAGCCTTGTTCAGAAGGTCCCCATCAGAGCTGGCAGACCTAGGCAGGTACAGCCATAACACAAGAAGTGGCGTTGTCCACTGGCCCAGCTCAGGTTCAGATGCCATCTTTAGAGTACAGCAGCCTGACGTCCCTCCTCTCCTGGGGTCCCTGGCCTCTTTCTTGGCATTGTGTGGCTTCCAGCTACCATACAACCTGGCTCTAGGAAACCAGGCTTCGAGGGAAACGGCACTGAACCATGAGCTAGGACAACCAGCCTTGGTCCTGTCTACCTCTGTTCTCCCTGTAGCTTTGCGCTCTCTGCTCTCCCCAAGGCAGGTTCTGGGTCTGCAACAGAGCTGGACTGGAGATCACCGAGGCCTGCCCTGGCTGCCCAGCATGCCCTGGGTCAGCGCCAGAAGCAGGCCTCACAGGAGACTGGCTGACCACTGTCCACTTGGCTCCTTGTCTACTCAACCTCTGGGCTGCATCCCTTGGCCTCACCAGCCAGAGAATTCGCAATAAGAATATGGCCTGCATCTGTTTCCCATGCTGAAACCCCAGCCCTCGAGGAGATGAGTAATTTGTGGAAGGTGTGACCTTTAGAGGGTGATGAGACGCTATTGTGTGTGTGTTCTTATTTTTAAAAATCCCAGAGCTAGTAGCATTCCCACCGTCACCTGTGCGAAGGCAGACTTTCCCCAGACACCTGCCTACACCTTGATCTGAGACTGCCGACCCCAAGACTATGAGAAGGAAACTTGTTTGCAAACCACCCAGATTCTGGTACTGTGTTAGAACATGGTCACAGAGGTGCCATGCCAGGGCTAGTAGAAGCCAGAGGCTCAGAGACGAGCAGGGTCTTGCCTGGAGTAGCACAGGTCTGTCAGTACTGGGGTGGACTGAGGCTGTGTAAATCTCACACAATGAAGTGATCCAGCCAAGCGAGGGAGGGTCTGGTAGATGGCCAGTCTGAATTTGGTCACTGATGGATTCCATGTGCCCAGCCTTGTCCCAGACCCAGGAGAGTGAGGACAAGGGAAGGGTGGGGCTGTGCTGTGTCTATCCGAGCTCCATGCCCAGGGATGAAGAGGCTGTAGGGCAGGAGTGGCCTTTACCCAGGTCATTTACCTCTGGAAGCTGCAGGGGAGCTCCAGAAAAGGTGGGCCTCAGAGTATGAGGCACCAGCTAGCGACTACTGGAAACAGAAGCTCAGCCTTGTGGCCTGGGGCAAGCACATACTCTGTAGCAGAAGGAGCTTTCCGCATCCAGACACGATCCTCATAGACAATGCAGAATGATCAACTCTGTGTCAGCTCCCTTCTGCCACAGTCCTCAGTTATCACTCAAACACTGGCCAGGTACTGCTGTGGCAGCATTGGGCTGATATAGAATCCAAGGAGACTTCCTGACACTCGAGGTGGGCTTGGCTACTACAGAGCAGGCTGACGTAGGAGTAGAACTGAGGGACTGGGGAGCAGGCTCAGCTAACCAAGTGTTTGCTGTGCAAACATGGAAACGTGAGCTCAGATGCCTCATACCCATGGTAAAAGCTTGGACACCGCATGTGCCTGTAATCCTGACACTGGCAAGTAGGGTGTGGGGCACAGAGAGGGAGAGCTCTGGACCTTGCTGGCCAACCAGGCTGGTTAAATCCAAGAGCTCTGAGTTCAATGAGAGACACTGTCTCATCTGTATTAAAGAAGGAAAGAGAGAGAGAGAGAGAGAGAGAGAGAGAGAGAGAGAGAGAGAGAAGCTGGGGCACACACACACCTTTAATCCCAGCACCGGGAGCGCAGAGGTGGGTCTGAGTGATCGGCCAGACTGGTCTACAGAGCAAGTTCCAGGACAGCCAGGGTTACACAGAGGAAACCTTGTCTCAAAAAACCCCAAACAAACAAAAACAAAAAACAAAAATGAACAAGCCAAAAAGGAGAGTGACTAAAGAACACACCCAGTGTGGACCTCTGCACTCACACACACTGCATTCACCACCCCATTTCCTGCCCCCACACCTGTGAGCGAGTGCAGGCGCTCCCCCCCAACACACACGCATAGGCATGTCCATGTACACACACACAGATCCCACAGTACATGTCTATGTATAGACACGGGCATGCCTGTGTACACACATGGGCATGTACACACACACATATGCACGTGCATTCCCCCCAGCATTCAAGCACATATGCATGCACGCTTAAATAACCGTAAGAGCAGACCTAAAGCCTCTTCAGAGAGGACATCCTGTCACCGCCTACAGACAGCCGTTTCCAGACTCCTGAGGGTGCCTGCCTGCCTGTCTTGCTGCCACACACCTGTTCCCATCAGGCACACCTGGCCTGTGTGTCAGCACATCCCCCAACACATGCTCTGCTCAGGGGGAGAGGGAGGCAATGGTCATGGTGGAGCGTGTGTGCCCAGGCCATGTCTCACAGTTTCTGGTGTCAAGGGCCATCACTGAGGGCTGGAGACTGTTCCGTGTCTTGATGCACCATAATTTACTAAGCTAATTCCCTCTCACTGTACCTTTAGGCGACTTCTAACTTTAGACACGGTAGGCCCTGGTGGATGCACACCCTTTCTCAAGAGCACTCCCCAGGAGTCAAGCCGAGGCTGTCTCCATAGAACCCTGCCTCAGCAGCTCTAGCATCCACCCACTCTGCCCAAGGGCTCTCCCGGCATCAGGAGACTTTGTCTGTCTTGTGCAAGGAAGGACCAGAACTTTAACTCCTCTGGCAGTCCTCAAGCAAGAGCGACAGCAGTTGGTCATTACCCACTCATAGGTCCTCAAGGTGGAATGATGAAATGTGTCTACACACAACTCACAGGATACCCAGCAGGATGGGGCCCAGATGCCACAGCAGAAACACACTCAGAAAATTCCACTCCTTACCCATGGTATCTCTCTCTCCCAAGCTCACCTGTCTGTCTCTAACAGTTTCCTAGCATCTCCTTCTAAGTGAGCTAACCATAGCCATGTCCTTGGCTCAGGGTCTTCTTGGGGAGAGCAGGCTCAAGCTGCCCTGATTTCCTTCTTTCTTTCCTCTTGAGATAGAGTCTCACTACGAGGCTGAGGTTGGCCTTGAACGCTTGACAATCCCTTTGCCTCCGCCTTCTAAATGCTGGGATTACAGGCGTGAGCCACCATGCCTGGCTGGGCACACTTTGCTTTTGAAGGCTCAGGACTACACAGTTCTGAGTCACCATTTTGGCTCCATTTCTCCCCGAAGCTCTCTTAGAGGTAGAGAGAGCACAGGCTCAGGGTGGATGTCAAGCCCTGGCTCTGGCCTCCAACAAGCCACTTCACCCTATGCCATCTCAGTGTCCCCATATGAAAAGGGCCATCAGGTTACAAAGAGGCCACATACAGTCCAAGGCCTGAAGGAGAACTGCAAGCCAGCCTGGCTTGTGTCCCCCACATCTGCTTCTCGTACAAGACTGACTGACAACCATAGCCACAGCCCTACTGGGGTCTCAACCACTGTCGCCCTCTGCACAAGAGCTGTACAGAGGACACACCTCCATGTCACCTTGTCCCCTGGAATCTGACACAAACTAAGTGAAGATTATGCCATATTCACAAGTCCAAGTATTGTGGTGCAGTGAGGTGGGCTTCCCGGCCTTTCTGCTAGTGAGAGGCTGAACTTCCAATTCCACTGCTGAGCCTAGATCCATCCTGCACGTCTGATGCTTAGTGTCCAGAGCCTGCCTGTCACCCAGACCCTCCTGGAGGAGACAGGATTCCTTGCATCTGACTCAGACCCTGGGGCCAGGAAGCCACATCCCTTGGGGTGGCTGGGAGGGAGAAAGTGAGGCCAGGGAAATTCCCACACAGCTTTGAGATCCCCACCAGCTGGGAGCTGGCTTTATACTCATCTTGGGAGGAGGGCAGTTCCCCCTGACCAGACCGGGCTGAGTCTGAAGCTCTGGGAGAGGGAGAGTGGGGGCTAGGGAGGGAGGGAAGCCACAGGGAGCAGATACCCCAGCTGCAGCAAGCCCCAAAGCTGCTCTCCCTGGGACAGCCAGTGCCCTGAAGATGACCCCTCATCCACACCACTCTGTCTAGGTTCACCCTCACATCCATTTCTCCAGGAGCCATAGTCCAATAAACAAGAAAAAGGCAAACCTAACCGAATTCATTTAAATTTACGTAGCTTGATACATAAAGAAATCTGTTGCGGTAAAAATAGAAAAAGCGGCAGAACGGTTCCATGTGTGCACTGGTGGTCACGCTCTCTCACTAGTTCTGACTCCAGAGGGCCATTAGAACTAGCGCTAACTTATCTCAGATTAGCATCCCTCCCGGCAGCTCTCCGCTAGCTGCAAACTCTCTGGTTCCAGCTACCTGGTAAAAGTAAGTCCCGCAGCGGCTGGCCAATTGCGGCTCCCTGCCACAGACTCTGCCCACACTTCCAGCAACCGTCCCCTGGTAGTTAAAGTATAAACTCCCAACTACCCGGTGAAATCAAGTGTCAACAAACCATAACCCAACAATCAGATTTATATGTTAATTTCTCAATCTACAAGACACCCACAGAATAAATTCACTGCCAATTAGTAAAGATAGCAACGGCCCACCTCGACAAGATAACATTGACCTAGACCACCTGGATGGGAGTCACCCTCCTCTGTCTCCATCTTCCTCCCTCGCTCCTCCTCCTTACTCCTTCCTCAACTTTTCTCCACCTACTGTTCCTTCTCATCCAATGATAGGCTTCACCTTATCCTGGACCCGCCTTGCTGTATAATGACTTCATCCTACAGAAATCACGTCATCATGTCGTCAATATTAAAAGCAAAGTGTGACAAATTCCTTTCTTCTTTTGTATTGAGTGGCCATACAGTATACATCTCATAATTTCAGGACTTGTCCGTCGGACTGGCCATTTTTCAAAGTCACACCAGTCACTTGTGGCCATTGCACTGGACGGCATGACTATCACAACCCCAAGTTGACTAGGGGATTCTGGCTTCCCAGGAAGATTCCAAAAGATGCACCAGGTACCATGAGCTTCCTGGAGAGCCAGAGACAGCCAGTCTCCCAACAAGCTCTAGAGGCAAACGTTCTCTCTTTTGGGAAGACAAGTAAGTCAGTTCTGAGAGGCTGAGTAACTCTCCCAAAATCATGGCACATGATGAGGGCTTGTCACATGCCTCCAGCACCCAGCCCATTCTACCCAACATAGCGGAGCTTACTGTCTCATGGATGTCCAGACACACTAAGCCAGGAATGGCACACTCAGGGAGGGGTTTTCATCCACCTTTCCTCCACAGAGGAGTGGGAGACAGAGAGGAGGTGGGCTGGTAGTGCTCGGAGGCAAACTGCCCCTTCCCCTTCCCCTTCTCCTTCCCCTTCCCCTTCCCCTTCCCCTTCCCCTGTCAAAGGCTTCTACAGGCAGTGTCTGGTGCTGCCCTGTCTTGCCTTGAGTGTTGCCACTACGGGGCGTTTCTCACTTCTTCCAGACACGAGGGTAAGTAGGAACAGAGAGGCTAGGCAATGCTCCTCCTTATCACCCCCACCAAGACTCCCACATCCCAAAGCCACCACCATGATGACTCTGGCATAGCAGAAGTCCAAGCTCAGTGATGGAATGGAAGGACTACATGAAAGCATGACTTCCTGAGAGGCCAAAGTGTTGGCTGGAACCTGCCCCCGACTGCAGGAGGAAGGCCTGGGTAGGATCCTGGGCAAGAGGGCTCTGGGAGATCTGTGTGTTCTGTTCCTCCTCCCAGGGACAAACACACTCTCCTATTGGGCCACTTCATCAATCCCCTCCCAGCCCTGAATCCATCTACCCATGGATTCGGTCAAACCTGAGAGGTTCACATGGCAGACCCTTATGTCTGTGACTCAGATGGGGCGCTGGGGTCCAGGAGGGGATGAGACGTGGCCCTCAGGTCACTGTCTGGGCATTGGCCATGGAAATGTGTCTAGCTTCCTTCTTGCTGTCAGGGACGAGTCAGGGCAATGCCCCTGGAGAGCCACAGCATTTGTCAGCCACAAAGCTCACGGGTCAGCCATGTTCCTGGAGAGACCTGAAGTCACAAATAGCAAGAGCACGGTCTACACAGTTGGTGAGAAGTGGATCCACAGTTGGTAGACAGGTCTGGGCATCTTCCAGTCATGAGGGGGGATGAGCCAGAGCCTTTGGGGCTGGTGCAGGGAGGATGGGGGTATGGTGGGGTAATGAGAGGACTGGTGAACATTTGGCTTTTTCTGGGGTTGCTGGTTTGAGTGGCTGTGGCAGGATGGTGATGTCACTCGCTGGAGTGTGAGCAGGGCTGGTAGGGCATCAGGAAAGGCTGAGTGTGGCTGGGCAGGGTGAACCTAGGTTGAGAACTGTAGGAGCTGGAGAGAGCCTGGGAAGAGCAGTGGTCACCAGGTCCACTGTCCCTAAGGAGAGTTTAACCCCATTGCCTGCCTTGTTTTCTCCACAGAACACCCACTCTGCAACGTGATCTTAGCCTCCAGCTCACTGGCCTTACCCACAGGCAGCTCCCTGACTTGGGGTTGTGTCCGTTGTTGGCTTGACTTTTCTCTAGGCTGTGTAGCTTAGAATACGGCTTACCTCGGGAGTGCACATACTGACGTAGGTATGAGGCTGAGAGGCCTGGGTGTGTGCCGATGTAGGCCACAGCCATGAGGAGAAGGTGACAGCCTCTGAGGGCATCTGTCCCTTCAGGGAAGTGGCACCCCAGCCTCAGTGCTCCTCTTTCATAGAAAGGAGGTGATTGCTTTCCTAGAACCGATGCATCAAAGTTCACAGACTGGGCAGCTCCAGTCACAGAAATGTGTTGTTTCACCTCAGGGAAAGAGGCACAGCCAGAAACAGCCATTACATGAGACTTTAAGGATCATCTTCCCCAGGGCTCCTGATGGCAAACCAGTACCTTTGGAAGAAGTTCTATGGAGGGCCAGAGACCTGTCTTTTCACAGATGTCTGCCTTTCCCCCAAATCTCTCCTTCTAATAAGGACACCACCAGTCTTACAGGGTTAGGTCCTTCCTAATGACTTCACTTTAACTTGGTTAGACAGGAGGGTGACACATTCCCATCCAGTCTGAGTTAGGTTGTGAGACCCTGTCTCAAAACAAAAACAAAAACAACAAACAAAACAAAAACCAAAAAAATACATCACCAAACAAAAAGACACTCATCCCATGTCCTGAGATACAAGGAACCAGGACTTCAGCATGAATTTGTAGTGTCAGGACCACTGAGGGTCCACGTAAGCTATAGTCCATGCCCAGGCCTGCTCTGGTGACTCAAGGGACACCCTAGCTCCACTGGGGTGGGCCTGGCTGCACACTAGTCCTGTAATGAGCTACACTAAGATACAGAGTGAAGATGCTCCCACCTCCATACTCCGGTTTAACCAGGCTGGGCGGCACAGGCACTGGGGATTTTGGTAAACTCTGGTGAATCTGTCCTGCAGGCAGAGACGACCGTCTGTGTGCCCAGTCTGTGGGTACTTCATTTTGTTGCCTCATCAGCAAGTCCTAGCCTGACTGGCAAAGCTGCCAGCATCTGCCCAGATCCAGACTGCTACCAGCCAGGTGAAGGCAGACGAGGTAACAAAGGATCATTGTCCCTGAGCCTCCACCCAGAGGTGGAGCCTGTAGGCCTGGGCTGGTCGTGGACAGGGAAGGGCTGTGGGAATTTCCCAGGCACCTTTCCCAGGGTCGCATCAGGAAGTCCTCACAGATCAGTCTGTCACACGGAAGAGATGAGCGTTTGAGCCTTGGGATTCTTTCATTGCAATCTTTAAAAGCATCTATTGCTTTTTTATTTATGTGCACATGTGTGCGCCTTTGTCGGTTTTATGGGCACCATGTGGATGAGAGCCCAGGGGTCAGAAGAGAGTGTAAGTACCTAGCACTGGAGAACTGGAGTTAGCGGCTGTGGTATGGGCGCTGGGAACTGAACCTCAATCATGGGTGAGAGCAGTAAGTTCTCTTAACTGCTGAGCCATCTCGGTCCCAGCCCCACGATCCTAAGGTAAATCTGAAAGAGGTCAAAGAATAAGATGTCTCAAGGAAGGACAGGGCAGGTAGTCAGAAGGAAGCAAGGTTGCCAACCAAGGAAGAGCAGCCCCTGTTGGTAGAGAAATCTCTTCCTACTGTATGGATGTCACACCTGTCAATCAAAGCTGATTGGCCTATAGCTGAGACAGGAAATAGAAGATGGGACATCTGATAGGCAGAGAGAGTTCTGGGATAGAGCAGTGTGTGGGAAGATTGCGTCAAGGGAATAGGAAGGAGGACACATGTGGAACCTGAGCTGAGGTAATCTACCACGTGGTAAAACTTAGATTAGAATAAATGGGATATTTATTTATGATCTTACTGGGGGGCCAGCCAAAGCTATGGTGTAGGTATTTGTAAACAAATTTGGGTCTCTGAGTCGTTATTTCTGGGAACGGGGGCATGGGAGGAAAAACACATCCCAACCTGTCACCTGTCAGTGACGTGTTCGTAGGCAAGTGATATAACTTCTCTAAACCTCACTTTCCACATCTGCGAAATGGGAATTGTAGAGCCAACACCATATTGTGTGCCTGTGCATATTTGTATATGTGGTGGTGTGATGGGTGGCCTGTGAGAAGCCACATCAGGGCTGGCCAGCATGGCACCATCCTTCCTTCCGTTTCCATCCATCCATCCACATGAGGTGAGATCAGTTCGTTCCACATCTCCTTCATCCCTTACTGGGGCTGCACACGCCACACTCCTGCCCCAGACCAGACCACCTGTACATAGTTTTGCACCGGTCTTCTGTCCTCTAGACAGAGGAGCTGGAGGGAGGGGCCTGGGGCCCAGACTCCAGGGTTTGTACAGTCTCCAGCTGTAGGCCCCTTCTGAGAAGCACTGCTGGGCAAAGATAAGTATCTCAGGGGTTCTCGAGAAGTCCCTCGCACAGCGGAGCATGCTTTGTTCCAACAGGTGCTAGGAAGTGCTCACGCTGTGTCGGGTTCTGATCTCCCTCAGACAGGGCAACTTTGGCAGGTAGGCACCAAGTTCCATGCATTCCTGTGATTCCCCTATCCCACCTGGTCCTGTACAAAGCCTGGCACAGACAATGCTTTGGTTAAGTGTATGAGTGAGTGAGGCCATGCTGAGAGAACTCACAAGTGTGTGAAAGCAAGCCCGAACCCCAGTCCTCAAGGCAGAGAAGCTGGTAGGTAAGTACACAATATCATGCCTTGGGCAGCAGTCCCAGAAGCACCAGCCTCTGGCTGGCTGAGTTCAGGAGTCCAGTCAGTGATAGAGACCACCTGGAGACAATGGAAGAAAGTCTCCTTTGAATACTTTCTATACACCAGAAAGAAGTGGTTGGGAACGGACTGGCCAAGGCACACAGCCACTTGGGCCTAGTGCCCAAGTCTCTTGCTCTCTGACCACCAGGGGTCCTGCCCTCAAGGCCAACTTACTCTGACTACTGGGGGAAGGAAGCAAAAGGTTCTGGAAACCATAACCAGGGAGAGCGGTTGGGAAGCTGGAATACAGATCAACATCTGGAGAAAACACAGAGGCTCTATGTATGTCTTCCTTCTTTTATTCATTCATTATTCATTCACAATTCACTTATTCCTTTCATTCATTCAAAATTCATCTATTCAACAAACTCTCTGAAAAGTCTTCCCAGGTCACACCTAGGGCAGAGCTCCAGGGTGCAGTGCTGAATCTGACCTGCCTGCACCTGCCTCAGAGTAGCTCCCAGAAATAGAGGGCAGGACTGGTGCCAGGCCATAGTGCTGTCTGTGAGTGGAAGCTGAGGTGGGGCTGGGTGGGCAGAGCAAAGAGTCTGGGAACAGTTGCAGAGACATGCCTTCCCTGATTATGGCGGAGCAGCTGGGCACCTAGAGCCAACACAGAGACCTATGGCCTCCAGGAATACAGTGAGGAACACAGACAAAGAGACATTCGCATTCATCTGGAGGCCTGGGAGTATAGCTCGGTTGGTAGAGTGGCTGCCTAGCGTGAATGAAACTTGGGTTCCATCCTCAGCACCCCATAAACTGGACAAGACATCACACAACTGTAGTTCTAGCCCTAAGGAGACAGGGGCAGTTCAAAGTCATCCTTGGCGACATAGCTAGTTTGAGGCAGGCCTCAACTTAAGACCCTACCTCTAACCAATTAACCGATATGATGTAATTTGATTTACAGAAAAGAAAGTCCATCTAAGACCTGTGGGGCCTGAAGTGCTGGTCAGACTTCCAGGAGACTCCAGGCCAAGGACAGAGTCTGAGAGGTGTCAGAGTAGAGTGTGGTGATGTCCCAAGGCCACTGTGACTGCTGGGAAGTGGAGGGCAGAACAGAAAGGAGAGTACAGAGCTGACAGTGTTGATGGAGAGGAAGTTCCTCCTCAGGGGAGCCCAGGCCACTTCCGCCCTCCACTTGGAGCTGGGTGGTGGATAACAGCTGTCCTCAGGCCTTGAGGCCGTGGGGCCTTCCTGCTCAGTCACACAGCACACTAAGGAAATAACTTTATTAGTTAGTGGGTGAAAAACAGGAAATGTACGCTGTGACTCGGGCACCGGCCGGGCCTCACTCACATCTTGTTTCTAGGAAACAGACATGTGGCCTCAGACAAGGTAGGTTTTTCTCAGCCAAATCTTTCTGAAAACACCAGCCTTTTCTTGGGGGGAAAAAAAACAAAAACATGTCCTGTAGGTCCTCCAGACAGTGGGTAACAGTGACACACATCCCCAACCCAACAGAGAACTTTCTCACACAGCACACCCCAGACAAACTTCTATAAGGCCCAGGGTAACAACGGCTCTTTGTCTGAGCCCCTACTATGTGCTGTGTGGCAGAAAAAACTTGGGTCCATTACTCACTGCAATAGCAAGAGTAAAACTGTCAAAGTAAGCTTTAAAAAAAATCAACTTAAAGAACATAGGACAGCTCAAAGTCAAAGAATAAAGCAAAGCCTTCCAGATAGAAACTAATCGGAAGGTTGTTACTAAGTAGAACAGGTGCAGTCATTGCTAGAATGTTTACAAAATGTGGGCCCCATTAACGTTTCAGTCAACCATGAAGAAACAAAACTGTTGCATTCCTATAAGACAGTGGCAACAAGGTTTGAGGGACCAAGTAAACAAAGTAGCATCTGTAAGATTTTAGCAACTGCAGAAAGAAAGATCCAAATGCATAAATATAGAGATACAGAAACAGACTGCAATGCCTGGGAAATAAGTGTGTGTGCGTGCGTGTGTGAGTGCATGCGTGTGTGTGTGTGTGTTTATGCGCACAAGAGTACCAGTTCCACACAATCCAGAAGAGGACGTCAGACCTGGAAGGCTCCTGATCCTCCCTTCAGTTGAAAGCACGAACAGTTCACGCTTTTAACACCTGAGCAGTGGCTCCAGCCCACGTAGCCACTTAAATAAAACACATGAAGATCTCCTCCACACACTGATGAGGAACTAAGCTGCACCACAAAGCTAAGGAATCCCAAAGATCCAGGGTGGTGCGAATCATGCTCACTGATAAAAAGAATCATGAGTGGGAAAACTGGAAAACGATATTTTTAAAATTAGGAAAGTAAGGGGAAAAACTGTGACCTATGTCCAAACATATATTTTCAGACTTGATTAAAAATTAATATCTGTCCATGAGGAGTTATAATTCCCAGCAAGTAACTTTAGAAACTTAAAATTTGATATTCCCACACAACCTCCAAAACCCGTAGCAAACACTTAACTCAATTCTCCCCATGTAGCCCAGGCAGGCCTTGAACACGGGAGCCTCCTGTGTTACTCTGCCCTGTAATGAGATTACAGGTGTGAATCACCATGCCTGCTTATAGTACTGTTTTTCTAAAACACGAATCAGAGCTGGGAAGATGCATCTGGGGCGAGAGGTGCTTGCTCCCCAGGACCCACAGGTGGAGGAGGGAACCGGTACCTGATGTCCTCTGGCTTCCACATGTGTGGTGACAGGCACATCCACATACATGCACACAAACAGATAATAAATAAATGTAATTAAATGTAGCAATCAGAAAACTAAGAATGTCATGTCTATCAACATCTTATCAGAAGCTCCAGAGAATAATTAGGGAAGAAGGAAAAAAAGTATACATGTTGAAAACCAGAAAGAAGCTAACAGTCATTTTCCAGATGATATGATTTTCTACACAGAAAAGGAAAATAATTTGAAGTCAGTTATCAGACTTAATAAGAGAGTTTAACAATTTATTTGAGGTAAAAAATCAATACATAAAAGTCAATTGTGTTCTTAGACAATACCAGGGCTCTTTGTCTTGTTTGTTTTGTTTTACTATAAAAGGTACTTTAAGAAGAAGATATGATTCTCACTATCAATGAAAATACACCCCTTGGAATAAATCCAATGAAAAGTCTCAGACCCTGAGCAAAGCGTCACTGGAGGGAGACACAGAAGCCATCCTAAATAAGTAGGATGTATACCACATTCATGGAGTTTGCCTTATGCTACCAAAGGCAGCCTTTCTCCCTACAGAGACCTGTGGAGTCTATGCAAACCACATGAGGTTCCCCATAAATCTCACATTGGGAGAAAAACTGAATGTGTGTTTGTTTCTTCAGGATCTGGGTAGAAGAGAAAATGTCCAAAGCAGGCTTCCCCAGCCAAGGACCAGCAATCTGCACATCCATAGGCACGGCAGCTAACAGATTGGTGTATGAACGATTGCATCATAATACAGACAAGAAAACCTTTACCGACCATCTTTGGAGAAGGCCAGAAACTCCTCTTGACAAACCGATGGGTCAGGACAAAGGCCCATTCACTTGCTGTCTCGCTATTTAAAGTAAACCTGGAGGAAACGAACTCACTCACTCATAGTTGTGGAAAGGAAGTTGTTGTTTTCTTTATAAAAAAAAAAAAAAGGAACTGTAGTTAATAAATAAAGAATAGTAGAATCGGAATGTCACCATCTTTATGTTTCCTTAGAAACGTCTGGTTACAGGATGCCGACAGAGAAAGTACAAAGCCAGTTTAGAACAGCAATGCAAGGCCATTCTCAGGGAGGGGTGGACTTTCTTAAAGGGATGCAGAAGCCAGATCGAAGCCCCTCCCAAGCCCCGCCAAGCTGAGGATGCTCAAAGCAGCACGAGAAATAACAGCAAGAGATTACAACGCCCCAGTAAGGCAGAAAACAGTCGACGCCGTAAAAACAAAGGAATGCTTTGAAGAGCTGAGGAGAAAGACCTGTTCTTGCCTAATCTGAGTTCTTGAAACTTTTTCTGACATCTGCCCAATCCTACCAAGAATATTTTGAAAAGGCAGCCAAGGAAATTTGATATATTGGATTTGCAGTTCTATCACATAACCACTATTTATCTGCCTGGAGGGATGTAAGAGCCTTTGTCTTTTGGAGAGAGTTGGTGAAGTGGGCCAATGGTTGCTGAGGTTAAATGAGCGGTACAGCACCATTCCCTGTGCTGTTCATCCCACTAGGTCTCCAAAGCACACACAGACCCACTTAGGGTGTGAACAAACTCAGTGACACAGTGTCCCATAAGCCATCATCTCGGACACGAGAAATCAACAGCAGGAGAATCTGAAAATGAATCATTTTTAGCAACAGATTAAGGGTTAGCATAGAAAGAGAGCAAACATAGCAAGACTGTGGGAAAACGTGCTTGTTTCACCCTTTGCTATGCTTTTAACTGAACCGTTCAGCTAATTCATTAAATGCATGATGGTTGGTGTCGTGAAATATAACGTAGCGGTGGCCAGGGTAAGGGGGTACCTGGAAGGCCCATGCCTAGGTGTCCCCCTGAGAAATCTTCCCATATGACAGACCTGCTAAAGAGAGGTTTATTAGAAAGGGAGGGGCATGAGGATCTAGAGGAGGGGTAGAGGGAGACAGACAGACATAGGGCAGAGGACAGAAAGAGAGTCTAGTTGGGAATAGGTGGGAACAGAGCGAGCGAGCGAGAGAGAGAGAGAGAGAGAGAGAGAGAGAGAGAGAGAGAGGGAGAGAGAGAGAGAGAGGGAAAACGTTGGGGCAATGAGTGGTCCTCTGTTGCTAGGTCCCTGGGAGAAGCCTAGTGGAATTGTCTGTAAGTCAAAAGTTGGCGTCTGTGTTAGTGTTGTCAGTGTGATATGATGCCAGTGGTTGGACTAATGTGCACAATCTTTTTGGAGGATGTTTTAGGGTTTCTATTGCTGTGAAGAGACACCATGACCACAGCAACTTTTATAGAGGAAAACATTTAATTGGGGCTGACTTACAGTAAAGGGGTCTAGTCAATTGTCATCATGGTGGGAATCATGGTGGCATGCAGGCAGACATGGTTCTGTGAGGTAACGAGGAGACCAACATTTGGATCCACAGCAGGAAGAGACAGTAAACCATTAGACCTGGCTTGAACTTCTGAAAACTCAAAGCCCACACCCAGTGACACACTTCCTCAGATAAGGCCACACCACTACTCCACAAGGCCACACCTCCTAGTAGTGCCACTCCCCAGAGATCTATGGGGGCCATTTTTTTTTTAAGATTTAGTTATTTATCATATATGAGTACACTGTAGCTGTCTTCAGACACACCAGAAGAGGGCATCAGATTTCATTACAGATGGTTGTGAGCCACCATGTGGTTGCTGGGATTTAAACTCAGGACCTCTGGAAAAACAGTCAGTGCTCTTAACCACCGAGCCATCTCTCCAGCCCCCCCCCCTTTTTTTTTTTAATTTATTTATAGGGGCCATTTTTATTCAACAACGCAGAGGGCATTGAAAACAAAATTTATTTTTAAAATGAGCCACTAGAAACACACCAAAGCAGCCCATCAGGAATTGGTTGAGTGTGTGAGAGTATTTTTCTAAAGTATGAATCTTTGCAAATATCGTCTTTAAAAGATAAGGCAGTTATTTTTCCCACCATGCAAATAGATATTTTTCTGTTTGCCAAGTAATGCAAGCTGGCCTTGAACTTGCTATGGTCTTGAACTCCAGATCCTCTTGCCTTTGCCTCCTGAGTGCTGGGTGTGTGGGTTTGCATACTTTAAAATGTATCACAAATGGAAAACATTGAAACAGTATGTGAAGCAAGGCATCATAGCTAATTATAAATACATTGTGCATACATTGCTGTCTACATTGAATGGAAGCTCTTCACAAAAATACATACTGAACTAGCAATCTCTTTGTTATAGCTTACAAATTTCAAATTAACAGTGATAGTAAGGTGGTACACACCTTTCGTCTAGCACTTGGGAGGATCTGAGTCTGGGGCCAGCCTGATCTACAGTCTGAGTTTCAGGATAGCCAGGGCAACACAGAGAAATCCTGTTTTGAAAAAAAAGTGATATTAATATTATTTTGTGATAAATTTTATGTAAGGAAACTGTTAAGAATTTTTTTAGGGTTGGGAATGTAGTTGTCAGTGGTAGAGCACTTGCTTAGGGTGTGGGAGGCCCTGGGTGTGGTCCTTAAAATGAAGAAAAGAGGGAGGGAGAAAATGACCATATATACACTCATCTAGATATATGTATATAATATATAATACACACATATATAAATATGTACATATAAATATATATATATGTGTGTGTGTATGTGTGTATGAATGACAACACAGAATAGCAAGATGAAGTGAGAGGGCTTTGTTCTTCCAGCTACTAAAGTGGGACTTGGGAAAGCGACTGAACCCCCAGCCATCTAGACTTCAAGGCTGCGGTGTGGTGGTCATCTGGGATCCAGCTCTTGGGATGAGGCAGGAGGATGGAAAATTCCAGGCCAGCCCTGAAGACAGCTTACCACAGTAAACAGACCCAAACTTACACAAAAATTCATTCCAGCTGAATAAGACATTTGCAAACAGTAGTATTCATTTTTTTAAACAAAAAGATAGGCGCCTTTCTTTCAGTGCTGGGGTTAAAAAAGAATAATTTTCAAAACAAAACCAGGAGTTCACAGCATGCATACACCCCAAGAGTTCACAGCATGCATACACCCCAAGAGTTCACAGTGTGCATACACCCCAGGAGTTCACAGCATGCATACACCCCAAGAGTTCACAGCGTGCATACACCCCAGGAGTTCACAGTGTGCATACACCCCAAGAGTTCACAGCATGCATACACCCCAAGAGTTCACAGCATGCATACACCCCAAGAGTTCACAGTGTGCATACACCCCAAGAGTTCACAGCGTGCATACACCTCTGGAAGTGCTCTGCACTCACTCAGAGGCAGAGCAGACAGACTGAGCTGAGCTGAGCTGAGTCTGCTGCCTGTGCCTCTGTGGGTCCAGCTCTGCCTGCTTCCAGAGAGGCCAGAGACAGCATGTGGCACTGTGCTCTGTGGGTTCCCTAGTCGCAGTAACAGAGTGGCACACACTGGAAGCCTAGAGCAACAAAATGTGTGGTATCTTCTCTTTACTCTCGGTGATTTGGAGACAGACTTTCGCTGTAACCGCCCAGGCTGTCCTCAAACTTACACAGCTCCATCCACTGCAGCCTGAATGCTGGAATCCCGGTCCTTGCTGCTCACACACCAGACTTCCCTCTCCTAACAAGAGCACAAGATGCTGGGCCTGGGGAGGGGAGGGATGGGATCGGGTTTGGTGGAATGGCGTGGGGTGAGGGGTGGGAATGACTTAGTTTCAAAAGTTTTTATCTTGACTACAAGGATCTGAATTAGTAAAGCTCTTGCCTTAAAACTTTAGGATCTGAATTCAGTTCCCCAGAGCCTTCATAGAAGTGCCAAGGGTGCACAGAGGGCTGTGCTCATAATGCCAGAGCAGGGGAGGCAGAGACCGGCAGAGCGATGCCTGGAAGTCTGCCTACTTGACAAGCTCTAGGCCAATAAGAAGACTTGTCTCAAACGCAAACAAACAACCAAGTTAGACAAAGTGACAGAGGCGGAACACGTGCACAAACAAAAACAGTACTACTTATATGAAGCTGGGGCCCATCCTCGTTAGCTTAACTCACTTACCTCTGAAAAGGCCTTGTTTCCAGGTAAGATCACATGCACGGGTGCCAGTGCTTTTGGGGAATATCCACGTTAACCTGCACCTCTAGCTTATTCTTACCTTAGCGACACTGCACAAGTGGCCCTGAACTCAGTGACTCGACTTACCAGTCTCCAAGTGGACATTAGTAAGCCAGCATGGCCACATCATGGTCTTGGAGCTAAGGGTGGGAAATGGGTCCTGATGACAAAATCTGAACAAAATCAACCCAGAGACCCCGGGCTCAGAAGTGAAGGCCAAGGGGACGATATCTGTGGAGGTGGCTGGTGTATAGCAGGCTCTCAAGGAAGGGAGACCTCTCACTCCCCAGGGTTCCTGAACCTTCTTGGGGGAGAGAGGAAGCCCAGTGGGGTCTCCCGTGGCTGGGAAGCCCACAGCCCCAGCCCAAGGCAGACCTAATTCTCCCATGCTCCGTCCCTTCAATCCCCATGCTTTGTCCTGTCAGCGTCATGATGTCTGAGGAGTATGACCCTGAGGGAAAGGGCAGCTTGACCCCAAGAGCAAGCCAGTGGCCTCTGGGAAACCAGCATGAGTTTCCATACTCATGTCAGGAAGCAAAGTCTTGACCCCAAGAAAGGAACTGAAGGATAAAACCTGGGCTTCTCAGTAGGCGGTCTGTCAGGCCCCAGTCCCTCTTCCCTGTCTCCAGAGCCTGGCCCCATTGAGATGCAGGGATGTTTATTTGTGTGTGTGCGTGCATGTGGGAAAACAGAACAAGATAAAATATGTCCCTGCATCTGGAAAGCTATTTTGAGCCAGGCCAGCTGGGCGGCGCTCCTGGTGATGAACCCGGGCTGACCCAGGCTGGGCCCTTCCTTGCCTTATGGCCTTTCTCTCCCAGAGTTCTGACAGCTACACAGCATGCAGGACTGTAGGTTCCTGATCAAACCAGTGGCTCATTCTGGGGTGATCTTGGGGAAGCCTCTGATGCTCCCTAGACTTGATCTTCCAAAAGGGAGACAGGGGCTTCTGTTTCCCCCTCCTGAGGGAAGCTGGCAGTATGAATGTTCGCATGAACTCTGTGTGAAGACAAGAGGCCTGCCTCACAGCCTGCGCAGTCTAAGACCCCCGGAGGTGGAAGGAATCTCACCGGCGTCCCTCTGTCTCCCCAATGGGAGCCTCTTCTCCACTCAATGGACACATTGCCCTTCTGGCCGCAGCTACCCTGGCCTGATTCCAGACTCACCTGATTCTTTAGCTGCTTCCCGATGCTCTCAGAAAAAAGTCAAGCTCCCCCCTCAAAGCTCCCCCTACGTGTGCCAATCTGTATACGCCCCCACACACACACCCTATCAACCCCACCCGCTACAGTCCCGGCTCAAGCCAGTCTGTGGGCTCTTCTTGAGCCAGACCCCCGCCCAGGTTTCCTTCTTTGGGCTCTGTCCACTCCGCAGACTGCTGATGAGTCAGGTCACCTTGGAGCATCACATGCTCATCTGCCCCACCCCCACTGCATGCGGGTGCTTCAAGAGCACCTCCCAGGGCCCAGGGCTGGCCGGAAGTGATGTTTTCCAATGTGCCTGTCACACAATGGACCCTTAATGCTAGTTTCTTCCTTCCTTATGAACACACGCCCTCTTTTCTTTACAGAACTCCAATGGCACACACACAAATCTCACTGTGGCAGCTGCTGATGTGGACAGGCATGGTGGGAGGAGCAGGAAGCAGAGAGAGCTGGGCTATGAGATGGAGATACCAAAGGCTGTGAGCGCCACTCTCTCGCCAGCCTATCAGCATACGAAGCAGGAAGCTGTATGCTGGGCTCCCAGATGCTCAGCAGCGGGGGCTGGCTCCTACTAGAAGCAGTTTGGGAAGGGAGCTGCAGGGGATGGGGAGGATCGCTCAGTCAGTAAAGTGCAAGTTTGAGGATGTGAGTTCAATCCCCAAGACCCATATTTAAAAGCCAGGCATGGAGGACAGTGTTTATAATCCCAATGTCAGTGAGAAGGGGACAGGTGGATTTGGGGGACATCATGGCCAGCCAGCCAATGAGAGATTCTGTCTCAAAAAAAAAAAATGTTGGATGGCTCCTGAGGAACAATACCCAAGGGTTATCTCTGCCCTCCACGTACACACTTACATATGTGCACCCACATGTACACATGCACACAATTTTAACACCAACAATAAAAATGATCCAAGCAGAAGGGTGGCCCCCTTGAATCAAGGAGTTTTGATAGACTCCCCAATCCTGAGAGTGAGGCAGGAGGGAGAGAGATCCCCAGAGAATGAAGGCCATGGCTCCCAGTAGTGAGTTTTGAGAACAACAATGGAGCCTGGAATAAGGAAGGGAGGCGCCTCAGAGCCGCATAAGCCACCAAATGCCTCATCTAGCAGCTGGTTCATAAAGCAAGGTATCAGGGCCAGCAGCAGCAGCAGTCTTGGAGCTTGTTAGGAACATAGGCTCAACCTCACCCCAGCCTGCCAGGGAGAATCTGCACATTGACAGGGTCTGTGAGATCACAGTGCTTTATGGTTAGTGAAGCTCACTCTATCTTGGTACTTGAGGCAGAGAAAAGAGAATCCTCTTTCCTGCTTGTCACTGTGTTAGTGACAGCCCTGAGCCTGGCAGCCCCATCCAGGGGTCCTTGAGCTAGCATAGCTACATCCTGGTGTCCCCCATGCAGGAAGTCCTCCTCCCTCCATGGGGTTGTTCACTCCAGAAAAGGGTCTGGAGCCCGGTGGTGGTGCTCTGACCAACTTGATGTACAATGTGAGTTCCCCGAGCCCCAGATTCCTCTGAGGTGGGGTGAGGTAGTGTAATACCATTAGGAAGTCAATGTTAGTTTTCTCACAGAAGCCCGGTGAGGCCAGCAGATGGGATAACCCTGTTTCACAGATGGGGATGGCAAAACCTGTCAGGTAGTGACTAAAAACCCCAGGTTGTGATCTGCACTAAGCCCAGCCTTCCTCTTTAATGGTTTTGTTAGCTTCTGTTAGCTCTCAAGGCCCCAGCTTGGCTGGCTGCTGGCCCTTGGATGCCCACCTTCCAGGATTGTGATGGAGTATACACTGGGGGACCAGGATGGGGGTACCCAGAGCGATGTGCTTGGCTATGAGCCCTGAGGCCTGGCTGTCTGGGGACTATCAGAAAGCTAGAAGCCCTATCACGTCATTGATGGGGCCAAGAGAAACTTAAGTGGAAGAGTTCATCAGGGTGGAAATCCAGACCCTAAGACAAGGGCCTCCTACCTCCTACTCGGGCAGGGTGGAAGAGAGGGGTCAGGGTGAACTTAGGTTCACTGGTTGACCAGGGGTCAGTTGTTGAACAGGAATACTAAGAATTCTTGAACTAAAGTCAGACTTGACTGGGGTTTTAATATAAGCTTTGTCATGTATTAGCTATGTGGTGTGGGGACAAGTCACTGCCCTGTCTGGCCTCAGTACTTCATAGGAAACTAGTGGTGTAACCCTCCTGAGACCAGGATGACACGCATAGGCCTCATAACAGCCATGAACTTAAAAGTACACCCTTTTAGCTCTCAGGGGCCCCAGCTGGCCTTTGGAAGCCATTAAAACAGTCCATTCTTCTGAATGCATTTGAGCTCACGGCCCGTGCAACACTCCAAAACCCACTCCTCCCACCTACTTCTGCTCTTTGATTTGGTTTCTTTCTCAATCCCCTGGAAAATTCCATCCCCACACTATCCAACCCCTTGGCATCGTCTCTCCCAGTTCCTCTCTCCCGCAGTAGGCTATGCTGTGGACAGCTTGGCCTTTCCTCTAGCAGTGAGGAAAGTAGACAGGAAGCAGCAAGATGGGGGCCAACAGCCCTGCATCAGCAGCCACGTCTTATCCCAGTTGTTTCTATTAATTAAAAGACATAGTTTTAAGGTTTTATGTGAGCACACGCACATGGGTGTCCAAGGAGGCCAAAAGAGGGTCTTGGGGATCCTGGAAGTAGGTAGTTGTGAGACTTCTGATGTGGGTTCTGGGAGCCGAACCTAGGCTCTCTGGAAGAGCAGTAAGCACTCTTAACCACTGAGCCATCCCTCCATCCTCCTAAGGGACACAATTTGACCTAACGAAATTATCCAAAGAGGAGGTGTCTTGGCTTCACCAACTCTTTCTTCTTAGTTGTGTGAATAACTTTCCTTTACGGCAGGTATTGCAATGCCAGGCCAGGGCATCTTTCACTTTGAGGATGGAGAACTGAAAGGGAGAGAGGACAGAGTGGAGCCAGAACATAGTGAGGCAGGAGAAGGAAGGACCTGGCAAAGAGGGTAGATGGTTTTCTAAGAACACAGGAAGGGGTTAGCTACCGCTCAGGAAGTAGACAGCTGCCCTTAAGGAAGGGTCAGTGCTACACAGTGCTACTGTCTGAACCTGAAATGTCTCCCCAGAGCTCATGTGGTAAGAGGTTGGCCTCCTGGCTAATGGTGCCCCTGGGAGGCAATTGAGTCTGAAGGAAATGAAGCCAAGTTAGAGGGAGTAGGACATTGGATGTTGGGTTCACAACTACTTGTAACCCCTGTAACCCCAGTTCCAGGGGGCCCTACACCCTTTCTGACCTTCACAAACACTGCAGGCACATGTATACATGTAGGCAAAATACTCATACGTGTGTGTGTGTATGTGTGTGTCTGTGTGTGTGTGTGTGTGTGTTTGTGTGTGTGTTGAGACAGGGTTTCTCTGTGTCTCAGAACTCAGTCTTTGGGTCATGCTGGCCTAGAACTCAGATCCACCTGCCTATGCTTCCCAAGTGCTAGGAATAAAGGTATGTGCCACCACCACCCAGCTGATATTTTCCAAAAAGACAATTGCCAATAACTTTCCAGTTAGGAGTGAAACTTTACAAGCCCCTGCCTAATTCCTGCTTGGATTTGGGCTGGTTGACCTTGTGAAGATCTTGTCCCTGCAGTCACAGTTAATGCAAGTCCATGTGTGCAATGGCTTTGTTACTTCAGGTAAATATTGTTTTGCTTCAGTCACTGTGTCCTTCTGTACTCCTCTTCCTTAACGAGGCTTGAGGCTGAGGAGGAAGAGGTGTGATATAGAGGTCCCATTTAGAGCTGAGCACTCTGAAGTCTCTTATGACCAGTCGAAGGTCTCAGTATTAATGACCATCTACAGCAAAGAGAAGCTTCTCTGATGAGGACCTAGAGATGCAGTGATCTGTATGTATAAAGAACTTAGGTGGCAATTCAATACTGTGTCCATTTAGCTCTCTCTCAGGACTTGTGACCTAGCCAGCCATGGACTTCGGATTGACAAATGAAAACAAAAATAAGAAGGGGAGACTTAAATTCACTCTTATCAATAACTGCATTATATATGGGTAGTTTAAATATATAACCAATACAGAGGTTGTCGTATTGGATGAAAAAGCAAGATGCAAGCATGTATTGTGTGCAAGAAACACACTTTAGACATAGCAAGACATAGACAGAAGGCTGGGGAGGTAGCTCAGTTGGTAGTGCTTGCCTGCCATACACAGTGCCCTGGGTTCCATTCCTAGCACCCCATAGACTGGGTGTGCTGGTGGGGGTGCATGTATCCTGAATTCCAGCAACCAGGAAGAATAAGGAATTCGGGGTCATCCTGGGCTATACCAAATTCAAGGCCAGCCTGAGCAACAGGAGACCCTGTCTCAAACTAACAAACAGAAAGTAAAATATGAACAGTATCTCATAAAACATCAGCCAAGAGAAAACTCAAGTGCTTTTAAGATTTCCTCTTTATGGTTGGCCTTGAGCTGACTATGAAGTATCTTGGTATAATTTATCAAATCTTTTACTTACCTAACATATCCAATGAAACTCCTGCCAGGTGCTTGATTTTGTCACCTAGTTAACAAATGCTTTGTTCATTTAAATAACAAAGAATACTCTTACCTCATTTTGGATAGTTCTTGTTATGCTATTTTGCCTACTAGTCTGAAACCTGCATCTGCTGTTATTTTTATACACAAATGTGGCTTGTATGTTGAGGTCTTCTCTGATGTGTAATTTGGATCTTCCTTTTATTCTGACCACGCCTCTACTTGACTTTCGACATAGCTAAGGCAGTTATGGTGACAGTTCCCGTCCTGTTGCCTGCAGCTTTCCATGTCAGTGCAGTCAGCTTTGATATATTTTTCTCATTGTGTGTTGTATTTTCTTGCTTCTTTGAAAAACGGATATTAAATTTTTATTTTATGTGTCTGATTGTCGTGCCTGCATGGTCTATCAGAAAAGGGCACCAGATCCCTTACACCTGGAGAAATAGACAATTATGATCTGACCTGTGGGAGCTGGGAGTCAAACCACGGTTCTTTGGAAGAGCAGCCCATCCCCTTAACCACCAAGCCATCTTTCCAACTATTGACAATTTTAAAATTTAATGCTAACAATTATAAATAGCATCTTACTGTGTGTTACACATGTACACACACACACACACACACACACACACACACTAGAAATTTGGTCTGGGATGGTTACTTGGAAACAGTTCAATTCTTTTGAGATCTGTTTGGCACTTTAGCCCTATGCCTTCTGAAACACGAAGCTTCCTGGCTGACTGGCAGGAAGAAGCATTCTATCCTGGCCAGTTATGATTTTCTCTTACCCTTTGTGGTGTTTCTTCCTTCTTAGCTTTTAAGGAGTCTACCAATCTTAGGAGCTCTGGGTCCCTTGGATTTCTCTGCACTCAGTTCTCTGTTTCATTAATGGGGTCTGTTAGGCTTTGCCTAGGTTCTGCTTCTTGTACAGTGGAGTGAAGCTTTCTCCTATGCTGGTGCAATTATAGGTGTCAAGAATTCTAATTCTAAACCTCTATTCCTTGATGTCCAATGTCTTGGAAACCACTGGGCCACTCATTGTTAGCATGGGCAGAAGAGAAAATCTACTCTGCCCATTGCTCTGCGTTCATCGGAAATAAAGGAGAAGGGTCTGGGGGATTATACTGAGACATGTTTATAAGGTACGGTGGTCTTGAAAGAAGATGGAGAGGAAAAAGGAGTGGGGCAGACATCAAAGAGAGAGAGGAGGAGGAGAATAAAGGGGTGATCAATGCTAAATTGAAAAGGGACCACTTGGTGGTAAAGAGGTGGCTCAGTGGTTACAAGTACCTTCAGAAGACCTTGGTTCAGTTTCCAGCATCCAAACAGCAACTCACAACCATCCTTAGCTCCAGGTCCTGGTGATTTTGATGCCTTCTGGCTTGTGTGGGCACTGCATGCACATGGTACACAGGCCGACATGCATGGAAACACTGATACACGTAAAAGTGATACATTTTTCTTAAAAGGGACACTTTTGGGAGAAAAGTCCTTGAGCAGGCTGAAGGAATGTGTGGTGGAGAGTGTGATCTTTGCAGATGCTCTTCTTCCATTCAGCTGTAAGGAGGTCAGAGAGACAACAGGATGACGGGAGTGACCCAGCAGACCTCCAGACAAGTCCAGACAAGCTAGTGTGTTGTTCATTCAAGAAGAGCGCCTGGGAAACACTCTTATGAAAGATGCAAAGCACAGCAGAGAGGAGGCACGAGCTAAGGAAACGTTTCCAGGAGTTACATACCTGAAGCCTGATGTGCTTGAGAAAGTCTGAGCCGGCTGAGCACCAAGGGTACTTCTTCAAGTCCCTCATGTCAAGTATTTTGTCCTAACAATGAGTAAACTAAGATACTGTGTGACTCAAAGGCATATGGAGAGCTACTCACGGTGGCGCGTGCCTGTAAGCATCATGAGGCTGAAGCTGAAGGACTACCTCCAATGTGAGGCAAGCCTGAACTAAACAGTGAGACTGACGCCAGCCTGAGCTACTGTATGATTCCCTGTCTGCAAAAAAGAAAAGCAGGCACAGCACATTGAAGCAGGGTTAGGGTCAGCCCCCCCCCCCCACTCCTCCAGTCCCTAGGCGGGTCAGCTGCCTCTGCTTTAGGTCGACTATAGTCCAGGTTTTTTTTCTGGGGATGGCTTTGAATCCTGCCTCCCTCTCATCCCTCTTCCTCCTCCCACAAGGCTGTGCTCTCATCGCTGAGTTAGGATGTTATTAGAACTGTGCTCAGCACAACAGTTCTGAAGAAATACCAGATGATGGACTCACAGTCAGGAGAGCATGAGAATGCATTTCTGAAGGTTATGGGCTGTGGTGAAAATGAACAACAACAACAACATCAACAACGTTCTGCTGCTTCGTTTATTTGTGCTGTAGTCACCGGAAAAGTCGTCAAACCCCAAATGACTCATTCCCTGAGGTTCTGAATATGATCCTAAAATCACCACCCATGTTCTTCCTGTCCTTTGAAGTGACAGAACAAATGACAGCAGAGATGGGCACTGTCCCCCAGTCCGCAGTGGATGCTACATAAACATCTCACAACAATAACATCCTCATCTAAAAACAACCTGAAATAAGGATGTTATTTCTGCCATTTGCTTGTGCCCCTCAGTTAGGAAGCGCGGGTGCATCTGTAAAAAATCCAAAATCCAAGATGATTTGTGGGGTTTTGTATCGTCAATTGATAAACTTGTTGGTGCTTCCTTTATGCAGGCCCTCCTCTCAGGACAGGAGAGTGAACTCAATTCTCATGGTGAAAGCTGTGGTCCCGGAAGAAAGCAGCCAGAAAGGAGATGTGGATGAGAAGGCTAAGGGGTAAGAGTAGGAATTGTCTTGGGAGGTGACTTGCAGATTAAAGAGGATTCCATCAACAAGCAGAGGCCGAGTTGGGGAGAGGGTGCCAAGAGCTTGGCATGCAAGCTGAGAACCTATTGGACCCCCAGCACCCATGTGAAAAAGCCCAGTGTGGTGGCCTGCATCTGTAACCCTAGGAATGGGGTACAGAGAAAGGAGGACCCTTGGAGTTCACTGGCCTGCCAGCTTAGCTTAGTCAGAGAGCCAAGCCAGTTCTCACCTCACGAAACAAGGATGCATCAGATGAAGAAGAAAAGTGAGGAAAAGGTCCTGTCAGATTCTTCAAGCAAGATAACACCAGCATGATGAAATTAGAACCCCAGACAAGCAGTCCATCCACCATGTTGCTAAATCCAGATTCCTATAATGCTTTGTGGGCAGGTGGGAGTGTGACAGCTTCTAGGTGACTGCTCTAAGCCACTCTCCCTAGGACCTATCTAAGCCCAGTTTCACATCTTACCTTTACATGCCCTGGCTCTAGCACACCTCTGTTCACACAGGAAACAGCATCTGTTGCCTCAGCTCGGGGGGTTCTTCTTCTCGACTCCCCCCCCAAATACCCACCCTTCACCTGAGCACAGATGGGATGTTATGGTAAGAGACTAACAAGAAGTTAGAAGGAAAGTTGATCAAGACAGCTTAAGGCAGAAAGACTTTTAGGATATCAGCTGTGAATACCCCAAGGCAATGGGTTTGCTCCCAGAAATCATCCTGTGTTGTGTTGATCTTACCAGAAAACTGAACCCAATCCATCTACTGAGCAATTTACTAACCCCATACAGCAATCATCTTTGAAAGCCCAGTACCACCCAGATCCTCTCTCACATCAGAAATGCTCCTTGAATGGGGACTGCCAGGAACAATTCCTCACACCAAAACAAGACTGAGAAAAACAATAGAACCAGGGACAGTTTCAGTAGTCTGAGGCTGAGGCAGGAGAATCAATTGAGCCCAAGAGTTCAAAACCAGGCTGGGCAACAGAGTGAGGTCGTATCTCAGAATAAGCAATCACCTCTAAAACAGCTATGTACAGTATGACACACACCTCCAACCCTAGCCCTCAAGAGGGTCTATGGGATTATGTATTTGAGATTAGCCTGGGCTAGTGAAACTGTCACTAAATTTGTTCAAAACCTCTTAACTGCACCTCCCCCTCACTCTAAGCTCTATTTTGTTTACAGCACCCATGGAATTGTCTGCATTCCCCGAGGCTCTCCGTTCTCTCACAGACTTTGCCCCCAATTTCATCAGAACTAATTTCCCCAAGGTCACCAATGACTTTCTCGGGGTCAATTCCAAGGATCATTGCATTTGATGTGGCTGCAGAAATTCCTCTAGGGCTGGTGAGATGGCTTGGCTGCTGGTTAAAGTCACCAAGCTTGATGGCCTGTTTGATCCTCAGAACCCACAAGGTAGAGGAAGAGGATCATCTCCTGAAAGCTGTTCTGTTTAAGTATGAACTAATTTGAAATGAAGTGCATCTTTATCTATGTTCAGGACGCTAGTGCCCAGTCTCCCCTCCCACCCTCTGGTCATGCCTTCCATCTTCTTTCTGGTTCTGCCTCACCTTGTGAGCTACACTGTCCCAGAGTTGATTCACTGAGACTCTGTCCTTCTGTCCACTTGCATCTCTATTTGATGGCCAGTAAGCATCTTAAGCTTAATGGATGTTGAACTCAGCCAGTCTTTCCCCTTTCAATGGTCATTCCACTCTTCCAAGGTGCTGTTTCAAATACTTTGTTGTTGAGTGACATCGTTAAATGTTCTATGCTCCCATCCCCTAGGACACTGCCTAGCACATGTCCTCACCATGGGATCCTGGTCTCAGCTCTAGAAGCAGCAGAACAGAGGTGCCAGGCAGGCACACTTGTCTGCTTTGCCCTACAGTCAGGAGACTGTCCTACCACACTGTGGACAGCCCACAGATGCCAAGAAGACTGGCTCAGGAATTAACAAAGATCAATCTGAGCTCAGAAGAAAAGGCAGGGGAGTTTCCTGGGGAGGCAGATATTCAAAGTGCATCCCAGGAGAGGGAACTTGAAAACGCTCATCCCAGAAGACCTCAAATTGTCACCCTGAGTGGGTCCCTAGGTCCTGTGGAAGTTTGTTTAGCTCCTGGGACCCAAGAAAATCTGTTAAATATCAGTTGAACACCAGCTAGAAACAAAGACTTCAGTAGCCACAACACAAGGAAGAAAATAAACCATGAGAAGCGCAGAAAAAGAAACTAGACAAATGGATTGTCTACAGCTTTCAACAGCCAACCAGCAAAAACCAAAATCCTGAGTTCGGTGTACTCAAGGCCAGCCTAGTCTACATAGTAAGAACCAGTCCCAAAGTGAACAAACACCACTACCCAGAGAAACCCGAGGTCATTTTCAATGACTTGATTTATATGACTTAAGAAATTTATACAAATGTATAAAAATGATTATAAATCTGTTATTAGGTACACAAAAATATACTTTGTGACAACATAGAGAGGGGAGGCTATATGGGAACAGGAGTTTCATAGGCTTCTGAAGTTACGTTGGTAATAATTCAAACTGGACTGCTACATATTTAGAACATTCAACATAATTCCCATAGTGATAAAAAAGGAAACATTTAAATATTCTAGAAAAAATGTCTCAATGGGTAAAGGTGCTTCTCTCTAAGACTTACAACCTCAGTTAGGGGTCATTATCAGGAAAATTGAAAAAATACGCAAATAAGGAGATGAAGCAGTAACCAACGGTAACCTCTTAACCAACAAGTCAAATACATCACAAAGACACTCAAAAATACCTACAGACAATGAAATCACAAAATACCAAATTTTATGTGATACAGAAAAAGCCAAGCTTAAAGAATGAAAGTAGAGACACTACTGTAATCCTGCAGAAGCTGAAAAGACCAAAACAATACTAGGAACAATCAACAGACCTCTTACAGATCAAACAGGAAAATTCTAGAAACACACAAACTACTGAAATTGATGGGGGGAAGGGAGGTTAAGGAAGCTATAGAGTTTGACTCACTAATCAAACCCCCCTCCAAAAAAAAAAATAAATAAAATTTAAGACCAGATGTCATCATTGGTAGATTCTACAAAATACTTTAAAAAAAAAAATCCACACTAATTCTTCTCAAGCTGCTCCAAAAACTAACTTTCTAACTCATTTGATGAAGCTCAATTCTACTATCAAAGCCAGGTAAAGACACCAAACAAAAAGCTACTGACACAGACAAAAAGAATGGAAGAAGAGGAGGAATCCAGCTGAACTCTGAGACAGAAGAAAGACTGCACAACACAGAAGTAGCAAAATGGCATACAAATCTGCAACGCTGGTCGTGGCTTTGGCTAAGAGCCCCCAAGGGTCAGATTTAAATGACTATTTTAGGGAACCACTGAAGAGGTTTTTAAAATGATGTAAGGAACTGAGAGCAAGAAATGTCATTTTCTTACACACCAACACAATATTATGACCAAATTAGTTCACTGCCAGCTCTGATACCTTAGGAGTCTTTTGATTTCCCAATCTCTCTCTCTCTCTCTCTCTCTCTCTCTCTCTCTCTCTCTCTCTCTCTCTCTCTCTCTCACACACACACACACACACACACTGCCATTAACACAATCCCACTTCTACTTTTTTCCTGGATGGCTCCTCCTCTTTGCCTAACTCCTTACTTATCCTTTAGCCGGGTTCCCTGGCTCTGCAGGAGTTTCTGCAGCAGCCCCACTCAGGCACTCAATGTTTCCCCATCATCATTCTTACACTCGCTGCATCAAGCTGTAGTTCTTTGGTTCCCGCGTAACCTTTACTAGCTCGAAACTCCCGAAGTCTGCAGCACCCCCACCCTCAGCTGATATGTTGAAGCTCAACATCTCCAAGGGAGCACGGAAGAGAAAGAAATGGAGGATCCTACAAAGGACCATGGGTGGCAACTTGCATATATGGCAAAGTCTTCTTGAAGGAATCAGGTACTATAGGGCAAGAACTCTAACCTCTGCAGTCTTCATTCTTTTGCAGCTTATCAGGGCTCAAGTCCAGGCTTGCCTGCCTTAAAGAAAAACCATGCAAAGACAGTGAGCTTTCCCACAAGTCCAAATCTGTGCCTGTGTCTTTTCTTTGCAATATACGGTTCAACGCAGAAGCTTGCAAACCACCAAAGCAGAGGCAGCCAACTTCTCACTGGCCTTTTCTGGGCAAGGTCTTGCACATACCTCCTCTTCCAGATTTTTAAAACATAAAAAAATAAAAAAAAATCAGAAAACCAACAAAAAACACTGAATCAAGGACCTCTGTGGGAATCTGCCTAAGGCTGCTGAAAGTTACATGGCCGTGATCCTCTGCCCTCCCATAGGTCAGTCCTCTTAGGTGGTACAAACATGCCCTTCCGGAGAAAGCAGTACACTTCCATTTGCATTCAATGTAAGTCCTTTTACCTTTAACTCCTCAGTACCTGTTATCTGGGTCACTAATGGAACAGCATGACTACTCAAAACATCCAACACCTAACTCCTTCCCTGGCATTTTTATGTTACTGTTTGCCCAGCCTTTAAGGGTCCAGAGGTTAGACTTTCTGTTATGGAAATGGAGAGACAATGTGACTGACTCAAGTTCAATAACCAGAAGACCCAAGGGTTAAACGCAGCCCTGTTTTCCTTGTACTTACTGTTTCTTGCTGCCTTCCACCCAAGCAGCCTACTATGGGAACCATAGAGAGCAATGCATTCAAAGAGCAAGCTTTCGATTCTAAGACTGTGCAGCAAAACCGTCAAGCAATGCTGCATCAGAGGAAGAACTAGAGCCGACTCAAAAAAACTTTAATGATGAATAACTTTTCTTCTAATGATAGTAATACCCCTAACACTTCACAAATTCTCACTTGAAGGTCTAAAACCGCTAAAGGGACTGAAGAGATACTTCTCCAAAGACAAACCAATGACCAAGATGCTCATCACTAGCTATCAGGGAAATGTGTCATAACCGCAATGAGGTGCCTCTGTAGATACTAGGGGGGCTATTTTAAAAGAGCCAATAAGAAGTGTTAGCAAGAAGCCCTCATGCACAGCTACACTGAATGCAAAACACCTGGTCTCTGTGGCCAACAATCTTGGCAGTTCCTTAAAAGGTCAAAGGTAATTAGTTTATTCAGGAGAATTGAAACCTAAGCATAACCTGTGCACAGAATTTGCAGAAACATAGGCTCATAGTACCCAAGAAGTAAAACAACACGTGTCCATCAGCTGATGACTTTTAAAGTGATGCAGCCATGCGTAGAACAGCCATAAGGAAGCACTGATACTTGCTCCAACAAGGATGAGTCTTGAGACATGACACCAAGTGAAAGCTATCACAAAAGGCCATTTACTGTATTCCATTCATACGAGGCACCCAAAGCAGGAAGTCCAGAGGGACAAAAACATGAATGACACCCTAGGGCTAGAGAAGTGGCTGTGGTGATGCTGTCTGAGGTACTTTCTTTTATTGACTGATGAATATGTTCTAAAACTGATTTTGGTAATAGGTGCTCTATCTGTGAAAAATCCTAGAAACCATTGAGCCGCAGACATTACATGTATAAGTAAGTACATGGCATGAGTACTCAGTAAAACTGGATATCTGTGAGTTCAAGGCCAGCCTGGTCTACATAGTGATTTCCAGGTCAGCCAAAGCTACATGTGTCTCAAAAACAATAAAAAAATAAAAGACTTTAAAACTCACCATAAGGTACACCTGCAATAGTAGGTATTTATTAGTTTACTTTAAACCAAATCTCTTTTGAGATAATATGGTAGAGAATGACTATGGCTTCACATTCTCCTGCCTCTACCTCCCAAGAACTGGAATTATAAGCATCTACCGCCTTGCCTAGTTTTTCTGTGGTGCTAAGGATCAAACTCGGGTCTGTGCATTGTAGGCAAGCATTCTAACTGAGTCACATCTCCAACTCAAAACCAAATCATCAATGATCAACAGGATTCTAATGGCTTTGTAGAAGTGCATCATTATGTCTAAATATTCTTCAGAGAAAGCTTACCATTGCTTTTAATTTATGGACTTAAACATAAAACAAAGACATAATGCTATCAACTTCCGCAAAAGCATGTGTAAGGATGGATGCAGATATGTTCTCACTGTCACTGTCAATCCACTTAATACAGGGACTGAAGAGATGGTTCAGTAACTAAGAGTTATCTAGAGCCATGGTAGCTGTTCTAACAGGGCTTGGTTTCAATTCCCAGCACTCACATGGTATCTCACATTGTCTGTACCCAGGGAATCCATGGGTACTGAATGTGTATGGTGCACCAGACATTATAGTCCAACACTCAAACATGTAAAACAAGGGTTGTGGGGGAACCTGGGGAATGTGGTCAAAGAACATTACAGGTCTACACAAAAATGTCAAAGTGCTTGCCACACAAACACAAAACCCAGCACTCACATGAAAAGCCAGGCCATGACTTGTGCTTATAACCCCAGCGCTGGGGAAGTGGACACAGGCAGCTCCTGGAACTTACTGGTCAGTCAGCAAATTAACCTAGGTAGCAAGTCTATACTAGTCAGCAAGCTCCAAATCCCTGTTTCAAACAAGGTGCGGACTAGCAAGATGTCTCAGTGGGTAAAGCCACCGGCTGCCAGGCCTGACAGCTGAGTCAAATTCTCATGACCCAGCTGGTAAGAGCCGACTCCTGTAAGTTGGCCTCCAGCCTCCACACGTATTTAGATATAATTAATACACATAAGTAAAATATATAAAAATGTAATTAAAAAACCACCCAGGAACCAGGCAGATGGCTTCCATGCACCAACTCAGGGTTGATCTCTATCCTACACACACACAGACAAAACCACTACATATGCTGAATATGTGCCAATTAAAAAGGAGAAAGAAGTCCAGAATTGCTGTTCCCCACTTCCTTCCCCAACAGAAAGTCCTGTCTGTAAGCCCCATCTATGTGGGATTTTCCATGTCCTCACTGTAATATCCTTGGTGGCCAGAGCCTTACCTGGCCCATAAAAGAGGAACGAGCATTATTTACTCATAGATTCATGCTCTAATTAGCATTAGAATCATTCAAAGGAAAAAATAACTCTTACTTGATAATCCGTGTGTGTGTGTGTGTGTGTGTGTGTGTGTGTGCGCGCGCGCGCGCACGCACACACACCACAGTAGACTGCTTTGTCATTTAAGCTGCTGAAGCACAGTAAGACTAAACTCTCAGAGACAGAGCATGGTATGCTGACAGAGGATATGGAGCATAACTTACCCAAGTTTGTTCTGTTTCCTGATCCATGTGTATTCAAAAGATAGTTTATTTAATAAAACTTACACCTGCAAGTAAGGGATTGACCATAACAGAAGGCTTAACCTGGGGTACATGGATGGTCTTGGGAGCCCATAAGTCCCTGAAATTGTATGCAAAAATCTTAACACGGGTACTGGCATGTGTATTTTTTTTGGTGAGAGAGTTCATAGTTTAATCAGATTCTTAAAGATGTTTATGACCCAAGAGAAGTTAATTTTTTCCTTAGCTAGGACAGTCACAAGGTGGTTGAAATATATTTGTACAGTAAAATGCTATCCAACAGCTCCACCTATGGGTGAGTGACTTTCACCCAGTAGAAATGGAGAGGCCACCAGGAGCAAAGTGTCTCAGGGGTGCTCCTGCTGAGACTTTCAGTGTCACACTAGCTAGTGTGAGTTTATTAACTACAGCATCTTCTCCCCATGTGTAGTCGCCAAAATTAGGACGCTATTGATAAATTCTAATTACAGTACTTCAGCACCAAAAATTGGGCAGTTATGCTGATAAATGTATATACAGTTCAACATTTGTCAGTCTTAAAATGCTTATTTATAGTGAAATTCATATAAAACCGTTAAAAACTTTTTCTATTTACACTTTTTAAAAATGAAAAGTATAGTTTCCTTTGCCACAGCTTGTCAAAATTCTTACCCTCCCATCCCTTACCCTTCACTCTACTTGTGACAGCAATCACAAGACCAAACCAGCATGTAAACAAACTGCACCCTAAAAAAGTAAAGATTAAAAACGTTACATTTAGAATTGTAAGTGAACACTTCCATACATTTCAAAGGGATTTAGACCAAAGTAAGTAAGAGTTGTTTTCAAAGTCTTAGTCCAACATGGATGTGCAACTTCCGTGTTGAGAAAGCATCAAACGAGCAGAGTTCATTTTCATTAACACCACTGAACATTTCCTTTGGGCTAGAAATGTCTTCCCCTCTGCTTCCTGACCAAGCCTTCTCAAATCCGTCGTCTTAAAGGGGAGGAAGGGGAGGGGGCCAGACCCGGCAATCCAGCTTCCCAGAACATGTAGGAGAAGGGAATTAGCCTGCTTGAAAACATTTACATTAAATAAATAGACAAGTGTGGAACTCCACAATAAATTAGTATACAACCAAGGAGCACATGTACAAGCTACCCCAAACACTTCCTGGTCAACAATCTCATGTTTACCCTCCAGCAAGGACTCTTTGATGCCAGAACTTTCCTAGGTATTCATAAACTAATCATGAACTGAGCAAATGTAAAATGTTAGCCAAATCAACATTTCCAGGGATTTGCAAAAACAAAACACGATTTTTAAAAAACTGTTCAGATACATCATTTCAAAAATACAAACTCTTCAGTCTCCTTTCTCTTCCTCTTACTATTCTCTGGTGGCGTTTGCTCAGGGGAAAGCAGCCGAGAGCCACTCACAGGAAGTCTCCTCAGTGCAGACAAACTGCCCACTGACCAGCACCAACAAGGGCCAGGCTCCACGGGGTGCATCTCTTCCTTTGCTTTTTTTTTTCTTCTATTTTTTTTTTTAAGTACATTCCTCTGTGAGTTTAATCCTGTTAAAATGCTGCTCCTGCAGCAACATCTCAGTGAAACACTGTTTCTAGGTCCCCAGCCTAAGTATGAGCAAAGTGCTTTTTTCTTTTACTATAACAAACTGTAAGTTTCCCTGGACACGTGGTAGGTAACCAAGCAGGCTCTAAAGTGCACTCTGGTGGCATCTGCACACTAGGACCGCTCTACAGCGCTCTGAGAGGGGCTGGGCTCAGTCCCATCCTCCGTGCTGCTGTCTACATCTTGCTCCATAGCTGTCTCATCGTCGTCTAGCTGCTGACTGGTGAAGTTGTTCAATTCAAGAAGCCCGCTGGGCTCCACCACCACGTTGGAGCTGGAGTGACAGGGAATAGCATACTGGGGAATGGCCTGGAAGAGAAGACGCACAAGACAATGCTTACAGTGGGAAAGGCAACAGGAGAAGGTATCCCTCCCACCACAAGCACAGAAAACAGAAAGCTGACATGTACTGGACAACCTCCATGACAAGCACTGTGCTAGCTGTCACATGACATTCTACTGTAGCTGTGACAATGCTGGGTGGAAACTATCACTTCCGTGTTACAAGTAAGGAGACAGGAGGTACAGGACAGTCTCAAGGTCACACAGCTGTCAGGGTTAACGCTGGATTCAACCTCAAATCCCACACAACTCAAACTGTGTCTTTCTAATCCCTTAGGAGGCCTCTTCTAACAAAGAAGGCCAAATTCAGAAGGTAGGCTTTTTCCCTTTGGTTCTTGTTTTGTTTTGCTTTGTTTTTGTTAGAGACAGCCGTGGCTGTCTGGTACTCCATCTGTACAACAGGCTGGCCTTGAATGCAGAGATCCACCTGCCACTGCTGGGAATAAAAGCGCACACCATCACACCCAGCCTGAACTGTACTATATTTTTGTTCCTCATCTCTAAGATAAATGATTGGTTGCTGACACACAGTGTATTTTAAGCCCCTTTGGTAGTTTAAAGAAGAAATGATTTCTTTAGTCACAGCACAATCACCTTTATAGCAACAGTGAAGATTTTCATATGTAAGAAAATGCCAAAAGTCGGCCATTTAAACAACAAAAAAATATTACTAGGTGAATATTAGTGCCTCTTGCTAAGACTTATGGTCCTATCAGATTCTTTTTTCCTCAAAACGTTTTTTTGGGGAGGGAGTGTGTCACAGAGACAGGGTTTCATGTATCCCAAGCTGGCCCTTCAGCAGACTATGTAGCTGAGATGACCTTACACTTCAGGTTCCCCCTCTTCTACCTCCCAAGTGTGGGGGTTACGACATGTACTACCATGGCTACCTTTTAAGAGGGAACATCAGTCAAATGGCACCTCCGCTCCTAATCCTCAACACGAATGAACTACATTTTCATTCCTAATCCAACACAGAAAGATAATTTTCAACTAAGCCACTCCAAATGAGTATGGCAATCTAACCTCCAGCTGGCACAATCCATTTTAGTAAAATCAGTAACAGTTACATATGTTGGACAAACATGGAAGCAGCGTTTATCTGTACTAACCATTACATAGAGTCTGTAAGTCAGGCATAACTCACTCCCACTACTGATGAGGAGGCTGAGAAGAGTGAAGTCAGCAGTCCAGCCAATGTACTGAATAGCAAATCCCAAAACAGCCTAGCCTTGAGGTAAAATACCATCAATCACAACAAAATTCACTAAATTCGCTTTTACAGATGGAAACAAAATACTTGAACAAGTCAATGGCCACTCTGACTTTCATTACGTCCCAGTTGGTTTAACAGCAGTCAATTAGTATTCTCTCATAGCTCGGAATCATTGCGAATGGAAAGCTTATTCTATGACCTCTGCAGGACACAACGGTGGCTCTCTGACAGTTCCACCAGGCCACAGTGGGCATTCAATGAACTAAATGCGCCGCTCCAATCCCTTCCAAACTATGTACTAGTTTGGGGAAAATAAAACGGCTACTACCAAGAAAAAACCCTTAATGTCTTTCATTAAGAAACACAACTTTAAAGGGCTGGTCTGTACTCAGTTTTAGTTTTCAACCTTAATTTGTAACACAGAACGACTGGTGGCTTTTAGAACAAAGAAGCTAAAGGTCAAGAAGGTGGGCTGCTGACAAACTGTCCCTTTATCGTGACAACACCTTAACAAGATGATCAAAAACTGACTGACACAGCAGAGTTTAGAAACACACATGAAGAAGGTATTTCTGCAGACATTCCAGTCAACTGAAGTGCCACTGTTCTAGAGATGAGGAACAAGAACTGTTTACAATGTGTCCCTGAAATTCAGCTGAACAGAAGTTATGTTCCAGTCTGTCAGACTGAGGAGTCCAAAACATGAGCCTACGAAATCCCTGATCTTTTGGATGAGCTCACTAAATCAACACACTGCGAGTATGTACAGACATCAAACAAAGCTGACACACACAGGCATGGCCCTTATGGTCACATGCTATGCTGTCTGACCTTGTCCACCAAGTTTCTATGATTATTTCAAAACAAAAAGACCACCACCAACAAAAACTAAGTATAAACTTGAGTATTATAATAGTTTTTAAATCTCTGTCCTTTGTTACTACTTTGAAGTGACTAGTCCTGTGACATCCCAAAATGGATCAAGCCCACAGCCCCCCATCTACCCGAGATGTCTCATTTCCTTCCAGTTCTTACCTGGATGATAATTTCTGTTGGGCTCTCTTCAGCTTTCTTTTGGCCTACATTCTGAATACGCATGAACTGGCCTGTCGTAGGCACTCCTGCTGCTTCCACTTTTCTGGTCGTTAGGGGAGGGCCAACAGCAGATGGACTTGAACAGGACTCTCTACATTTCGTCATCCCTGCCACCACCACATGGGTGGAGGGTAGAGCTCCTGCCTCACCAGTGAGCACACTGGTGGCTAGAGCCTTCTTTGGGGGATCCACTACCATATGTTCTACATTTGTATCAATCTGAGCTTCCATCAAAGACATTTGCAAAATGTCTGACACTGCTGTCTTCTCAGAGGCCTGAATGGGAGATATGCTTGTAACTGGTGACGTCAGCTTAGGAACAGAACTGCCACCAGTTATCTTTGTAACTGTGGGAGGCTGGCGCCCCTCAAATGTTATCTTTGTAACAGAGGATCCTTGGGTTATAATTGGCTGCTCCACCTGAAAACAAATTGGGGTTGTGTGTATTATAGCTACATCTGTTTGAGGAAAAACTAATCAAACACTCCAGAAAATATGGTAAAAGAAACATTCGTGCGGTATACTAGGAAGACATTTGAAGCTCGATGTTTTAGTAAGAGGGCTGGATGGGAAGGTTCTGTTTTCTTTTAAGGAACCTAGGGAAAGAGGAGGGGTTGAAAGAACCTTTGTTCAGCCAGCCAAGCTATGAGGCAGTAAAGGAAAAACAAAAACAAAACAAAACAAAAATCACAGCAGCCTAGATTCCCTTTGCAATTTACATCCCTGCACACCTTCAACCCGCTCAAATGATTTCAATATAACCTTTTTAAATTAAAGTAAGTTGGATTTCTTCAGTCTTTTGCTTCAAAGTACAACTGTACAAACATATTCTCTATGTATCTGCAATATACATACACACACATGTATAATCAATCCAGATTAATAAGTTTTTGTTAGTAAAATTTCCTATGATTACCCATATACTTCCTCTGTTATCTAGATGATAAGTGTAGAGGGTAAGATCGTCAACTACAGTAAAGATGTATACTAGAAAGGGAGACAGATGGTCAATGATGTTCCTTAAAAGACTGCAGTGTACTCAGCATCACTGCCCAGAGGTAAGTTTATAAGCATGGAGGTATGGAACTGGCATGTTCATGCACTGCTGGTACTGCAGAAAGTGATCCTTTAGAAACTACCTAGAAAGCAGGCTCAGAGCTGTGCTTTCCTCTGCATCAGCAGTGTACCTCTCTCCTGACACCAGTACCCGTGCAATCAGGCTTTTGGGTTCCTCTTGCCGGGAGAAGCACTGCCGACATGTTAGAGCTGTGGTGACAAACCTTTTAAAAAAAAAGAACCTCACCCACCCCCAATCCAAGAACACAGAAGTTAACTTTGCATGCTATCAAAATTCTGTTACCTGGCTTGCAGGCTGTTTCTCTGATGAAGTGGGGAGCGCCATTTGGCTCTGGGGAGCTTGGGGTTGCACGTAGATTTTTGGTTGGTTCGGAGCTTGCTGTAGTTTAGGAAGCTGCTGTGTGGTTTTTACAGCAAGAACCTGTACTACAGTCTGCGGGGGCTGTGCCATTAAGGTAGGAAGCTGCCTGTCTTTGGCCACCACCGTATGCTGTGTGTGCTGTGCATCTGGCTTGGGCTGTGCTTGTTCCTGGAGAGGAGTCAGTTTCTGATGCCTGACGGAGAGCTGAGGCATCTGTGTGAGTTTGTGCTGGAGCTGGTCAGCCTGCAGGTGGATGGTCTGCTTCTGTTTGGTCTGGAAGCACTGCAGGGTTTTCACCTGCAGCTGAGTCTGTTCCAGCTGGGGCTGGCTAAGTTTCTGCTGTTTAGTTGACTGCGACTGCGTCAGGGCAGATCGGTAAAACAGACCTGTCTGAGGATCCAATGTGTCCATCTCCTCAACCTCACCCTCCTCAGTTCCAAGTTCCTCACTGTGTTTGGTAAAAGCAGTGTGACTGCTTAATGCCTAGGTAAGAGAGAGACAGGTAAGAATGAAATGAGAAAAAACACCTATAGAGTCACATCTTTCTTGAATGGAAAACATGGGGTTCATTCCAATATTTTAGGAATCTAAAAAGATCACAGAGCCTCACAGGTTTTTAATCAAAACTCGTAATTTGAACTCTCAGACAGTAAGTACTTCAAAATCCAGTCTACTCACTGTCGTAGGGAACCCAGAACCTACCAATAGAGGAATAAGGTGACCTTACAGCTCAGAAAGAACAGAAAGGCTCCACTCAGGAGCACTCTAGAGCCTGTGCTTGAGGGATGCTCACCAGTGTAAAGACAGAAGGCAACAACTGAGAAGTAAGGCATCTAGAGCAGAACCAAGAACCTGGGCTGCATGCACGCCCTCAGTCCCAAAGGCCAGATGTGCTGTCTGGAGACGTGTCTAACCCAATGCCCACAGCAGGCCTCTCTGAGGAGAGGTTGCGTCACCACAGTGTGTGAGTCTCAGGCTCACCAGACCACAGCTTCCCAAAGACCTGGTTCCTGGAAGGGAGTGAGCCAAGGGACAAGTCATTCCTCTTTGTGGGAAGAGACTGACTGCCTGGGGTCAGCTGAGATAGCACTGGGAGGAGAAATCATTCTAAGTGACACTGTTAAAGAGCCAGCCTGTCTGACCTCTATGTGTCTTGAGAAATATCAATGTCAGGACCTACCAATAAAGGACAGACTGTCACCCAGTGAAATCTTTAGACAGATGGCTTTCTAGCAAGTAAGAGGGATGATGCACCCACTCTTCAGAATCCACTGAATGTACTCACAGCTCAGAGCATGGAGTCTTATGCAAATCAACCTAACAACGAGGCTTTCTTCTTCCTCATTAGTCTTCATACCAGGCATTTCTAGCTGATATTTGTTCATTCCCTTCCTGTTGAGTCTTCTTTTATTGATCACATATAATTAAAGGAGTAAACTATTTCCCTTCTTGTTCATAATGCTCTCATGATAATAGTAATAATGATTTATTATAAAGTATAAAATAAAGACAAAAACAAACTCAGCAGCAAACAAATAAACAAACCAAATATGATTTTGTTTTGAAGATCTTACTCTGTTAGTAAATCTGTATTAACAGTAAGAGACAAACAAACAGTGACCAATTCTGATGAGATTCAACCAGACAACTCCACTCTGAATGCTGTTTCCAGAATGTTAAAGAAAAAAGAAAAAATACCGCTTTCCTGGTGTTTCTATTCATCTCTATTCATCCCCTAATTAAGTCTCTATTCACTCCTCACAGATGGATGAGTTACACACACACTCGACAATTCAGATATCTTCTTTTTCAGACAGAAGATAAAACTGAACCTTACTTTGGGGATAGAGTATTATGAGTATAAGAAGAGGTACAACCTGCTGCATGATGTGGGTGACGGCTCCAGGGGAAGACGCTGGGATGGACTTGACTACCACTGACGTCTGTGTCGCAGTCTGTGACTGAGCAACATGTTGGAGCAGGGTTCGCTGGGGCTGGGAAGGCTGTTGGGGTTGGGAGCGATGGCTGACTGAAAATAGAAGAGGTGGTGATGTTTCTCCGGAAATCAGCCCAGCAACTGTAACCAGTGGCAGTCATTTTAAGCACCCGTATGAGCTTGCATCTACAGGATGGTACTACACACTAAGAGGCAGAAGACCAGAGCCTGCATCTAGAAACTGTGGGGCTCTAATGAAAGTCTCTAACGAAACTGCTTCCTCATCTGCAAAACGGGAGCCACAGAGGTATCGTAATGATGAGAGAAATGTGGAGAGGCACTGTAAAAATGCCCATCATCCAGGAGGGACACACTCCTTTTGTGAACTGTTGGCTTTTCTCCCTAGACTTTTAGCTCACTGAGGTCACAGGGAAACAATGCATTTCCACAAACCCCACACATGTCATTAAGGAAAGTGGGAAAAACAATGCAGTGCCAACACTAGCAGTGCTTGTTCACATGAAGAGAAACTGCTCCACGGCCTTAGGGATCCAGAGACAGGACAAAATGATGTGCAGAAGGAATTCTCTCCTGCTCTGCTCCAACTGTTCCTGGGAACGTGAAGCTACTTGTTTCCTACGAAAGCACTAAAGCTCAGAGACTCATTCTGTTTGCCTGTGTTTATGGGACAATAGAAACTTGTTTCTTCTTACAAGAGGCAAATGAAGAAAAGGGTTGAAAATGGTCCTTAAATAAATAAATGGTCAACAGAAAAAATGGTTGTTCTGTCACCTCAGTTTTAACTCAAGGAGACCAGCAAGAGTGAAGTTCTAGAAATCAACCCTATATTCTCCTCTCCTGCCACAAGACTCATGCAAACTAACCATTCACATAGGTGCCAATCAGTGTCCTCTCTTACCAGCTCTGAATTCAACTTTGAAATATAAACACTTGCCACATCCAAACCTACAGAAACACTCAAATGCCGTTAGCTACTGGGAAGAAAACCCATCAATCAAAGATAGATAAAAACAGAACCAAATGTGTAAATGAGCTAAGGGCTTTGAGATTCTGAAAACTCCTCCAATGTCCCATAATCGTAAGGTTAACTTATTTCAAGTAGCACTGCTCCATGCTTAGAAACAGCTGACTGCCCAAGACTGAGCCACGTCTACAGGTCAAAGCAGCTATGTGGTGGTCTAAGGATAAAACTACAGCTCTAACTGCAATTCCATTTTCTTTACACTCACAAATGCAGTGCTTCTAACTACAAATACAGCTACCGCTCCAGAAGATCAGTCAGTATCACCTGGACTCCCTTGATTCTGCGCTATACTACCTCACTGCATTTCACAGTATGCCTTTACTATGTGCATTTTAAATTATGAGTTAATAAAATCTCCCATATATTCTCACCGAAACTGAAAATAAAGAGCCAGGATTTACATTTTAACATCTACTGAAATCATTTACAGAAGACTAAATAGGAGAAAAATTAATTATGACATTAAACTCAAGCAAGTAAATCAATGAAATTTTAAAAGTATCATCAAAAATAAATGATTTCTGAAAGATAAATAATAATTATCAGATTATATAGACCATTTTGATACCCATACTAGCTTTTATAATTTTTACAATAAGTTTTTTTTAAATATTTACTTTTAAAAAATTTATTGTATTTATATGAACACACTATAGCTGTCTTCAGACACACAGAAGAAGGCACCGGATCCCATTACAGATGGTTGTGAGCCACCGTGTGGTTGCTAGGAATTGAACTCAAGACCTCTGGAAGAGCAGCCAGTGCTCCTAACCGCTGAGCCATCTCTCCAGCCTTTAACATTTACTTTTGTGTGTGTGTGGTGTATGTGCACATGTGCCCCACATGTATCTGGGTGCCTATAGAGGCCAAAAAATTTTATAACTTGGAGTTTAAGTTACAGGTGATTGTGAGCCACTCAATATGAGTACTGGGAACCAAACTCAGGACCTCTGGAAAAGCAGCACTCACTCTTACCTGCCCCAACAGTAAGACTTTTTAAATTAAAAAACAAAACAAAACAAAACAAACAAAAAAAAAACAAATTGTATTTAATAAAAGATCAAATAACACCATGTAAAAATAATTCAAGATCCTACACATTTTTTCATACCAAATGCCCAGAGTGTAGGCAACTAACAGCGAAACCTAAGAAAACTATTGTCTACTGCAGAACAGAGCAGGGACCAGAGCAGCTCGCTTTAGAGTCAAAGCGGACGCTCAGTACGGCTGGGTGTGTAAGAGGTGGTGACTATGGAAGGAGGTCACAGAAAAAATATCCACGAAACAGATGATGTGACCTCTGCTGGCCCACATAAGCCCCCAAAGCAGTCATTTATTTCTGTAAACAATTCTTTTACTTTTCTAGCAAAGTGTGTGTTTCGTTTTATTTGCAAAATAACCTTTCCTTCCCTTCACTAGTGAAGCTTACCTCCCCTCTACCAGAGCAGCAGAGCGCATCCATTAAGTGGTCCCCACAACTAGTCAGCACCAACCTCTCATTAGACTACCGATGGATGCACACCACTTACCTAGAAGGGGGAAAGCAACCTCTGTCCCCTCATCAGTGCGTTCTGAAAAGGATAAGTAAGGGAAGAAATCACAGGTCTTTTCATCTGTTTACTATCTGCTAGTCTAGGTTACGGAGACTAACATTCATTTCCTCAGCAGACTGGCCTCTGCATCTGTTGCTTTTCTGCTAATATCTGTGAAGTCGATTGTTTTCTACTATCTTCATCAGATTTTCTTTCTGGGAAATTTTAACCCACCAGTCCTAGTATCTCCTCAAGTAATGCTAAAGAAATCTTTTTCTCCATGGCATCTGGAACTCTCAGATAGCTGAAGCTTCACAGTATCCTTTAGTCACTGCTTATAAAACACAAGACAGGGGCTTGCTTTACACATCAACTCTCTCACCCCGGATTATTCACATCATTACCCCTGAACTCCTTAAGATATCAAATTAATAAAGTATCCAAAGAGAAAGCAGTATTCCAGGTATGGCCTCACTTGAATGTAAGAGGAAGAATTTCACTTCTCCATGAGTACCATCCCCAAAATCTCATTAACATTTTGTTGCTGGACCACACTTAAATATCTAATCTGCTGTGTGTGTGTGTGTGTGTGTGTGTGTGTGTGTGTGTGTGTGTGTGTGTGTGAGAGAGAGAGAGAGAGAGAGAGAGAGAGAGAGAGAGAGAGAGAGGGGGAGGGAGGGAGATTGAGATTAAAGTCAGGGAAATAAGAGGGGGGGTTATTAAAGTTAGGGAAACCCCAAAGGTGATGTCAACCTGCTCTGAAAACAAACAGAAAAAGAGCTAGAAATATAAAGATATGTTCTCCCCCAAATGAGTACCCATGAAACCCGCAAAGGCAGCACTACCTTAACACTATGTCTTAAGAGGGCACCTACCCGTGGTGATGTACTCAGCAACTAGTTCTGACTCTACCACAGCAATGGACGGACTCTCAGGAGAATGTCTCTTTTCCTGGGTCATCTGAATAGGTACTGCCATTTGACTCAAGTCAATAGTGGGTTGTCTTGGTTTAGATTCCAATTTTTCCTTTACTGCATAAAAAAGTCGGGGAAAAATTACTTTTATTATAAACAAGTACCAGAGCTGTCTATGGGAATAAGGAACCAGACCTCTGGGGTGCCATATCATCAGTGGCTAAGAAGACAATGACTTGGAAACTGCAGACTGCTCTGTATGGTTGTCTAGACTACAACATGTGTAGCAGCAGCCTACAATAACTCATACGCAATCACATTCCAGCCCCTATTACTCCAGGCCAGCCAGCTGTTTCTCTTTATGAACTCCTCCTAGGATGTTATTTCCTTGGTATTCAAAGTGATCCCTGACACACTCAGTTCACAGCAGCTTGGTCTGCTCTAGAGCACATCCCAGAATATCACTCCCACTGATTAGTTCACTTGACTTACTAAAAGTTCAATGGCCTGGGAATACTACACAGATGTTGGGTGCTTGTCCAGCATACACATGGTCTTGAATTTGATCCCCAGCATAAGGGAGGAAATTCACATAACCTTCACTGAGGGAGGAGGAGTGCTGAGTTCAGTGGGCTACATCCAGGCCAAAATGAGAGCCTGTCAGGGTATGTGTATATACACACTTGGCAATTTAAGATTCGGCCAAAAATAAAATAAAATACCTGTTACAAGTCTTTAATGACTCCTTAAAGAATAAAACATAAAGCTTTTCACTGTTAGGAAAAAATGGGTGCTCTGCTTCTGTATGTCTAAAATGTCTGATAAAACAGCCTGCAATAAATAATGGTATATGTTAAGATGCAGTTTTTAACCTTCTTACTACTTCTTCAACAAAATCTCTTCACTCACCATTTCTATCTACATGAATGATGGATAAAAATTGTTGAATTTTTCAAAGACAAGCAGCTGAAAAGTGCCAAAGGCTAAACATATTAGTAGAAGGAATCATCTACATTTATATCAAATGTAAGAACTTATGATAAACAGTATTAAGTCACTAAGTCCCCTAAAGATTGCTCTCACCAAGCGCAGACTATGACAAAAGCAAAACAATCATTGTAAACACAGAAACCAAACCAAAAGAGTCCTGCTGGGATCTAGCAGACATGGCCCTGGCCACCATCCTGCCACTCACTGACCACTAGTCAACCTTTCTCAGTCTCAGCTAACTTCGTAAAACATGAAAGGGTTAGATAAGATCATCACTACAACCCATAAAATATTTGCATAATCGTTGCCCTATTATCAGCAAACTCGGTATAACTTACATAGAGTAGTCCTAGAATCTATCGAAGTTTTTAGTAATTAGAAACACTGACAGGACCCTATTAAACACAGACACTCTAGTAAATAACCTAAACAAAAATAAATAAATCTGAAAATAAGGTGAGGACAAATGAGAATGTTTACAAGCAAGTCTAACGGAGTTTTATGGTGCAGAATTGATCTGAGGTATCTATGAGCAAAGCGGGGCCTTGGATCTGTGCCCCAACATACCTAAATAGATCCAGCAACTGAACGGTACCTATGCTTGTTCTACACTTGTGCTTACCAGTGACAACCCACTCCCTTCTGCTGGCAAGAGGACTGTCCATTTTGAACGAGAAGTTTCTCTGTCTACTCTATCTCTGTTTTAATGACCGCACTCCATCTATGCTTCATACTCTTATGTACATCTTAAAGAACAATAAACTGTACCAGTAATTATAGATACATCCAGAGGGGGGAGAAATTTACAAAAACTATGTAACAGTGGTGTATTTTAGCAACCCATCTCTAGAGAAAACATGCTTCATTCAGCTGAGCATGTGAGTTCATACCTGTTGTCTGTTGGAGTTCTAACAGGGCTTTGATTGTTGAAGTAGCTGATTGTGATTCACTGGATACATCCTGATATATTATGGTGGGGCTAGTCTCCATTGCAATCTCATGTTCTGACCAATCCTGACGCCGGGAAGCAATTACATGAACTACAGGCTGGGAATCTGTTTTATATTAGTTAAAAAAAAACAAACCCTATAAACAAAGTTTCTCTTAAAATAAAGCAATATTTTTGTTTATCTCTGTATTTAATGTAAACGTCAACCTTGACTTTTCTAAGACTGTAAGGTCCCAGAAGGCACACTGTCTCTCACTTCTGAACTCATTTATTCACTCACTCATTTATTTTACACTAGACACCTGTGCATTGGACCCATAGATAAGGAACTCACAGAACAATCCAAGAAGGCTCAAGAAGCACACAGTCTGTCTGAAGAGACGAACATAGAAAAGGACAAAGTACAATTCAATATGCTAACTGCAGTCTACATGGGTAAGCATCTATATAGGTGAGTGCTTGTTTGTGTTGACTAAAAACAAAACACTATAGGTAGGACACTGGCTTTCCAATGCACATGAAAAGGTTTCTATCTAAAACCTAAGTACTTGGGGAAATATCACGCTGAATTATTGACAGTAAGAAAAGAGAGACAGTCTAGAAACATAAAGACGTAATATGACAAGTATAACTGCGGTCAAAGCCAAGTGGAAGCCTGTCTGTTGTTTATTAGCAAGTTGATTCTTTGGTCTTAGCTCTACGCTGTAACAGGAACAAAGGAGGTATAATGCAAAGATAGTCTGGGCTGCTGAACAACAATAACACATTCTGAGAAGTATGGTGGGCAGTGTGGTTGCTGTCACAGTATCCATACACACTCAGAGGAAATAGCTTGCTGGGCCACACGGGACACACATCCTTTTACTGTTACCATATATACATATATGTGTATGTATATATATGCACACATACAGTCCAACACTGACTGAAACATCAGTATAAACTACGTGATCATATATAACTAAGCTTTATAAACTATAAAAGTCAGTAGGAATGAGGCTGTTGGGGATTTGGCTGAAAATTCAATTCTAAGATCTTTGGTTGATTTGAAAATAAATTTCAGTACATGTAAATACAAAATATGCATCAGATTAAACAACACTCACTAACAGTTCTCTACAGAGCAAGCAGGTTGGCCCACTTTGTCTAAGTCATTATTTAGGAAAATGGAGAGGTAAAATGACACGATCCCTGAGGTTAAGATCCAGATTGTAACAGGAAACAATAACCAATAGATAGCGTCACATTTTGGAATATCAAATGGTGAGAACAAGAAAAAGAGACTGCTTCTACTCATGCTGCTTAGCTGAAACATCTGAACAAAAACCATCTGGTGGCTCAAAATACAGGAAAAAAAAATCAAGTTCACTCTCAAAGAACATTACATCTTTTAAAGCCAGGAGGATGTCCAAAAATGTTGAAGCAAAGGGAACAATTCTAATGAAACAATCTTCCGGAAGAAAAAAAATCAGTATGCAAAAAGTTCATAATATTTAATAATCATAAACTAACAGGTCAGGTGTGATGGTGGCACAGGCCTATAATTCCAGATTGGACTATATGAGATCCTCTCTTTAAAAAGCAAAACAAAACACATTACCCCCAAAGCAAAGATAAACAAACAAAAGCCCTGAATAGAAACCATCACGGCAGAGACATTCAATTTCTACTAAGCTTTCAACCACACATGGAGGACTGGCTGTTTGCCTGCAATGCCAAGTGCCATGTGAAGAATACTGAAGTTTTTCTTTACATATTCTAATAAGATATGTAGAAAATTTTGTTTGCTTAGGAACAGAATCTCATGTAACTCAGGCTAGCTTCAAATTTGCTATGTAGCCAAAATGACCTTAACCTCCCGCCCCTCCTTGCTTTCACCTCCCAAGTGCTGGGACTGCAGGCATATGCCACCTTGTCTGATTTATTCAGTGCTGAGGACTGAAACCAAGTCTTCATGTGCACCATGCAAGTGTTTTTCCAACTGAGATACACCCCCAATGTCCTAATATGCAAAATTTTAATTTGAGAAATGATTATACTAGAAAGGCACTATTTTATGTAACTTAAAAATAAATTTTCATGATGAACACAAGCCTATACTCTGAGCACCTGAGAGGATCACAGTCTGGGCCTCTGTCTCAAAAACAAATTCAAAGAGATTGAGTCTCTGCAACCTAACTCTGAGATACACTAAATATTCAGAGTAGGAACTGCAAATGTCTCTACGGGAGTGCTAACCAAATAACGTCTCTCCAAATAAAGTCATTCCATAGGAACTGCCACCTCTTTCTGTCCACACAGAGCAGATGATGATCACCAAGCAATCCAGACAGCTGTGATACAAAATCAGTGTGAACTGTGAAAACTCTTTCCACAGTCTCCCCCTCTTCTACTCTGTGGGTTTACACTCAAACCCAGTGTCACAGGACTCCAGGAAACTGATCTCCTGCTTCTGTAGTGAGCATTCAGGTATCCAGCTAACATGTTTTATGTTTAACATGACAATGCATGTCTAAACTAGACCTACTTCTTCAGGATAGTGGCCTGCCGCAGACTTTCCTTCCAGGTTCTTTAACAATTATGTACTGGATGTCTGCTACATGCTAGGTACCAGGAATACATACTTTAGTGCTATATTCAAAGGCAAACCCAGGCATGCAAGAAATGCCTTTATCATAAACTGTCTATGCCATCCTCTCATAGGCATAAGGCTTCTCAATTACAGAATCTTAAAAGGTCAATGTCATCCCCCACCTTCTACCACTCCCATATGCAGGATCATCATCAGAGAACCCACCACTTTCTAATACTTTCTTTTCATTATTGCCTGCACAGCTGTGATATACAAAGTTTTCTTACATAAAACAGAAATAGATCTTTCTGTCATCTGTACAACAATACTATTGTCTGTCCACTTACCTACAAAGACCAACTCACTTCATCTCTATCAGAGTGCAACATGACTAACAGTCCCAGAACCACCACACAATCCATCCCCACTCCTTCCTCACAGAAATGATTCCCAGCTGTCTAAGCTCCCTAAGCCATCTCCTGCAGCGAAAGCCAAGCTGTCTATACTCCTTCTATGCTACAATGTAAACCTTTCCTCTGAACTAGTATCCTGTGTTCTAGACAACATCAATTCCACAACATTTTCTGGGGGAAAAAAAGTCAAAACCACTGTAGAACATTTTATATTATGTATTAGATATCTTAGTTTTCACCTTTAACAATATAAATTACCAAAAAATTAGCTAATAAAATTCTGCGAAAAGTACATTTTGCATGACCCATGTTTGCTTTTTTTTTTTTTTCCTTTAAATAAATCTTCACTCTGGCCTCCCAAGATCATGATTCTTTAGGAAAAATAATGCCAGAAACTGAGTTCTGAATTAAAACTATATCTTTATGACATTTATTTTCAAATTTGACTCATGTTCTGTTCCTTTACATCTCTACTCGGAATTCATTTCCTTGTTCTCTTCTCGTTTGCTTAATGTAATCTTGCAATCACTCCACCTTAAACCTTTCAGACGGGCAGTGGTGACTCATACCTTTGATTCCAGCACTTGAGAGGCAGAGGCAGGCAGGTCTATGAGATTGAGGCCAGCCTGATCTACAGAGTGAGCTCCAGGATAGCCAAAGCTAAAGAAATCCTGTCTCAAAAAACCAAGCAGCCAATCAACCAACCAACCAACCAAATCACAATCTTTTAGAAATAAAGCTGGATATAAATGAAAAAATAATAATACTTAAAAAATTCTGAGCTGGGGCTGGAGAGATGGCTCAGTGGTTAAGAGCACAGACTGCTCTTCCAGAGGTCCTGAGTTCAAATCCCAGCAACCACATAGAGGCTCACAACCATCTGTAATGGGATCTGATGCCCTCTTCTGGTGTGTCTGAAGACAGCTACAGTGTACTAATACATAATAAATAAATCTTTAAAAAAAACAAAAAACAAAAAAAACTTTAAACACCAGTAAGGATACCCTTTGCAAATGAGAAAGAAAAACCAGAAGACTATTTGAGAAGATAAAAAGCACAACGGCTTCAGAAAACACATTTTCTGATTTTCAGTGAGTGACCCAGGCAAAATGTTCTCGATCCAATAGTCTTGGCTAACTCACTATCGATATCCAAACAAAAGCCTAGAAATGTTAGGAGAAAATGAAGAGGGGAAACAATGTTTTAGAATAAGGCAATAAAAATGAGTTTATAAACATGAAGCTTAATCACTCCCTGTTATTGTTATCCTTGGGATGCCAACAGAGAAGAAAAAATAACAAAAAGTAAAAACCAAAATGGTTAACATTAAAAAACAGTATGAGAAACATAATACGCTGTGACAAATCCTGCCAGGGTGATCAAGATTCACATCAGGAAGATGCCCAAGACTCTCCACTCTACCTGCTCAGAATTAAATATGGGGCCTTCTTGTGGTGGGTATACTTAGAAACCACAAGTGGAATCAAGGCATTCCTCTGAAATAAAGCATCCAGCATGTGCAGGAAAAACCCTTAAAAAAAAAAACTCTTAGGTCAAAAAAAGATCAATTCTTCCTTAGAACAGAACAAAGAATAATGGACTTTAGAAAATCATCTATCTATAGATCTAGAACTTACGGATCAGTGACTTACAAGGAACATAACAAGTTTACAGTCTCAGCACCTCCTCCAAAACTGGTACTAATTTCAAAGAGGAATATGTTAGCTCCAGAGTGGAAAAAGCTAGCAGCAATCATCCTGACCAAGTGACCACCGTTTATCTCATCAATGTGGTAAATAGACTGAAAGTCACTTACCTGCACATTTCCTATTGAATTAAATCACAAAGAATCTCTAAAGTAACTGACCTCAACTCTTCAAAATATCATAATCAAAGGGAAAGGGGGGGGAGGGTTAAGAGGCTATCTAGGGCAAAAAAGAATAAAGAATGCTGATGCTATCAGAAGTGACAGCTCATACACTTAATCCTAGCTCTTGGGAGGCTAAGGCAGAAAGATCTCCATGACTTTTAGCCTAGCCTGGACTACAAAATGAGATCCTGTCTCAAAAAACCAAAAGGGAGGGCCAGGCCTATAATCTCAGCACTCGTGAGGAAGAGGCAGGCAGATATATATTTTAAATTTTGGCCTGCCTAGTCTACATATCAAGCTCCAGGCTAGTCAGGATTACACAGTAAGAGGAGGAAGGAGGAAGGGGAAAAGAGAAGAGATTACAATAATGTGATAATTGCATTGTAATACAGTTGAGTGTAATGTGTGGCCTTGAGTTGGAAAGTGACTAGGAGACAAAGCAATAAAGAACATCATAATCGATTGGTAGTATATCTAGATGAATTACAAATTAGAAAACAGTATTAATATATTAAATTTCTTGACTTTGGTAATGGTAATTTAGTTATAAAAGGACAATCCAACAAAATTAGAGACCTAAAAAATATAACTGTTTAGAGATAAAAATCACAAAATACCTACAACTACCTTTAACTGGTTAAAAGACTTAAAAATTGTACACACATACAATAGATACAACAGAAAAGAGACTAGAGACAAAAGCAACAAAGCAAGGCTCTCAGTATTTCAGTGGCGGTGTGTATGTTTAGCCATGTATAATGCTATATATAGGTTTCATCCTCAGAACCAAAAATTAAAATATAAAAATAAAACTAGGGCTGGAGAGATAGCTCGATGGTTAAGAACACTGGCTGCTTTTTCAGGGGACCCAAGTTTGATTCCAAGAAGCCACATGGCAACCCACAACTGTCTGTAACTCTACTCCCTAAGGACCTGATGCCCTCCTCTGGCCGCTTCCAAAACCAGGCATGTATATTGGTACACACCCATACACATAAAAAATAAATAAAAGTTGAAAAAAAGGAAACCACCAACTGGGTATAACAAAATATAAACAAGTAGGAATGACCAGCAGTAAGAGTCACACATTGTAACTGGTTTACATACTGATTTGCAATCAGCAGAAAGATAGAATGTATATTAACAAAATGACTTGCAAATTATTACTATCCCTGAGAGTAGGGTGAGGACAACTATTTACTTTCTAAAATAAGTGCTAATTGTTGTTGAAATCAACAGCTTATTTATTTTTAATTAACAATCTTTCAAAGACTATTTTCTACTTGTTCTGTGAATTAATGTTTCTTTTTCTTGGAGTGTGGACTTTTAGCCTATAGCCTTATTTTGTTCACTACTGATAACAATTCGCATGCTGCAATTGTATGTGCATTTTTTTCCTAATATACTAGACTAGATTTTAAGCTCCCACAATATAAGAATTAGCCAGGTGAGGTAGTTTACACCTGTAATCCCAGGACCTGGGAGATGAAGGAAGGAGGATCAGAAGTTCAAGACCATTCTCAGCTACAGAGTTGGAAGCCCGTCTGGGCTGTATGGAACCCTATCTTTAAGGGGAAAAAAAGCAAGAACTGCATTTTACTCAACTTTAATAAGATCTAACATAATTCTTAGTAAATATTACAAACCAACAAATTTATTGTTAATAACATACAGCTATGTAAACCATATAAAATTAATGTGACAGCATCATTAATTAAAATAATGAAGTGTTTGTGTAATATGGAAAAATGTGCTATCAGTGCTTTTTAGAAAAGCAGCAGGCATATGAGTAAGGTTAATGCAGAGGCAGGAGACGGAAGAGAGCAACAAGGACTAGGAAAAAAGAACAGTTTGGCTTATTATGCATCAGATTGTATAAGCATAAACACACACACACACACACACACACACACACACACACACACACACACACACCCCACACGGGCTGAACAGCTCTAGTCCAAAGTACTCCGTATCTGAACCTCTCTGAGCAAAGTGGCACTACTAACAAAAGGTCACAGTCATACCTAACCTCACATGATGGTCATTCAAAATACAGGTGCAGGGGGAAAACAAAACCTGTGACCTCACCCTCAGACTAAGTGTATACGGGTTATTATATGGAACATACATGAATATCACATTTAGACTAGGATCCCATCTGTAAGATGCCCCCCTTTCCTTCACATACACACAAATACAAAATCTAAAACCCAAGACAGTTCTCATCCCAAGTGCTTATGGCACCCAACAACAAAGGCAGTCAGAGTTACATGAACAATATGTCTCAGAGTTTCGGATTAGACTGGGAGTTTCTATTTTGAGAGACATCCTAGAAAAATGTCATACTGACAACAATACTGATGATTATCTTCTGCTGTGGTATTTTAGCTTCTAATAAGTGAGATAACATCTGTGATTAGCATCTGGAATATTTTTTGAGAGTTAAAGAAAATGTTATTAATAATTACGCCAGAACAACAGGCATAAACTAAGATCCCTACAAACTGGGATGTATAGTCACCCCCTTACAGCTCACTTCTGGCCACCTTGACTTTTCCTCAAGGTTCAGCAATAAGCATTTTTTAAAAAACACATTCCTTTTTCTTGTATATTTCTTCCTCTTCTTACTCACACCAAACAGGAAAAAACATAAAAGTTACCTTCTAGAAATTACAGTTGTTTGATATTGTCTACATATTAAAAAAGATCATTTAAAAATTCTACCAATGATTTGATGAACACATGAACAAGGTAATAATGGTAAGCTATGCCAAAAATAAGATTTCATCTCACTCACTAATCAGCACCCTCCAATCCAACCCAATCCAAAGAACTGGCAGTAGATGAGTTTGATTTGAAATCCCTAGAAGGAACAGCTGTTTAGAAACTGAGGGATGACATCATCATTGCTTGCATAAGCAGAAGTACAGTAAGTCTTACCTTGGGAACTCTGGGAGGACTCTGTAGAAGAGGAACTACTGTCTGTGTAGCCCTGTGGTTCTTCTTTTCCTTCCTGAGCAGATGAATTACCGGCCTCTGCTACCCTGGATGCTTGCTGTAATGTTTCTGTTACCAGCTGCCTTGTTTGTTCACTAACAACTGTAGCTTGAAATGTCACTGGTTTGGGTTTAATGAGAACCTAGAAGAAAAGCAGAAACATGCCCAGATGAAATTGTATAGCCCCATTTAAATGCTAAACAAGCCATGCATGGTGGTTTATACCTATAACCCCAGAACTTGGGAGGCAGACTGGAAGACTGTCACTAATTCAAAGCCAACTTTGGCTAGAATAAAATCCTGTCTTAAAAACAAACAAACTCTAAACTTACAGGTCATTCTCCAGACACACAAATTACCAGCATGCAAACTTAAGCATTACGCTCTGGGCACAGTACTTTAGTTGCTACCAACAACTAAAATTGCATAAGATGAACTAGATGAACAAGAGCTAAGGTGTGTACAATATGTTAAGTGAAATATACCAGGTCACAACAGCTCTAATTCTTTTTGTTTAATGTATGTGTCTTTATGTATATGTGCACATGTATGTGGGTGCCCTCAGGGACAAAGAAGAGTCTTAGATCTTCTGGAGCTAGAGTTGTGAGCCTCCCAATGTGTGTGCATGGAATGATACTCTGGTCTTCTGCAAGAACAAGCACTCAGGACCACAGGCCATCCGTTAGTCTCCCAAAGCTATGACTCTGACAAGTATTTTCATGGTTTTCCTTATCAAACTTCAGAAATTGTTTTCCAGTACTACCTATCACAGTAACAACCACAAGCTGAGTGTTAGAAAAAAGAATTAAAAAAAAAAATAAAAATGCATATAAGCTAGACTCATTAGAAGTTTTTTAACCAAAGTATCTGTCTGAGCTTTCTCTCTCAACTTGTATTAACAGAATAAAACCAAGACCATAATTTGTTCAAGCCACTGTTTTCTGAGTCTCTTTTAATAAGAAACCAAATGAAATTCCTGACACACCTGCACAAAGCAAACTGCAGGAGATCTAAGTCAAGGAGCCACAGAAGAAAACTGATACAGAGTGCTTTCCACAGCAGCAAGAGGTCAACTCCTGCAAAAAGCTCAGACATTAAACAAACCAGGAAAAAAAATTCATACTGAAACATTACCCTTCAGAATTTGGATTCTAGAATTTTAATTGGATTCATGGAATAAAAATACTGATTCATATCCAATACTACCACCATTACCACAAAAAATAATAATATTGACTCATATATGAGGCTTTATTAAGTCACTGATTTCCACGAGTTTTGAAAAAATGGTTTCTGCTACACTTTCCATAGTGAAATAAATGAAATCATTACTGCTAAATCCTGGCTTACAGCCAAACTAATTTTTTAAATATATAAACAATGGCTATAGTTTTGAAAGAACAGATTCCCAAAGCCAATTATGAGTTTAAATAAATTAATGCCTGTTACAAAACCTCTAGGATTCTGTTTCTCAACCAAAGCTGATATTGCTTCCTGTGATAGTATCAGAAAAGTAGTCAGAGCACCTACAAAGTGAACGCCTACCAAGGTGAAACTATGCCCTTATCCTCAGAAACTAGTTTCCAGTGTTCTGTCCTTCCTCAGCCACCCAGTTCTCACAGTCATAAATATCTTCAGGAAACTTATATCCCAATGGAATTCTCTTCCCTACCTTTCCTCATAATGTTACATACAGATATGCAGATATCTTTAAAAAGTACTGAAAAAAAAAGGGCAAGTTTTGAGAACAGAATAACATGAATCCAGTTTTTTTTTTTTTTTTTAAAACGTGTTTTTTTCTTATCAGTCTATTATCTTTTCCTTGACATTTCTACCAGGTTAGGCATAGTGGTCAAGCCTTTAGTCCTATCAGAGGCAAGCTGATCTCTGAGTTTGAGGCCAACCTGGTTTACATAGCAAAACTCCAAGACAGCCAGGACTACACAGAAAGACTCTGCCGACAGACAAACAGACAGATAAGATAGATAGGAAGGCAAGCAGGGAGGGAAAGAGACGGGTGGGGAGGGGAGGAGAGGGGAGGGGAGGAGAGGGGAGGTAATTTCTTCCTGGGAATTAGCCAAAAGTCAAAACATCTTACCACATACCTGTGTTTTCCCTTGTTGCCCATAGACAATTTTTGTCGGGATGATTTTAGCTGCTGGCTGAACTGTGGAGCCTATTCCTTTGGGCTGTGTTACAATCATTTTGGTGATGGGTCGTGTAGCAGTAATTATAGCTGGCTTTGCTCCAGTTGGCACTGTCTGAAGAGTCTTTTCTCCCTAAATTGAAGTCAATTATTAAAGAGACTTACATGCATTTAAATGATTAAAAACAAACAGAACAAACAAAAACATAACTGTTTCATTGAAAAAGCAAAGAAAAAATTTGCCAGGATGGGAAAAGGACTGTAGATTATGCAATAAAGTACAAGATTTCTAAGTGATTAAAAAATCCTGGGCTTAAAAAAAAAAAAATCCCTTAAAAAAAAAAAAAAAAAAAATCCTAGGCTTAATAAAAAAAAAAAAAAAATCCTGGGCTTTGTTGAAATAATATTACAAGTCATATAATCAACTTTCTAGTCAAAAAAGAAATTATTCCTTATGAATATGTTTTGAAAAATCACCATATTTAAGAACATCTAAGAATTTATACTATCCCATTCATAGAACACCTATATTAAAACAGAAATTTCTGGAAGGACATACACTAAAATGTTAACAATTGCTATGTCTGAGATTGTAGGTCATTTTTTCTTTTTAATATACCTGAAGTGAGTATGTAATAAAAAAAAAACTATGCAGTTTATCAACAGATAAACATACATATACAAAATAAGTCAGGCATATATTATAAAGACCTACAGTAGGATACTTGTATAAAGAAACATGGGAGAGATGGAAAGAGTAGAGATAGTAACATTCTTTTTAAGGTTATATGGGAGAAAGGGGGAAGAAAACGTAAAGTTCTCATGTTTTCCTAGTATTTAACCGATACTACTTTACTTATTATAAATTCAAGCCCATTAACCTTTCACCATTTTCTGAATTTTTACCTGATTTATTGTCTATCTGTCTTTTCTCTACCTCTGTGCGTGCGTGCATGTGCATGCATGTGTGTGTGTCGTTGGAGATTGAACCCAGGGCCTCACAAATGCTAAGCAAGTGCTCTACCACTAATCTATAACTTTAGTCCAAGGTTTTATTCTTAAGTACCTATCACTTTCTGGTCATATTTTTAATCTCAACACAGTTATTCAAATATAGTTAATTTTATTATTAATTTTTAAATTAAAATCAATAAAACTAAGAGTTGGCAATTTTCACGTTATCATTTTCTTAATTGTTAGCTATCATTATCACAGATCTGTAGCTTTGAAACTTAGCAGTTGGTAAACTGAGAGCAATCAAGTGAGTTGTCTAAAAACCAACCATTGAGAATTCAGCTTTAAATCCAAGTCCAAAAATTACAAACCTAACTATCAACTACAACTATCCAAAAAAAAGCAAACCAAACCAAAGCGTCTCCAATCTCACGTACTGTTTGTAGCAGCAGCATTCCCAGAAAGAGGTCTGAATGATCCTGCTGATCCGTAAATGGCTTGACAGCCTGTCCAAGCACTGTGACCCAAACAAAGCCACCTTGCAGGGTGTCATCTGAGAAAGCACAGTGTGGTGGGCCTGCACAGGATGCAGGTGGGGTATAAACACATGCTCTGTGTGCTGAAGATGATGGTCCCATAGGCTGATCTGCTCACTTTATTAGCACTGCCTGCCAAACTACTGCTAAATATCTACTAGAAAAAATTCACACATGATCTAAGATCTCCCATAGCAGATCACAGCCTTTTATAAATCCAAATACTATGGAATCCTAGCTTTGCTGTTGACTTACTAATGTGAATTCAGAAAAAGCCTTTCCCATTATGAAAGACTGTTTCACATAAGCTTTTCTCTGTCTTCTAGTGAGGTCAGGAAGGTAAGGATACTACTATGTCTGGGTACCAAATACCAAGAACAGTAAGAAACCAATGACTGAGAACTTCCCATGTGGTAGACACTGCTCTAAGCACTTTCAAAACACCTATCATCACCCAATGTAGACATGAAGAAATATTACACTGGTTAAAAAGTCACCTGAGGTCAAACTACAAAAGTGAGATACAAAGTCTAAGTGTGTCTACTTCTAACCTCTTAACGATTGCCGTCAGAAACTAAAATGGGAAAATAAAAAATAAACAACAAACCTTAAGTAACAAATCCCCATCTATGAATTTTATTTTAAATTCAAATATTTCTCTTTACTCAGCCTAATCAAACGCTTAGTTACTGACCATAAGCAAGAATAGAATTCCTCTTAGTCTTCCTGCAGCTAGGCCAGCATTTAAAGAAAACTAAACACTTGAATCATAGTAACAAACCACCTTTAAGAGCAGCTATAAGCAACGTGCTTTTGGATTACTGTGTAAAATGGCATCAGTGTGATGATATCACAGCAGTCCAGAGTCAAGCCATTCCATCCACTATGGGGTTCTGATGTCTTTAGGGAAACGTTTGTATACATGGCCTGTAAACTGCCTAGTGGATTACGGAGTGTGTTTACAGTCTTACTTACTCCAGCATTTAGCAATGTTGTGACAACGTTTTTGCCAGGGAGGCCTTGAATGGTCGTTCCTTTTCCTGTAGTCTTTTGTACAACAATCACATTGGGCTTGGAAGTCATTGGGATTGTAGTGATTTTGGTAGTTGTTCCTTAGAGAAGGGGGAAGAAAAGGAGGCCAAAAATCAGGATTGGTGATACTTGGTTGTTTCTTTTATGCTGTATACAAGTAGTACATGTCCAAACAATGTCAACTTTAGGTGATCCTAAGGATGAAAATTAAAGACTTGGGATAGTAGCTTCTAAATCATCACAGAATGATAAATTTTAAGAACTGACTGGATTGTTTTTTTTGTTGTTGTTTTGTTTTGGTTGTTTTTTTTTTTTTTTTAAACATTTTTTGAGATAGGATCTCACTAAATAGCTCTACATGGCCTGGAATTCACCATGCACACCAGCCTGACACAGAACTCAGAGATCTGCCTGCCTATCTCTGTCTTCCAAGTGCTAGGATTAAAGGCATATGCTGCCACGTCCAGCAAGAATTGAGTCTTGAAACAATTTTTGAGAATCTAAAGATCTAACACACCAAATTCCGAATCTAAAAATATTACCATCCATTTCCCCATCAACAGTCTTTCCTGACTAGTTTAAAATTAAATAAAAAAAATCTTACTTTGTGACATTTGTTTCCTTGAAGTCTAATATTAAATTTATGTGGCCATCATGATGGGAAAACTCTTCAAAAAAGATTAGAGGCAAATATCAAAATTCACTAAATTGTAGAAAATAAATGTACAAAAAGCTGTAAATGATACACAGCCATGTGAAGTCAAGAGTATCTGTAATTCCAGCACTTGAGAGGTGAAGGCAGGAAGACTGTGAGCTCTAGACCAGCTGATGCTACAGAGTGACACCCTGTCTTTAAAAAACCCAAAATGAATTTAAAAAGTTGAAAAAAAAAAAAAGGACCAAAGTGAACACAGATATGTAGACATCAAGTAACTGTCAATGTATGCCGCTGAATGTGCAGAACTCTACAGATTCCAAGGATGAGATAGACTGGCTAACAATTAAGATCTACTTTCTTATATTAAATGAGATAGTTCAGCTTCAGAAAAACAAGCATCTTATGCTCTCCTTCGTGTCTGGATCTTCACATTTAATGTTTATACACATGAAAACAAGGTCTGTGAGAGTGCAGCAGATGTAAGAAAGGGAGGAGAAAGAGCAAAAGGTCACATGGGAAGTAAGTGGTAAGGGGGCTACTGGGAGTAGGAGGGGAAAAGGGAGGGACAGGATGGATGGGGCACAAGTAAAGGGAAAAAAATCAAAAATAATCTTTGTTTGAAAAGTGGCACAATAAAGCCTAATTTATTGTACGCTAGTTAAAAGATCTACTTTCTAAATGTACATATCCCCTGACAGGAACATTTTGTGGCCTTTCCCCTATAACTTGCTTCTCTCCCATCTGTCAAATCTACTTACTATCAAATTCATGTTCCATATTCTAATCATCCAAGTTAGAAGTCCTGGTACAAACCTTGGTTCCTGCCCTGTCTTGACTCCCTGTTCTTGCCAACAAAATATGACCTTTTCAAGTCACTGACTCCTCAATGTTTAGCACAGAAGGTAGCAATTATTTTGTAATTGTTTATGTCAGTGCTCTCAGCTCATCAGTAATAAATCTTCTTTAAGGGAAATATCCTCAAAAGCGGAGTCAGCACCACTCTCCTCTGCTTCCTACTATCCCCTCCATTTCAAGCGTCTCTGACAGTTCTGATATTCCATACTAAATCCAACAGCCTAAATGAAACCTTCCTCACCAAGAATCTGAAATGTGCTAAACTGGTTTTAAAGAGTACTCCTAATCTCCACTGTACCTAGTTTCAACTTTCCCTTTTGAATGTCCTAACCCTACATGTGGGCTGACAGGATGACACAGCCGGGAAAGACATTTGCTTGCTCACCATGCCTGGTGACTCAATTCAATCCGTAGGCCCCGACACGGTAGAAGGAGAGAACCAACTCCTACACATTGTCTCCGACTTCAGCACCCCTACCGAACCCCCAAATATTAAACCCATCAAACAAAAAGAGCAGCTTATACTGGTTCAGGCCCTCAATCTACCAATTTGCCATATTAGTTCCTCCTGTTCACAGGAAACAGCATAAAACTGCAGGCAATTATGAGGCTTCCCACTACCTACCCCACAAAGCCCAAACTCCTGAATGGAGCCTCCAAAGTTCTTGCAGATTAAGATTCATCAATGCACACCGTTCCATCAGTGTGCTGATTTCATACTGAGCAGATTAGGCCTGGATCTATTTTTTGCTCCTATAATTTTCTGTGCCTAAGAAAGCAGGCAGATCATATTTTTCTAATAGGCCTGCAAATGATTAAGTACAGAATGGGCACTTAATAAAAAACATGCCTAATATAGTCTCAAAATATTACATAAAGTTGTATTATCTTCCATTGGAATAATAATAATATTCCTTATTAGAATTCCAGATTAACATATTATGTGAAATAATCTTATATCGAGAATAAGAAGAGTCTAGTTCTAAGACTCATTCAGAAGGGGACAGGGAGATGGCTCTGAGGTCAAGGGCTTACTGCTTTTGCAGAGGACATGAGGCTACGTCCCAGCACCCACATGGTGACTCATAACCATTCATAAGTCTAGTTCTAAGGGATCTTCTGACCTCTGTAGGCACCAGTCACATGTATTATGTATGTATGTATGTATGTATGTATGTATGTATGTATGTATGTATGTATATTCAGGCAAAACACTCATACACATAAAGTAAAATAAATCTGAGAATATTTTAAAAGAACTAATAAGAAATTCTGTTAAACTGGGGCAATCCCATTATAAATCTTCACAATACACTCAATACTACCCAATGTCTCATCAGTCCAAGGTGCCTAAGAAAGCACTTGAACCTGACAACCAGCCTTACAACTGGTTTCTCCTTCAACTACACTGTGAATGATGAGCTGTTATAAACCATAAGAGCCAAGCTGCTCATTACTTGCTTAAGCCGACTTTAACCTGAGTAATTCTAATCCCTTATATATGACTATATAGGCCTTTAGAGACACTAGAAAGTTATCAAATATTTGATGAGAAAGTGTTTCTATAAAAACTATGCTTTTAAATTAACACCAAAATATAAGGTCATTTTTTATTAGATAAAACTTAACAACTGGCTTTATTTATATGATCTAAAATGTCTCCTTTCCACTATAAAGGACTATTTATTTAGGAGACAGTCAAAGACCAAGTCTACCAGTTTAACAAAAGGGAGGGCACCTGAGGTCATGGGGGTAAAGGGGAGTGTTCAATAGTACGAAATGGGGAAAAAAGACTAACAGGAAATAAGTAGAAATTATATTAAAATAGAAAAAATTGTTCTAGAACAACCATTATTAAATGCCTGAAATTCTAATGTACATGTTTCACCTAGGTAGAAATGTATGCAAGTAAGTACTACATATTCAAACAAGAAGAAAAGCTGGCTAAGCTTTCACTGCAGTTGCTCTACATTTTGCATAATACAAGAGACCATGCAAAAGCTGATTAGCATCTGTGATTTTCTGGTTTTTGTTGTTCCTTTTGCAGTTCTGAGAATCAAGTCTAGGGCCTTGCTCATACTAGGCAAGTGTTGCAACTCTGAGCTTCATCCACAGTCCGTTTTGCATTCTCTAGGGTACACACTGAATCGTGATGCTTAGATACCACAGCACCACACACAGAATCTGGCACTTAGAGAACCTATCTACAGATGCTATACTTTAAGAGTGAAGAAAACTCAGTGGGGCCAAATGACAATCATGTGTGGATCACAATGGGCTCTGATAATGACAATCCACTTCACAGACTTTTCTTCTTTCTTTTTTTCGGATGCGTGTAAACTTCAGAAGCAAAAGAACTAACTACAAGTTCAAAGACAGCTTGGGCTATATGGCTAGTGTGAGGCCAAACTGGAATACATAGTGAGATTCTGTCTCAAACAGTAACAACAAACTATGAAAACAAATCAAAACGATTATACCAGGCTTGGTGGGCTAAGCTTATACTGCTCTAGTGACTAAGGCAGGAGGATCACAAATTCTAGGTCAACAAGAACCTGCCTCAAAATAAAACATTAAATGGTGGGGAAAGGAGCTCTGAGGAGCACTGCTCAGTGGCACAGTGTGGCTGAGCATCCCAAGAAGGCAAAGGTTTGAACACTGTGGTATGTTGACTTAACAAATTCATTGGCTTAGGTCCTACTATCCACAGGTCTTCAATCACTCTGTCTTGCTTTCTGAATAAGGATTTATGCTGCTTTGTACAAAGAACGATGCAATAAATAAGGGAAAAAGCACACAAACAACAGCTCCTCGCCTAGACACTGCAAAAACTAAAGGAGTTACAATCAAGTTTTGCCCCAGATCCTCAAAATGCCTTTAGGGTTAAGACAATGAATTCATCTCTGAAGGAACCAAACTTCTGCATAAAATGAGTATATTTCTACAATCAATTCTCACTAACATTCCCAAAAAAAGTTTAAATTTGAAAGTTATCTAATATATATGCACATAAATAACAGTTTCATCTAAAAAAATAAAAATTCAACTTTTCTAGAAAGTACTATGGAAAATTTAATCTGCCTTCTAAGGTGTTATACAAAGAGCTTCACAAATAATTTATATATGTTTACAACAGGATTATTTATAATAACCAAACAAGAAAAAAATCTAATAGTCAAAAACCCCATATTATAAACAATCTAACAGTAAGAATCTGATTAAATTATTGTAAAGAAGAGAATGTTACATAACCATGAGATGATGGTCAAATGCATTTACTGATATGGGAAAATATATATGTTCTTAATAAAAAAATAAAATTTAAAATATCCACGTAAACATTTACACAATGCATTATAGATTCTTAGCTTTGCCTGCATCTTTCTAAAGTCCCTACAATGAGAGCATTTTTTTTTTTTTTTTTGCCTTCCCCCCAGAGCTGGGGACCAAACCCAGGGCCTTGCGCTTGCTAGGCAAGCGCTCTACCACTGAGCTAAATCCCCAACCCCAAAGTTTTATTTGTTTTTTGTTTTTTGCTTTTATCTTAAAGTCTTCTATTCTTACGGCCATATGTTTGAGAATATTTTAGCAAAAATACTTTTTTGTATGGCAGAGAGAAATCAGAATCCATCATCTGCTCATAGATGAAAGCAAAAACTTATCTAAATTTGCTACACGCTGATGATGAATAAACTTTTTAAATTACTCTACCATAATCTCAATGTCATAGGACAGCAAGAATTTAAAATAAAAGTGTTATATTGTTTAAGTAAAGATTGTGAAACGGGAGCCAGAAAGATATTAGGTAAGCATGGAGCAGAAAGTAGCTAAAAATATTTGCCACCAAATTAAACTGTTTTAACTCTAAGTCAATATATCCTACAGTGCTGGAACCACCCACTCATGTGAAATAGCAACTAACCATGAGGTGATAGTGTGTGTGTACGTGTACATTTGTGTGTGTGTGTGTGTGTGTGTGTGTGTGTGCGTGCGCACGTGCATTGATAGTTAGGTATCAGATCAAATCTCTGCTTCTAGGATGTGCATACTTACATCACTCTACTGCAGTTCAGAGCTGCTACACCATGAATAAGGTCCCAAAAAGGCTTCATGACATCTAGACACACCTGCAAGCTATATAGTACTATGAACTCAGATACATGTAAGAAATCTGTTTAAGGTCATAAAACAACTACCTCCCAATGAAGGTCAACTTTCTGAACTGTGTTTGAACAGGCACTTTATACTATTTAAAGATACTATCAAATAATAAATTAGAATTTTAACTGTGTTACTTAAATATCCACTTAAAAGCTATGGTACAATGATCCCTTTCCTCCTCAGGTTGGCAAACACTGGGTTTTCTCACTTATATGTAAGAGTGAAGCCAAAATTAACAGCTTTGAATACAGAGTTTCATGCCAACACCATGCTCTGCCCTGCTTTTTCCACTCTGAGTTATCAGCAAATCAAATTACTGCCAGGAACTTTATCCTTTCACTTTAAAAGTGTGAGAGCAGCTCACCTGGGACAGACAAAACAGGGCTTGTCTACAACATAGTAGGCAGCTCAAATCCACAAGGCTCGCTTAATCAGATCATTTACATAATTTTAATTAAAAATAATAATCAGTGAAAACAAATGCCTCATTAACATTCCACTTTAGAATCTAAAATCCAAATACTGTAAAGATTAACGAGGCAATAAAAACCAGGTACTGTTCCAACATACTAATAAACAGGCAGACGGTTAGCTTTACTATCTCAGTAAAATATTTTTAAAAAAGCAAACAACATAAATGGTGAAAAGCAAATAGATATTCAAATATCTTATGTTTAATAAGCTAAAGTGACATTAGCAACTGAAAATCCCAATTATGTTCCTAAAATATATTCGGATGCAAATTGGATTCCATTTCCCTCTTTGCAGCTTTATGTGACCTCTAAATCCACATCTCTCAAGTTGGTACAAAAACTGATATCAGTAGAGTCCTGCTGTAGAGAAACATGGCTTTTCTTCTGACCAGATAGCTCCATGCTTTTAACATAATCTAGATATACGTACCAGAAACAATATTACTGCTGATTATCTTGCCTCCCAAGGTAGCTAATGATTTGGGCACCACAGTAATGATGCTACCGCTGGTAGTTTTCACATAGGTTGCAGCTCCAGGGGTTGTGGCTACTCGACCTAAAGATGGGCTCACTGTTGGCCGGGTATAGGTTGCCTGAGTACCTACAAGAAGAAAGTAGTGAAAAGAAAAAATTGTCAACACTTAAAATCATACAATTTCACTATAGTTTAATAGTTTATACCACTTTAACTTGAAAATGAAATTGCAAGGTGCCAAGGCATTCGTTTACAATTTTATAGCCAGTTTTCAATGTGTATAGCAAGAACCAATGCCAAGTCAATTCAAATTAAATTTAGATATAAAACTTTGTGATGTGTTGCATCAAATTACCAGCCTATGGAAAGGGAGACCCCTCACCCTGCTCCCATTATCTTTCCTCCACTAGTTTTATGCCAAAGCTTAAATGTAATCATCCTCCTGCCAAAGCATTGTAGGTGTTTCTCTTACAAATATTAAGGCCCCTGTCTGATGCTGTCCCAAAGGTAAACCCAGTATCACCACCAAGGCATTTACCTAAAATTTTATAACATTTCTGTTCTGTACCCAACTGTTCTCTAAAGAGATTTCTTCCATCTTTTAAAGGATTAGTCCATTGCTTTTCTAGCAATACAGTTGAATTGCCAGGAACAGTTTTTAGTCTAAAATTATCTATTTGCATATTTCTTCAACTTTAACTGACCCAATAGAAAAATCTATCTTTATGTCTCTCTCAAAGGATTTTATACCCTTTCCCACTATTTCGACGACCTTTCTCTTTTCCAAAGAAATATTAAAAACTAATCAGATGAGTCTTTTACAGTTTCTTATAAACCCAGAAATTCAGAAAGACTCCTCCATTCCTAAAGGAGGAAGAGCCTCAGTGAAATGAAGAGCAAACATGGAAAGGACAAGGTGGCATTAGCCAAAACTAAAATGACATTCAGAGACTCTATGACAGACATTTCTGAAATACCCACCTCGCAAAAAAATGCTTTTAGGAAGTTACTTACTTTAAAAACATAACCACTACAATCATGAGAAAAACATTAAGAAGAATTAAGACTAGTCACAGCATACATCTGAACCAGGAAAAAAAAAAAAAAAAGGCCTGGACAAAGTAAACATGCCACAGGGGTATAAAGTTTGAATACTTTGAATTATAACTATTTAAAAGAAACACTTGCTGAACTATAAACTCAAGACATATAAGCCAGTATAACCATGGGTCTGGCTTTTATATAGGTTATGGGGATTTGAACTCAGGTCTTTACACTAACTTAACAAGTGTTTTTCCTCACTGAGCTATCACCTTAGCTCCTAACTTGATATCATTTAATACTTACAAAGGGTGGTAGCTTAAAATGCTCTACACTGATACCACCTCGAGCTCAGGCTAATTGCCCTTCTACCAGTCTAGGCAACACTTACTACACTGTAATGTAACATGAGCTGAACTCTTAACCTTGTAAGTAATACCCTGTGTATTAGGCATGTTTTCAGTTACTCAACAAACCCTAACCAAGCACCTACATATGGTGGCTAAACAGATTTGTTCCCTAATCCCATAAAGTTTATTGTCTAATATGAATAAAACAACAAACAACTAGATAAATAGAAATTGCAGAGGATTATGAAAAAATATATCAAAAAAGTGATAACTTCAGGGTCAGGACAGAGCAGAGGGAGTTAAGAAAGATCTTTTGAAAACTACTCGGTAGAGTGCTTGCCTCACATGCACTAGGCCCTTGGTTTGACCCTAGCACCGTATAAACCTGTGTGGTGGAGCACACCTGTAATCCCAGCTCTCAGGAGGTAGGGGCAGGAGGATCAAGAAGGAGTTCAAGGTCATCCCCAGCTGCACAGAGTTCTAGGCCACAGACCCTGTCTCTAAACAAAATTTAAAAAAGGACTTCTTTGTAGAACTGTTTCCATCTCTCTATGTGCAACATGACACCCATGGCTGGTGTGGGAAGTTACTGATGGCATGAATGAATGGACTGATGCTTGTGGAACTTACCGGTAGGAGTAGTTACCAGTTTAGTTGTCATAATTGCACCATTACTGCTAACCACCATAATTGGGGAATTGCTACTGGTGGGTAGAGTTGCAGTCACTGGTTTGGGTAAGATTTTACTTGGTTGAACCTGCTGTGTGATGATTTTAACACCTTTGAAAGAAAAAAGATAAATCTCAGTACAAATAATTTTTAAGAAATGTCACTTAGCCCAATAGGGCAACAGTCACACACATTTACTGAGTCTTAACCTAGAAATGTCTTTTTAATATTGAAGAAACTCTAAGTTTTCATTATTCAAATTCCTCCTTTCTAAATTCCACCAATTCAAGAATGCAGCTATATTTCATTAACTGATTTCTTAAAACGAAACCTAAACTTTTATCTATGGTGGTATGCATATGAGCTTTCAAACCAGTTAGCAAAAGCAAATAATCTGTTCCATATAAGTACTTGAGAAGAAAGGACTAGCATAAGACATCAAAAGCAGTCCACACAGTCCTTCCAGATACTCAACTACAAAGACTTCTCGTGACTCTGTGAACTGACATACACTGGTAAAAACTTAACAGCCCAAGAACAGTTTTTGTTTGGTTTTTTAATGACTGCCTCATTTTTCATTGTTTTGAATTGAGATAGGGTCTCATTATGTAGCCAAGGTTGGCCTGGAACTACAGATTCTACTGCCTATGCCTCCTGAGTGCTAGAATTACAGATGTGTACCACCATGCCCAGCTTAAAAAAACAAAAAACAAAAAAACAAACAAACAAAAAAAAAAAACCCAAAAACTTTCTTGTTTTTATCTGTTGTTGGTATAGTTGAACCCAGGGATTCATTCATGCTAGGCAAGGCTCTACCACTAAGCTATATCCCAAAGTCCTTAAATAGCTTTCTGTATAAAAGTATTTTAATAACTCACTTTATCAAATACAGAACGCCAAAAAGGCCACATCGTATTGCACCTATATAAAACATGCATGTGAAAAGAACACAAAGGCAATTCACAAAGGATCTAATAAAAATTGTTAAGGAAGTTATGTTAGGACTTTAAAAATTAATTTATTTACAATGCTACAATGTTTACACTGACCTTCCAAATATCTTAACTACACTTTTAAACAGTAGCAACTAAAGAAGAAAAACTTAGTGTCATTTCCCCACACAGATCTTTAGAGAAAATACTTAAAAGAAGACATTTTTTTTTTTTTTTTTTTTTTTTTGGTTCTTTTTTTTTGGAGCTGGGGACCAAACACGGGCCTTGTGCTTGCTAGGCAAGCGCTCTACCACTGAGCTAAATCCCCAAAAGAAAAGAAGACATTTTCTTAGAGAAAATTAATAATTATAATTTTTTGATGTGGCATGATGGTATACCTCGACTATCATCAAGTTGACGGAATTTAGAATCACCATGGAAACAAACCTCTGGGCATGTCTGGAGGGATTTCCTAGATTAGGTTAAGAAGGGAAGATCTACACGCTCCATGGGCTCTGATCCTAGACTGAATGAAAGGCAACAGGAATTGAATAGAAGCATTGCCTATTCTCTGTTTCCTCACTGAAGACTCAACTCAACCAGCTGCCTCGGCCACCATTACTTCCCTACACGATCTTCTAACATCAAGTTAAAGGAAACCCATCTTTTCCCAATGGCTTTTGTCAGCAATGAGAAAGTAACTAATACAGGTAGTGATTTGAGCTGAGATATTAAGGAAAGAAATAGAGCTATCTACATATTTAACAGCTTTAAATAATTCTAAGCTTCTATTAACTAAGAAAGAAATTAAAAGTATGGTATTTGGGCATAATTACTTAAATAACTTATATGACTAATTTTTATCTGTAAAATAAAAATTAATTAGTATATACCTCATAGGGTTCTTGAGGATTAAATAAAATTTTAAAGTATCTAACACATGTCAAGAATTCAATAAGTATTGTAGAAATAGTTCTGGATATAATAAACCATAAACAGTGAAGTAATACAAAGAAAGCTCACTTCTAGTGTGTCTTACTAGTGAGCCATGATCCTGTATAATTCCCATGCAGAAAGAAGCTCTAAGGGGTTGGGGATTTAGCTCAGTGGTAGAGCGCTTGCCTAGCAAGTGCAAGGCCCTGGGTTCATCCTCAGCTCCGGGGGGGAGGGGGGGAGACAAAGCTCCAAGAAATATCCATCACAGGGAGAAAAAAAAAAAAATCACTAGAGACAATTTTATTCAGTCGTAAGCAAATCAAGTGATAATCTGGATCAAATAAATAACATTAAGAGAAAACATTATTTCTCAAAACTGACCATGAAAGAGAGAGCAAATCAAATAAAGTTCTAAAACACCCTCTCAGCAGGTGGCAGGCCCAGAGAGTTGCCCTCAAAAGGACTGTCATTCCAATGTCCCTAAAACATTCTGGAGAGCCAAGCCTGGTGTGACTGCAGGAAGAAATCTCCAAAACCACACAATGGAACTAATTAAAGTTAAAGCAAGCATCATTAAAAGGCTCTGGGTACCACAGAATGGCTCCACGGGTAAAGAAACTTACTGACATCATGTCTGATTACCTGAGTTCCATACCAGAGACTTATGGTGGAAAAGAAAACTTATTCTTGTAAAGTGCATCCTGACTTCTACATGTACACCACAGCACACATGCAAGCACAAACATACTCTCACACAGCACATGTGCACATACACACATTCATTCCCACACAAAATATAAATAAAATGCAATAAAAAAGAACCCTTTAGAAAGGGGTCTTAAGGTAAATAGCGAACCAAGAAACATGTGCCCAAGCTAAGTCAAGTTCTGTGATATCTGAACCAAAACCATTTCTTTCCCTCCTTCAGTTCAGTAAGGTTGTGATTCCACTCCAGACTGCTAGTCCTAGAGTGGAAGGACTCTTCTGCATAGCTCCTAGCCAGAGGACATTCTTTTCAGGAAAAACAGGCCTTCAGCTTACTCTCCTCACAGTTACTTAGTGCCAACTGAAATACCACAGAGAATATTTCTAATCCACAGAATCCAACTAGAAAACAATACCAAAAGGCTACTGAAACAAAACAAAACAAAACAAAAATCTCTAAACATAATGGAAATAAAACAGCATAATCCTAAATATATCTCGTCAATGAGGAAGTCCCAGGGGAGGTTTCAGAACAAAATTATAGGGAAAATGACAACATATCAAAGTACATATGATGCTGGCAAAATAGTACTAAGGATTTATCAAAGCAATTATAAGTGTAGAACTAAATGCTAAATGCACAGAAATAAGAAAAGGTCTTTAATCAATAATCCACATTCCAGTTCTCAAGAAGCTAGAAAAGCAAAAGAAAGCCAAAGAAAACAGGAAAAAATGAGACTAAAACTGGAAAATGGTCTGGGCCTCTGAATTGACTTCCTCAGATTACTTTCGGGTTGATGTATACTCATCTTATTCTGTAGTGTCTTTGTCTAGTTTGGTTATCAAGGTGCTAGGGCCTAAAATGAGTTTGAAGTGTTTTGTTGTCTAGAAGAGATTAGGGTTGATATTAATTCCTTAAATATTTAGTTTACTTCTCCAGTGAATCAGCTGGGCCTGGAACAATAAAGCAAAACTCTATTTAATAATTATAATAAAAAAACTTGGTAAAATTGAAAATCCCTAGAAAGCCTGACAAAGAAAGAGCTCATTAGTATAGACTTTGTAGCCATTTACAGGACAATAAGGAACTGATAATGATAACTAACCATTTTGACGACTTAGAAATGAGTAACTTAAAAACTATAAACTACCAAAGTTCAACAAAGATGAAATAGCTAATCCAGTTTTCCAACCATTAAAAAAAGTGAGTTCATAATGTGCATGCTCCCAAAATAGAGATCTCTGGGCCCAGCTGATTCACTGGAGAAGTCAGCTAAGATTTTAAGGAATTAATACCAATCCTCTCTCATCTTTTCTAGAAAGTGGAACACTTCAAACTCATTCTGAGGCCTCTAGTATCTTGATAGACCCAAACTAGACAAAGACACTACAAAATAAGTATACATCAACTCAGATAATCTGAGGAACCAAGTTCAAAATCCCAGATCTACACAAATGCCAGGCAGTATGGTGTCTTGCCTGGATGCCAGCATCCAGGAGGTGAGAGGTAGAGACAATGGATCCCTGAGGAAGCCAATCAACTGAACTAAGCAAACTGGCAAGCACTGAGTTCAAGTGAGAATCCCTGCCTCAGCCTACAAGGTAAAAAGTGATCATGGACACCAGCAGTAACCTCTGGCCTCCATGTGCACTTGTACACATGTGCACAAAAATCTTCACGCATGTCTACACGTACTTACATGTGAACACACATACACATGCCTATCACATACATACATTAAAAAAACTCATACAGAGATAAAAACTGAAACCATCGTTGTATAAAAAAGAATTATATACCATAACTAAGTAGGGCTTATTTCATATATGTAACTGGCTCAATAGAAAACAACACGTGCCATTCACCATATCAGCAGCTAAATATTAAAAAAAAAAGATTAGGCCACATCACTTGAACACAGAAGAACATTTGACAGAACCTAACATGAAGTCATAATGAAAAACCTTAGGAAAGTAGAAATGTCCCATTTCAACTCAAAATGCATATACACAAATCCTGTAACAGGCTTCACACTCAACACTCAAAGACCCAATGCTTTCTACCCAAAACCAGGATCAAGGCAAGAATGTCTGTTCAATTCCTCCTGCTTACTATATATTCTAGCTAGTGAAATAAGACAAAGGGGGAAGGAAGGAAGGAAGGAGCTGGGCAAGAATACTGATTGGAAAGGAAGAAAAGCCATGTCCTTATTTACAGATGACATAACGAAATACATCCTACATACATAGGAATCTCAAGAAATCTATGTTCTATGTAGAGACTCCCAGAAATAATAAAGTCCAGCAAGCTACAAGAATACAAGTTCAGGGACATGTTTACAAAATTTACTCAGGGCTATAGCTTAAAAAAACACTTACAGACATTTCCAACTAGAAACTGAAGAAAGAAGTAAAAAGATGTAAATAAACGGGAAGACACACTCTGCTCTCGACCACAGGACCAGGCTGAGGATACCCGGCAGACCTCACCCACACTGTCCAGTTACCTGACTCCTGTTTGATCTGGATGGTGGGTTTGATACCAGGTGGCAGTGGTGAGTGCTGAGGCTGTTGCTGCTGCTGCTGCTGCTGTTGCTGCTGCTGCTGCTGCTGCTGCTGCTGCGACACTGAGGAAGGCTGGGCCCCTGGCTGCGGTGTCTGCGGTGGCACTTGCTGTAACTGCTGCTTCGGAGACTGCTGATGCTGCTTAGGAAACTGCGCGAGGATCTGGGTAGGGCCGCTCACTAAGCTTTTGGGGGAAGGGAGTCTTGTTGAAGCCACTTTGATTGCTGATGTGGATACACCTACAGAAAAGAAAAGAGGATTTAGGAAAGGGGAGGGTGGGCAGCTCAAAACAAGGAGGATTTGAACCATTCCATCAGTGTACTCTCTTAGAAATACAAAAGGTCAAATGAAAAGTCAACTATTGTAAAAAAAAATCTACAAAGCTCTTGTTATAGTCTTGCTTCATTAACAAGGTTCTAATTTTTCTTTAACCATCTTGCTATTTTCATTGCTGTTTAATTCTATTAGAATTGTTGGTTGCTAGTCCAATCTTTCTTTCTTCCCTCCTTCCTCTTTCCTTCCTTCCTTCCTTTCTTCCTTCCTTCCTTCCTTCCTTTCTTCCTTCCTCCCTTCCTTCCTTCCTTCCTTTCTAACAAACCCAGTTTTTGTTCCCTTGAGAGTCCTCATTCCTGGGCACTGGTGTACACGTCTGTGGAGGCTGGTCTCCATGCCAGCTTTAGAGGGCAATTCTAATTAACCCAGCTTGTCATGGCACACCACTATTTTTTCTGGGAATAAAGTAGAACTAATTATAGCCAACATGCTATGAAAGAATCTTTTCCTAGAGAACACCTACATAAGGTTTTCTCTTTTTTAGGGGTGGCACTACACAAAACAGAATTTTCTCTTCTTTCTTTGGGTACTTTCATAGCTGGCTATGATACTTACAATGCACTCATCTAACCAACGATGAAGTTACCCAAGGAGGGAAAAAAATTCCTTGATGGTCCAACGATTCACCTAACTGAACTGAAGCCTTCTTTCTGTCTGATAGATTTCTGAAAAAATAAACTTTCTTACAGTTACAAACCAGTCAGCCATTCAATGCTTATTTATGAAAAGTCATTCATTGTATCGATCGTCACTTTTTTTTTTTTTTTGGTTCTTTTTTTTCCGGAGCTGGGGACCGAACCCAGGGCCTTCCGCTTCCTAGGCAAGCGCTCTACCACTGAGCTAAATCCCCAACCCCCGATCGTCACATTTTTCAAATGGATTTAGACAGTAATACAGTCATACTCTAGAACAATAACTTATTGTACATGTGAATGCTCAAAAGAATACAGGAAACACCACTAAACAAAACATATTTTCCAAAGTCCACCTTTGAAAACATTAGGGATGAAGCTACATTGATAATTTTGATTAAATATGTGCTATGGTTTATAGAAAGCCCATGTGTTGAAATTTAGTCCCCAATGTAATGAAGACTAGAAACGTCATCTGACTTAATGATTACGGTTTAAAGTAGAGCCTTTAGGAGATTAAAACTCAGCAGAAAAATCAGGGAGGCCCATGATTATCAGTGGCTTTTTAAGTGGAAAGGAACTCAGAGAGAGCATACATATGTGCTCCTTGTCTCTTGCCATGTAACAGCTGTACACTGTCTTAAAGATCTGAAAACGAGAAAGGCTGACCAAATGCAGTTCTTGATCTTAGATTTTCAAACCATAAGCCAAAATAAATTTTTTCATTATAAATTTAACCAGGATGAAATACTTCATTGTACCAAATAAAAAATAGACTGATTACACTATAAAAGAGCTAAAAGTTGTAACATGAACCTTAGAGAAAGAAGGAAGCTCAAATACCTTTTTATATAAAAAAGTATAAATTTGGGCAAAGAGATGGTAAGTATTTGCTGTATAAGCCTGACCATCAGAGTCTGATCCTCAAAACAATACACATGAATGTGGGGACGAGGACTAACGCTACAAAGTCTTTTCTTGGCCACCACACACTTCATGACACATATACGCCTGCACGCACACACAATATTAAAAATAAAGTGTACGTAAAGAAAGATAATATATGAAAGAGTACTGGCCATATTTTGTGTACTTAAGATAACAAAGGGGGGGGTCAGGAATAAGACAACATACTAGTTAAACAGTTTAAAAGTTTTAAAAAAATCTTAGCTATTCCTGGCTGGTGTGATGGGTTTACAGATAAAAAGATTGCTTCCATGCCTACGGACCTGAACTCAATTCCTAAGACCCACATGGTAGGAGGAGAGAGCCATTCCCTCTGACATTCACATGTGTGCCATGAATGAGCATGCCCATACAAATAAACACAAAGCCACATTTACACACAATATAAATAATCCTTTTAAAAAGGAAAGAAAGAATCCCCCATAATTGTGTTTTATTTTATATTGTTTTATAAACAAAAATAACAAGGACTTAATATTAGCCAGACTATGTGAAGTAATCTAACACGATTGTTCAAGAAAATAAAGTGTGCACACGGACAACTCCCAGAAGCTCCCTTTCCCACTGAAAACTCTTGCTGCAGTGATGGTGAGGCCTAGTAAAAGTCACACAGATATTAATCTAGAATACCAAAACCAGGAAATAATCTGAATAATAATACATGAGTAATAATTAATTGTCTAACAGTAACAGAATTAAATAATAACAGACAGTTATAGAAAATAGAAGAAAGCCAACGATGTTGAACTTTCAGAAAACATAGTAAACAGAGTAGGAGTTTTTTACTGCATAAACAAAAACAACACTGCTGGTGTGGATAAAGGCTCAATATGTTAAACAGGAAGGGTATTATAATAGGGCTATGGGCAACTGGTGGACTTGTTTTACTTTTTTTCTTTAAAACTCCTGAATCCACTGGTTTCTGACTTTAAAAACTTAAACAACAAACAAAAAACCTGCTTAGATGCTAAATGTAGACCATCTCATGAAGATTGAGATGTCTTCAAAGCCAGTCTAGGAGAACTACAGTCAGCAGAAGACTGTCATACTATGGTGAAAGGAATACACGAAATCCATAGAAAATATAGAAAGAGGATAAATTAAAGAAAAAGGTTCTTACTAAGTAAGAAATAGAAGCAGTAGAATAAAGACGCAGTCAATGTAAGCAATTAGCAGTGTCCCGTTCTTTGATTAATCAAAAGGACAGACAACTAGACAGTCAAAAGTTATTTACAACTTCCAATTTTGAGCAAAGAATCAAATAAGAAACAGTCACTTAAAAATAAACTAATTTCACATACATGCAAAACACACCAATTTACACCTCTATGATACCAGCATGAGACTTAATACCAAATTATAAATTCCCCTTTCCAAACATTAAAGGGCACAATGTGTACAATATGCTGCTAGCTTTTACCTAAGGAAAAGTTTAAATATGTATGTATTTGCTTCCACATTTACCAATGGAAGAACTTAGAAAGTAATGGGGGTTGGAGAAGCAAAGGGCAGGACAAGATGTGGGAGTTCCCAAGACAGGAACCAACGAACACACACACACACACACACACACACACACACACACACACACACTCTCTCTCTCTCTCTCTCTCTCTCTCCCCTCTCTCCACACTCCCTCTCTCAGTTGTCTTCAAAATTCTGCCACACATGGACAGAATTGGCTGGTGGCGCACCACTCACCTTGTGCTACTGTTGACATGACCACGGATGGTGTGGAAGATACCACTGCTGTTACTGCAACTGTACTAGAAATAGGTGATGACGCAGAATTGCTGTTGCCATTGCTGCTACTGGTGACCAGAGAGGCCTGGGATGCAGTTATAACAACAGGTGGCTTCTGAGTGGTGGAGGCAATGACTGATGTTGGTACAAGCTTAGTGACTGCTGCATAGTTATGGGATTTGGAGAGAATGTTGGGCACAAATGTTGAACTCGGTGATGTGGTCACTATAATCACCTAAAGAAGGAAAAGTAAGTTATTTCCATGTACCTACTATACACTATTAGTGCATTTAAGTTCATATATAATTCAAAACTAAGCTCTGCAATATGAAAAACAATTTAACAGAGAAAATAAATAATTAACTAAAAGTTTATGGACTCCTTCCTTTAGCAGCAAGTATGCAAACCAGCATTTTCCAGCAAGTATTTTAAGCAGTGGTGTTCGGTGTGCATTATGTTCCTCTGCAAGCATCCCAGCACACTGTACATCCCAGCACACTGTACGCAGTCTGGGGATGACTCGCCTTACACAAGAAAGTACTGTGGACATCTATCTGTTCACCTATAAATACTTATTGAGCATCTACTATGTGCCAGGCATGGTTGTAGATACTGAGAATAGAAGAAAAAACAAAACTTACTTGCACAGAGCTTGCATTTTAGTGGGGACAGAGCAATAAAAATACACAGCATGTAGAAACGAACGGAAGAGACAATAGACCAGACTAAAGATAAAAAGGATGATGATAGTGTTGGTTTTGTTTTTGTTTTTTTAAATATAGTACTCAGTGAAGATTTCTCTATAAAGTGGATATTTGAGTAGAAACCAGAATGAGGACAGGGTACAAACCATGTGCTGTTAACACCTAGAAGGGCACTCGGTGGCATGGGGGCTTGTTTCACTCAAGAGGCTTTAAAGAGCTAAGGGACAGATTGGCATGACACACAACTATTTTGAAGTAATCGGGGACCAGATGTAAAGCCCTGACATTTTGTGTCCTTTCATATGACGTGATACAAGTGGCACCACTTCTCTGTGATCTTCCTCCATAAAACTCATAACCCTAACCTAGTGAGGAGAAAACCATCGCGAAAATTCTAGGAATGGGGTATCTTACTAAAGCACCTGACCTGTCAGTCCTAAAAAAAAACAAACAACAACAACAACAAAAAAAAACCAAAACAGGAAAATCTGAGAAACTTTCACACTGAAAGGTGTTTAAGGAGAGAGGACAGAGAATAGAATGTGGAATCCTAGTGAGAATCCTGGAACTGAAAAGGATAGTAAGTAAAACCCAAGGAAAGCCAGGGAAGAGGTGTAAAGTATGTAACTCTTATGAATTTCCTGTAAATATAAATCTGTTTTTTAAAGTATCTACGTGTGACACTGAAGCTACAGTAGGGCAGTGACAGTAAATAAAGATCAATTAAGAAGTTCTCAAAAGCCAGTAGAAACGTAATGGTTCCTGTGTTCACGGAGCTGTGAGTTACACCTTATAAGGGAACTAGTATGTGCTCCTAGCCTGATATAAAGAACAGATATAAAAAAAGAGAAGCCAAGGTTTATGCAGTAAGGCTGAGAAACTGTAGTTAGCTTCGTGCATTTCAGAGAATAGCACTGAATAAAAGAACCCTAGCCAGCATCACCCAATGTCCTGAAAATAATAAAGTACAGAAAGCCTACAGCAAAGAGGGTTAAAAGCAGAAGCTGGATCAAATATGAAAGCCAACCAAAAGTAAATGGATCTCATATTAAGAAGAATAAGAAGCCATGGGAAGACTTTAGCATAGAAACAAGATGTGATAAATATTTTTAAAAGATCGTGAGAGTGGAAGCTATTACAGCAGCCAGAAAAGAAGTGACAGCAGTTTCTTGGGCTGGGGTGTTTGCAAAAAGAAAGAGAAGTAATCAGATTCTAATTACTCTGACAAGAAGAAAGAATGATAACCGTAGGGTTCCTAGAGCTCCTGGAGCTGACATGTAAGTGGGTTATCTAATTGTCCTGAATCCCACAACACAAGCGCTATTATCCCCCCGTTTCACGGTCGGGAACATAAACATTACTTATGCCTTGCTGTATTACCAGTTTTGCTGAGCGGTGACTAAACAGTGCTAGAGTGATATCCGTTCTTTCACTAAAATTACTTGTGCCTACCTAGGACAGAACAAATTGGTTTGAAAAAAAAAAAAAATCCAAACAAGTTAAGAAAGAAATTCTTTTTCCTTTTACACTACCCCTAAAGAAAGTCTAAAGTTAAATTAGTCAAAAATTTTCTGAGTGATTTTATATACTGTATCTACATCAAGGAAACTTTAACTATGCTATTAGTACATACTTTCAATGTAACAAAGAATTGAAAATTAGTACTTGCCCATTACTTTAAGGAGTCTGTTGTTTTAACAATCAATACATGCCTTGACCAGTAGACACTTGTGCAGAGTTGGTCAGTACAATCACAACTAGGCTGGATTAGCCAACAATATGCAGTATTATTGAAAACAACAAGAAACTATTACACAAACTGATAGGTGGACCAATATGGTATTAGGGTCCTAAGTTTCAGAGTCAAGTGAGTCTCACATAGATCATCTTGCCTCTGCCACTTTCAAATGACAAGACCCTGGACATGCTGAAATTTCAAGGCTCCAATTTATTTTTTCAATAAAATAGGGATAATAATTGTGACCATACAAAATCATTACAAGGATTAGATGGCATGATTATGTGAAGCATCCATGAGGCACATAGCAGGTGGTCAATATTTGAGAGTTAGCAAATGGTGCTTACTAGCAGCTTACTCTTCCAATTTACTGTTAGATGCATGTGAGTGAAGCATCCCACTTCTATTCAGAAAAGATATTCAATCTACTGTGTTTGTTTCATTAGAGACATTTTCTTTCCTTCCTGTTATCACTGAGTGTACAAAGAATTTGTGGCTACCACACCCAAACTAATTAGTGTACTAAAGGCAACTGGGTTTGACTTTTGTCAAACCTGAACCAATAGCCACAGCTTTCCAAGAGGCCCAATGCTGATGACTGCCATACAACAGAGGATTCACTAGGCTTGGCAGGAAAGCAAGCCAGAATTACTAAGCAATGTTGGGCACAGAAGGGAAAGAGAAGTGTACACAGTTCAAATATTTGAAATTCTGGAATGAGAGTATGGAGGCGGGGTTCTAATATTACGAAATGAATAAATCTCAGGTCTTTAGGACCACATTCTAGATTACAGATACAAATGATAAAACAGAGTTTGAGATTTCAGTACACAAATGATTTTCTGATCTATAAAAGGATTCCCAAACTAGAGATCTATCCTGGAGAAGTTGCTTTAAAGCAATTAAGAAACACTTTTAAGTTGTTTTAAAACAAAATAAAACAAGAGGGGAGATAAAAAGGTTTTGAAGCCAAGTGAACCACAGTGTTTATTCAGGCCATAATTCAAATTACTGACCTTCTAGCATTCACAAAAACTCCTTAAGAGTGCTGGGACTTGCACCCTAAGGACAAAATGAAAAATATCAATCAAGCACATGAAAGCATAAAGCTATATTCTGTTGCTCTGTTTGTATGAGTGCTGTACCAGTGTCATTTTAAATGAGGCATATTGACATAGGTGCAAATGTATCCAGGCTAAAAATGTACAACCTATTTATATGTGAATACCGTTTACAAAATCAGAAACAATTATACTTAATGTAAAGTCACTTTACCTACAATTAATTGCTAAGTTGACTTAAATACAAATTGTGAGAAATCCAAGGTAAATACAATTATAACAATGGCCTTGGATAAAAATATTTTTAATCCAATTACCCAGCAAATGGAAAAGAAAACAGAAATGTATTTATTAGTCCTAACCATAATCTAGTTGTCCAAAAAAATCTTTTAAAAATAGATGGCAGAGAAGAGAGATAAAGAGAAGATAGTTTCACAACTGGAACACAGTAGATGCTCAGTAATTATTTGTGGAATAAATAAGTCCTTTTATTTCCCTTAAATATTTATTTTTAAAACACAAGTAAATCTAAATTTCTGAATCTGAATCTGAAAAGGATGATGTGACTTTGGAAACAGATGTGCCCTCTTAAAAGCATGAATCTGACAGCTTCCAATATTCTCACCTCAAATTCTAAAGGTAAAAAAAAAAAACAAGAGTCGGTAAGGAAAAGAAAAAAGAGAAAGAAACCAAAGCATTCAAGTTTCACTTACAACAAACCCTAAACATTTTTATGTAAGTTTACCAAAGTAAATTAGAAAGTTAATGATGTTAGGTGACACTTACTAAACATTGCATGGACTATAATCATTCTCAATGAATAACATCATCTGATTCTGGTAACTTTTTAAAAGTACTAGTATTACTTTTGCTTTAAAAGGAATAAATGATTAGCAGACAGTTATCAGAGGGCCAGTGACACAGTCCTATGGGAAAGTGCTTGTTTAACATGACCAGATACTTGTAATTTATAACATCAATACTTATAGGCATAATGAATAAAAACGAAACATACAACAGAAACAAAAGAATACGGCCGACATGTAGGTACATTTTAGTTACAGCTCTCCTATGCTATTTCTTGAATGCTAAAATCATTTTTAAGGAAATGAAAGAAGAAGAAAAGAGAAATAGCCATAAGATCTAGCAAGGAAAGCAGCTAAAACTATTATAGTGAGATTTAACAACCAGAAACATAGTTATACACTAGTCAGTTGGTGTCAACGCCAGCTCAGAAAGCAAAACTAAGAGCTAAGGATGGTACAGGTCAGTAGTATAGCACTTTCCCAGTATATACAAGGTCCTGAGTTCGATCCCCAGCATCACTCACACATCAAAACCAAAACCAAACCAAACAAAACCTAAAATCTTTCTACCAAAAAAAAGAAATAACTCAAAAATGTTTACTTGAGGGGTTGGGGATTTAGCTCAGTGGTAGAGAGCTTGACTAGCAAGCGCAAGGCCCTGGGTTCAGTCCTCAGCTCCGGAAAAAAAAAAAAAAAAAATGTTTACTTGAAATCAAGTAAAAATGCAAACACTTTGCTTAATAAACTGCAAAATCATCAAAAGCAGTTAATTTCAACATGTTAATGGATAAGCTTTAGTGAACCAGAGGATTCACATATTTGGAACAGTTCATTATTATCAGCAAATTAGTAAAATGCTGACTTCCAAAGATACTCTGCAAAGCAAAAGAGCTGGCATCTTCTAAGTGGATGCTCCATGGCACACCTTAAACACTCAGCTGCACTTAACCCTCGATGCAGACATCACTCTTCCCTGAGATGAGAAGACTTAGAGGCACTTATCGTCTCAGGAACCACAGCACCCTTCCACAGTTTATTCCAAAATACTGACTGGCAGGCAGGTTCACAGTACTCAAAACAGAAAACAGAAGAAAGATTCTTGCCTGATGAAGCTGACCAGTTCAGGAAAACCCTAGGACGAGTGGCGGAAGCACAGGGCAGTGAATGTGCCCATTTCATATGTAGGCTGACTGCCAGACACTTAAGGTCTGAAAAGAAAAACTAACAGAGCATGAGAAAAGAAAGCCGGACCAAAAGGCTTATAAATATAATCAAATAAAAGAATATAATCATTCTATCAAAAGCCAGATGATTTTTTTTCTTTTTTTAAAAAGAAAAATAAGGACCATCTACAGGAGAATTATTAGAAATTTAAAATATGATGGTTGCCCAGTATTCTCATACCTACATGCCTGTGATCCTTAGCACTCAAGGTCAGCCAAGACTACATACATAGTAAGTTCCAGGCCAGAGGAGCTAAATAGTGAGACCCTTCCTTCAAGAAAAATAAAGTATGACAGCAAACATGAACAATTCCATGCAAGTAACATAAGATACTGACTAAGGATTCCGAAAACAGCGAGACACGTTTAACCATGTCAGGCTCTCTTCTAACAGCTTGACATACATTATTTCTAATACCCAAAGATCTTACAGAAACACTGGGCTGTTGTCATCGTTGTTGTCATCCCCCCAACCCCTTGTATTTCACAGAGAACATCTGGGTATAGAATTTAGTTTCCTCATAGTCAAAAGGCTAGCAGCAAGCTAGAATTCAAAATTTAAAAGTCAATTTCCAAAGTCCATATCCCAATCCATTAGGGTACAGGGAGAGGAAGGGGAACTGGGAAAATAGAAATGAAAAGGTATAGGAAAATTAAAAGAGCACTTTAGCAAGTTTCAAATTTTCAAGGATCATAAAGGAAATGCAGAATGTCAGAGAGGTAAGCAAGAACTTCTGCGAACAGAAGTACAGGATAAAAACCTCTAAAGACAGAAGCCTAAGGGTCATGAAGTCTTTGCTGTTTCAGTCCTCTAAAAAGTTTCCTAAGACAAAACCAGAAACTAAAAAGAGAATGTAGCTGGGTATCTCAAAAGCTGAAAGCCAAGAAAAGAAAGTCTTTAAAACTCACAGGAAAAAATTTCCTTTGTCCACACACGGTCTCGAAATGTAATCCATGGGGAACTACCGAAGGGCATGCACTAGCAACATAAACTAATGACAAGGGAAGAGCACAGAGACTCTAAAGAGGAAATGCCAGAAATGTGGTGTAAACGTAGCCTCAGGTCATCAGAATCCATCAGTGTGAAGACTGAGGGCTGCAAGAACATAAAATTGACAGAATACCAAGAACTTGAAGTCAAAATGAACGCACAATACCATACAAAAAATAAAAAGGAAGATTTTAACAATTATTCATTTACCCATATTCCCTTTTTCTCCTAAAATACACTCAACTCTACTAGCAAAGCAAAAAGTGACTTCCTAAACATAAGGCCACATAAATAAAGACTAAAATTGTTTCAAAATGACTTACAATTACCAAACTCAATGTAAGTCTAGACGTAGATCTGCTAGCTGTCATCTTGAGCACATCATCTGGCACCTGAGCCTCATTTTAAAAAGGAAATAATAACATCTACCCAGATATTTTACATGCAGAATTATACAAGAAATGTGAGCATTCCCAGCATAACGCCAAGTACACAGTAAGCCCTCAGCACACAACTGTCAACTCTAAATCACACTGTGTATGTGACAAAGACAGAATGACTGAGACTCCCTCCCCCACCTACCTTCTGTGTTGTGGTGTTTGTTGTCTGTGTTGATGGCTTGGTGAAAGTTATTTTCACAGGTGACATGTGGGGTGGTAAGGAGTTGGCAATGCTCTGCATAATGTTGCTCATCTTGGGACTTCCGCTCACCGGCACAGTGATAGTCTTTGAGACCGGAACAACAGCCTTTGGAACTTCCTTCAGGACAACAGGGGAGGAGCTAGAAGAGTTTGTTCGCCTGCGTTTTCTGGGTTTTTCATCTTCATCTGAGCAGCTAACACCTGAAAGACAACAACAATATTTCTACTTACACAAAACTAGCATTGCCTCTTCTGCTTTCTTTTTTTAAATGCCTGTGTCATCCTTGGCCTTTACTTTTCTTTTATACCCAATCTGTCACTAAGCCCTGACAATTTTCCCTCAGCAAAGTTATCTCTCTGAATACCCACCAACTTTTCTTAAATGACTCTCTAGTTGGGGCTCCTGGCCTCTTGCCTGCATTTTATCAATAACTTCTGAGAAGATACTCCTGCATCTACCTCCATCTACTCTACACTCCTACTACAGCAAGCCTGGAAATTTCTTAACTGCACAGCCTAAAATTCCCTAGGTCTGTAGTTTGCTATCCTCCCAAAATCCTCACTGGACCAAAACTCAAGGACCCCTATCTTTCCAGGCACACAATACCATCACCCTGTCCCCCTCTAAAATCTTGACAAACTGAATTTCTCACCATTGTCCAAAGATACTTCAGCCCCCTCTTATCTTCTGCACCCTGCTATCATCCTGCAAGCCACTCCTCAGTGAAGCCTTCTCTTCTTTGCTGCAAAGCTAGTCCACCTCTCCTCTGAGCAAGCACGTTGTACATCCTCTTCTGTACCACTTACCCCATGACAGTGTAACTGTCTACACATCTCCATATCAGCAAGCCTTTACACAAAAAAGGACTAAGTCCAACTGTTTTGTCTCCCTGGTATGGTGACTTGCACAAAGTTGGTGAATGACTAATAAAACTAGCAATGTCTTTGAACAAACGGATACAGTTCTTGTTATTTGAAAGTGCATTAGCTTGTGAAATAGTTTCTTTACTAAGAGCAGTTTTAAAAATAATTGTAAAAAAACAGGTCTTCAGTGTCATTTCTAAAGACCACTTTGGTTAAATCTACAGAAACCTGAAATAAATTTAACAGTCCATATGACTCTTAACATTTTTGTAGTCTAAAACTCAATTCTTTTATAGATTTTATAAAATTCACATGACAAATACAGCAATGTAGATGGGGAATTTCTTCAGAGCATATATAAAAAAATTACATAGCATGACTCATGAAATTGGTAATAAAATATAAGTCTTTACAGCTTCAATTGTTAGACTCTATGAAGAACTGGCAATGACCTAGAAACCTGTCTTAAAAAAGGGAAATGCCACCTTTAAAATCTACATGAAAATCTCTTATTACTAGAGTAAGACCAATTAAGATTAAATACTAATGATTAAAACCATAGCAAACAAAAATAAAATATGAAACAATTTTAAAATAATTTTTTAAAATAAAATTAAGAGACATTAATATAAGAAAAAGTGGACATCAAACTGTTTTATAGAGCCAAGTATGGCAGTAACACCAATAAGCCGAGCACTTGGGAGGCTAAAGCAGAAGGATCACAAATCTGAGGCCAGCCTTGGCTACACAGATTGTCTCAACAGACAAAAGACAGACAGACAGACTATTGTATAGAGCAGAATAGAATCAGAAGTTTAAAACTGCAAATAAAAAACTTTTGAAGATCACCAAGTAGAAATATAAAAGTAGCCTCGAGAACGAGTCACTATACATAAGAGCTGGAGGATATGTGGGGTAATTCAAGAAAATACTGCAAAGATTGGAATTCTGAGAAAATGTCAAATAAGCACATGCCTTCAGTACCTATTCATGTCTGTGTTCCACAGGAATCAAAGATGTGAATGCCTAATGGACAGCACTGTTCAAAGGCAGATTTCTCATACAGAGCAAAAAATGATGGCATTTCTCAAATCCCAAAGCTGATGAAAAAGCAAGTACCTAGTCAAATATACAGATGAGAAGTCTTCAGAACCATCAAAAGCCAATCACTGAAAAGAGCTTGTGGCCCTATGATTTATTCCAGAAAACCAGATCTACTCAGAGCTCGGACTGCAGCATTTGGTCAACAGGGTCCTGGTAACACTGAGACATCACTTACTTTTGACATATACAGTACTTCCACTTGGCAAGACAACTACACTGGAGGCAGGACTGGCAGGTCTTGGAGACTTAACCGTTGCTATGCTGCCACTTGGAACAGGGGTAGAGGTTGGGGTAGACGTGGTACTTGTGTAGGAATAGCAAACCACTACTGAAGGAATGATAAAAAAAAGTCTGCTGTTAACGTTCACCACATCTGTCCAGACATACAGAGAAATTACTTTTATTGCAGGCCAACTTTATCATTTTCATATGATCAGAAGCTAAAAGCTAATGCAAAGTACTACACTCAAAGGTTAAGGCTATTTTGAAAATCATCACTTAATTGTCTTTCCCAAGTATTTACGGGCTTCTCAAGAGGTAATGGCAAATGGAGAATGGAGGTACAAAGCACTCAAGTTTAAAACTTTATTGAGAAAAAGGGAAATAATTTCTCATAATGGCAGGAACTGGACACCAGGCACAAACCTGCAGTATTTTTAATAACAACAGCAGCAACAATCATGGGGGAATATAATCTCTTTTTAATTTCAGTGATTTCCAAAGGGCTTATATAGGAGAACCAAGCTAGTCTGTTTAAATAAACTAATTCATCTGTCATTTGCCAACCAAGTGGTACAACAATAACTAAAAAAATGACATCAAATTCCAACCTCCTTATCATTCAGTGAAAGGACACAACTTGGGAACACCAAGAATAGCCTAGAGTTAGTTACACCCGGTACTACATTAAATTTTTCCACTGTCACCAATGCTCACACTATACCCTGTTTTAAAGATAAGGAATCCACAGATTACAGATGCTAAGACATGCAAAGGTCACAAGGGTAGGAAATGACAAACTTAGATCCAAACACTGATTTCACTAATAGAAACCCGACTTTCTTCCCATTCTAGTAGCCAACAAGAAGAAAAGGTAAAAGCAGGGAGAAAAGAAATATAACTGCTAACAACAAAGAAAGCAGGAATCCAGTAGGGGCTAAGTATGCACAGATAACTGCTCCCCTGAAAAGTAGTTCCTTAGGCATAAAGCCAAACCTAGACAAGCGTGGAGAGTGTCTCACTCTACTCAAGCCCACTACTAGACAAGACAAAGCACTTTAGTATCACCATTGGTAAGAGAACACAAAGACTTTTAAAACAGGTCAATTACTAGTAAGTAACAAAACAAAATAAAACAAAAGTTACATACCAATGTCAGAAATTCAGCCTGACAAAGCTTTTTGCAATTCTGTAATTAAAATAATTTCTCTTTTAAGTAAAGAAATTTGATTTTGATGGTTACTGAAAGCCTGGCAGTTTCTAGTTTGAGAATCAAAAACATACCAATCTGATAATTTTAAGCACTTACTCTACATAGAGGAAAAGCCCTGAGAGGAATCCCCTCTAACAGCAGTGCTCCTACTCACCTTCTTTGCTTGCTGTCTCTGCAGGCACGGGAAGAGATGCATTGTGCTGCACAGCTGCATTGGCCACAGCGTTCGCTGTCACAGTGAAGGCAGTCTGGGGAACCAGCCTGGGCATCAGTGGTACCAATCTACGCCCTTCGATGGACCACTCTGAAGAACTATTAGGTCCAGACATACTAGACAAAAGAAAAAATGCTGCTACAAGGGTTCACAGTTGCTAAAAAAATGAGTCAAACAAACACAGCTTTTTAAATGATCAGAAGTATCCTGAATTCTGGAGAGGCTTCTCTTTTAAGCAAGCAAGATCAACTTAGAAACATTTAAATTCAAGGAATGCCACACACTGAAAGCACCAAAGTGCTTACACACTTTATTCCATAACCTGAATCCTATAATGAAGACAATTTTTCTTACTTTAAAAATAAAAACTGATATTGATTTATGAAGTTGGGTTTCATGAATGAAACAAATATTTCTACTATTAAAACTTAATTTTGTAATTATTTCAAGAAACTAAAAGCATTAAGAATGTTAAGAATCAGATTTCACTTTACAATAAAAGATGGAGTTCAATGAATCTTTGGAAATTTTCCTAACTGCCCGCATGGCCAGAGATTCTAAAGGCTTTCAAACATGTTAAACTGAGGCAGTAAACGAGAGGAGTTAGTAAGACGGAAAACAGCTGTATACAGCAGCAGGTGTCACTGACAATATTCACTGTGGTGTTATATTCTTACCTTCCTGGGGTTTTTTGTTTTCTAAGAGCAGATCTGAGGATGCTAAAAGAGATCTACCACTATTTCACTTTATTTATCTGGTTCACCCTGCCCTCTAAAAGGCACTTGTGGCAACTGAACCCTCTCTAAGACATTATTAAATAGTCTCTCTTCCTTAAACCTCTTGAGAACATTTTGTTTCAGAAATCAGACCAGAGGTTAAAATACCAAAGAGAGCAGCCATATCTCTCACTTGGCTTCATGAAATATCCTAATGTTTCGTGTTAAGGTTTAAAATTAATCTAAAAACAACTGACTTTCTTCACTAAATTGGAAATACAAGTTTTGTGGAACCACAGATTCTATAGCCCAGCCTAGAGCTTAGGACTGTATCCTGTGACTGTGCAGATTCAGAGGGCAGTGAAGTACTTCTGACGCTGACAGTGATGTGCTAGTAAAGTCAACTGCGGTGGGCATGGTAACGTTAGGCACTGATCCCATCTCACTGTGTTAAGTCAGTCCTCTCAACAGTCCTATGAAGTTGATAGCATTAGCATCTCCATTTTCTAGAATGAGAAACCGAATCACACAGAAGTTAAGTAACTTGCTTAATAAACGTTTCCTTCAACAAGTATGCATCATGATTCTGTAATTATCTGTCATAACATAAACAGAAAGAATAAAAGTTTCCTGGTGGGTTTTATGGGCAGGTTTACTTTATAGCAATTGAGTATTATTGCCTAATTACTGCCAATTTTTGCTGAAGAGAATCAATTACACTTTAAAAAGGATTTAAAACAGGCATGATAGCACAGGCCTTTAGCCTTTAATCCCAGCACCCCTTGGCAAAAGCAAGCAATCTTGTAAATCTCAGTGAGTTAAAGGTCAGCCTGGATGACACAGTTAATTCCAGGCCAGCTAAGGCTACATAGTGAAACCCTTTCTCAAAACGTCGAAACAAAATATTGTCTCAAAAAAGAAAGAAATAAAAGAAGGAAGAAGAAAAAGGATTCAAGTTGAAGAATCCAATTGGATTACTATAAAAATATCTGTAAATTCTTTTGTAATTTAAAGCAAGTCCTACATAAGAGAAGGAAAGGTGGCCTTCCTGAGGCAGCAGTAACCTCACAAATGTTACATGAGCTCCATCTTAGTACTAGCTCAGAAACAAGGAACAGCACAAACAGGATAGAGACAGAAGCAGTATTACTAACTGAAATGAAAACATCCCAAAAGCTAGTATGTTCTTGTTAAACCCCTATTCTGATATCATTTTATTGGACTATCACTGATAACCTGTTTGGTATGAGTTTACCGCACACTTAAAGTGACTTCTACACTTACCTGGTGTACTGTTTAAATGGTGGCAGATATTATAAAATCAAAAATATGAAGCTCATGGACATATGCTACTGAAAAGATGAAGCTTGCAGTGCAAAAAGATACAACTGCAACTTTTAGGAAGAATTATGTCTTCCAAATGTCCACTCATGCAAGCATGCTCAAATATTAAGTGAATGAGAAATGAAGTATCATGTTAGAATTAGGTCAAAAGTTCCTTTTGCTTTAGTGATACGGTTGTAAATGTCTGTTAGCTGAACAAGCCATCTAAGTGAATTTAGAAATTAAGTATTGTACCTGACGGTTTCACAAGTCCCCTCAGTTTGCACACTTTCCTGGCTCTCTAGTCATCCAAAGACCACATGGAAGGTGCAGACCCTACTCTGCTCCCTGCTCTGAGAAAGCCACATACTAATGAGCTACAACAGGCAGCAGTTAAGAAAAAGTTGCATCCTCACACAGCAACACAGCATCCTGGGAATGCCTGACAGTTGGCAGAAGTTCCAAGATCTGATATCCCAGACCACCATTTTAGTCTAATTGTGGAGACATGAGGACTGGGCTAAGCAAAGCATGTGAAGCATTAATATTGATGTAACTAATAACTCAGGTTAGAGTAACAAAGGACAAGCACCCTCCCAATGAAGCCTTAGAGAGGAAGGCCTTTAGCATGGTTCTCTTGGGTCCAGTCCCTTATTCCTCTTGTTCCCCTTCTTTCCTGCTCCATCCTCTCAGCTTTCCCACCACCTTTCAGGTATATCCCTTTCCAAGCCACAAAGCAATCTCAAGTGCGGGAGAGAGGCAGGAGGAGGGACTGCAGTCAACTCAGAAGCATTCCTCTAGCTGTTTTCACAGACTAAACCCCCCATAGGTCATCTTTAAGTCTAGGCTCCACTGCTATATCTTAGGGCAAGAAAGTGTCACCAATCCCCATTCCCTGACTTTTGGCTCAACAAATAAATATAGTAGCTAGTCAAACTAAAACCACAATATGAAATATTAAAATTGGAGTAGAGAAAGACCTAAGAAGCTTTTTTAAAAATTATATACTGAAGTAAATTCTTTTCAAAAAAGGCAATTAATATATTAAAGATATCAGAAAGAAAGGGGAGGGCAGAGAAATAGGTGAATAGAAGCCAACTCTCAATTATCCATGCTAATGGAGAGAGGAAGGAAAGGGAGAGGTCACACAGATTAAAGAAATCCACATATTATCCAAAAAATATTTTAGCAAACACTAGTAAATTCTTGTACCCATTTTTTTTCAGGCCAACTAACAAGTTGTGAGATGAGTTATACGGACTTTCACCTCCTCTCCCTTCCCACCCTCTGACTAGAGATACTCCCAAGCAGCAAAAATGGCTAAAGGTTGGGCAGTATTAGGAAGGTGAGGGGGAAGAGAAGAAGCAAGGGGCATGGTTAATTCATAAATGGAGTATGTGCCCCTGAATAATTGAGAGCGTCAATTTGGAAATAAATACAAGAAAAAGCCTGAAATAATAATAACCTATTTGCATACCTGTAACTTGGTCTTTCACCCAAATATAAGGATAAATTCATTCTTAAAAGGGGAAAAAAGGAAAAGGAGACTAAATAAATGTTATCCTTTAAGAATGACACTGACGCATCAACTTACAACTCATTGCCCCATAATACAATTTGAATGCATCTAAGGTATTCATTGTCTACTTTATCATCTATCGCAGTTTCCTATGACAGCCCCCAAGTTAGAGTGCGGACCCAGTTTAAAGTATTCTGATTCAAAAGTCTGAAGCAAATTCAAAAAGGGACAAATTAAATTTGAAGGTTTCATCTATGCTAACTGACAGTGAAATACTTGCCATCTCTATAGAGAACGTCTAGGTTTCTACCGTACAAGTCTACCACTGAAGAATCTCAAACTACGCTGTTAAAGAGGTGAGTACCCCATTCTGTGTGTTAAGTAAAATGAGGAACAGTGAAGTACAAGAAGCCAACAGACTGTGTAATCAATTCAAATTCTGTCAAATGCCTTATGCCATCACATTATGGTAATGCACTAAGTTCTTTTTCCTTTAGTTTTATATCATATTAAAATGTAAAAGTTAAAACAAATGGAGGATACTTTAACATTTCATGAAATATTTCTATTATCACTGAAAGGATTCCTCCCTAGTCCTTTCTGTTCTTCAGGAGGCAGGCACTCCCTCTCTAGAACTAATGCCTCGTTCTGCTCAAAGTCCTCTACCACCCTGTGCCCAATCTACCAGTTACGATGATCTGAAAACAATCTCATAAGAAGCCTTTATATTTTATTGTGTTTGTTTTTTAAAGTACATTAAGTTATATTTATATTTCTTTAAAAGAACATATTTTATAATTTTTCTAAGTCTTGAAATATCTGAGCCATATAAAAATTATAATGCCTATTTATAAAGCAATATCCATATCAAATACCATTACAAGAAACCTCTAAGCACCTTTCAATTTTAGAGGTAAACTTCATTACTGAGTTGTGCTTCCTGTAGTCTTTGATTATACAGAGATTACCTTGTAATAGGATTTGACCTAAGTACTTTAAGCTTCCCTAACAAAATGCAAAACAAAAACAAAAAGTAATCAATAGAATAAACAGTAATTGCTATGGGCAGGGTCTCTGAGTGTAGAGATATTAAGATAAAAGACTCAGGGACCTGCCACACAAAAGGAAGACTGTCTCAAAACTACTTTATACTACATCATTTAAAAAATCAGGGGTGGTAGACTAATGGCTTACTTATGTGCAATTGTTGTTAACCGTTCATCGTTTACTGCTCTCCGAACTTCAGCACGGTGGCGCTCTGTTGAGATGCTATGAGAAAAAATAGCCATTATAGAACTCTGCCAAGCAGGCAGCTCTTCTCTACACTTTTATTAATGTTTAAGTCAACATCTTTTTGGGGCTGAGGACTACTTTGCCTAATGTGTAGCTTCAAATGTTTCAAATTCATAGGAAAGATTTCATATTGATTCTGTGTAACTGAGGATTATGTATCTGCAAATCCCAGAAAGACAAACGCAGCCCGATATGCAGATTTTCCCGTCTGTGAAAGAACAGGTAAGACTGTACACTTCCTGTTAACTAGCATGGAAACAGGTGCTCAAGGAGCTCCTTATCTCAGGACTGCCAGCAGCAGGAGGAATGAGCACTTAGAAGAAAGTCTTCTAAGGTCTGTTCCTAAGGCTGAAGAGTCTAGTAATTTTATGTTCAATGAATATAATAAAAGCAGTAAGAGTGGCCAGATAATGTTTCTTGTGAGTACATGCAATGAAACGTGACTCAACCTTAGCTACGTGCCTTCTACGTTAGGTTACCAATGGTAAAACTGTACATATCTTAAACACTGATCAATGAAACAATTTTAAAGACATCCATTATATTTATAAATATCCAATAAAGTAAAACCACTCTTCTTACATTCTTTAGTACTTAACGCTAAATTTATAGCATGGATCACAACATTTACGAACTAAAAGCAGAATTTATGAGGAAACATAAATAACAAAAAAAAAAAAAAGACTGAGAATTTACTTAGTTACACTCCTATATTAATATTAATTAATAAGAGCCTCTTCCATTATTTTAACTTCTAAAAATAAAACAAAATTACTTCAAATGTAGAAAGCAAACTTGAGTTAAGCAGATCATTTTTTGAGAAAGCACAAGATATAAAAATGGATCCAGACAAAGCACCGAGGAACCCCTTTCTCTAGAGTTGCTGGGTGAACTCAAGCTCCACCCTCGCTCAGATAAAGGAGTCAGTGATTTCAGGCAGTGACTACATCCTCTAGCACGCTGAGGCATCTGGCCTCCACTCCTCTTTTCCTTCCATTAAATGCCACTCTAAATCCTGCTTTTCAGCTGCACTCGCTCCTCTTTCTTTCTCCTATGTCAAAGGTCCTCCCACCAGGTAACATCTGCCTCAAGCCCTTCGATTGGCTTGTATGACAGAGACTAAGTTTCCCCATTTCCTACAGCAGCAATCGAACAACTGGAATAGAACCTCTAGTACCCAACAAACTGGTCTTCAACTTGAGAGTGAAAAGAAGTAAACCCCACAAATTGAGACTTCTAGTCACATCATCGAAACTTTCATGACAAATTACCTAAGGACTTTTGAGAGTTCTCCAAGAAGATCTTTCTTTTCCTTGGTGAGGTCCCCTTGTGCCCGAAGTGCACTGATAACTCCAGCATATGCCTCCAATTCTAGAAAAAGAAAATTATTTTATCAAGATAAGCCTTTAATTTTGAATAATGTGGCTCTGCAATATTAAGCTTTAGGGTAAGAAATCCCAAATCAACCAAATGCAAAATTTAAAATTCCTTTCAAAAATGTTATCAACTAAAAAGATTAAAGTGTCAAGTTCATCATTTATATTGCTTCGTTATACAATGTCTCTGGGAAGTCAAGGGTATAAAATGCTTAGGAAAGAAAATCTCTAACATATTACTGAAGAACATTTAATCTAGCCAGGAATGGTAGATCTTTACATCTACAAAAACTACCACCCAAGCAAATAAAACACAAAAATCTGCCATCAAAATAACTAATTAGTCTAGTGTGCATGCCTATAATTCCAGCATACACAAGGCTGAAGCAGAAATATGGGGAGTTCGAGGACAGACTGAGACACAGAGCAAGAAACTGACTCAAAGAAACATAGGTGGGAGTGGTGACTCAGCACCTGAGTTTGATCCCCAAAATCTGCTTAACAAAATAAAAGAGAAAGCTGGCAGGTGGTGGCACACTCATTAATCCCAGAACTCAGGAAGCAGAAGTAATCTCAGGTTTTTGAGTTCAAGGTCACCCTGGTCTATAGAATAAGTTCTGGAGAGCCAGGGCTATACAGTAAAGCCCTATCTTGAAAAACGAAAAAAAGATGAAAAAAAAGAGATATGGTAGTATATAGTTGTCACCCCAGTGTTGAAGGAGGCAGACAAGAGGACTCCCCTAGGCTTGCGAGTCATTAAGCCAGCCCAGCCTACTGAACTGAATAAACTCTAGGTGACAGACCTTACCCAAATAAAGAGTTATCTAAAAAACAGATTTTTTTTAAATAGATGATGCCAGAGGAACAACATTTGACGTTGTTCTGTTTTATGCATGCATGTGAAGGAATGTACAAATACACACACACACATGAATGCAAAAAGATACAAGCAGAAACTCAGTAAATGTGGGCTAACTAATGAGATGTTAAGCCTGCAAACTTCAAACTACCCAATACATAAGCAGTAGTCCCATGTGATTCATAGTGTCCTGTTAAAGGGAGGCATTAGGCGACAAAGAGATGGCTCAACAGTTAAGAGTACTTGCTGCTCTTCCAAAGGACCTAGGCTTAAATACCAATATATACATAATGGTCCAGAAGTATCTGTAACTCCAGTTTCCCGAAAACCAACATTCTCTTCTGGCTTCCCTGACCACCATGCACACATGGTGCATAAATGTCACACAGGCAAAACATCCATACATATAAAATAAAAATAAGGAGATCTTATTTTTTAAGGAAGCCTTATACAGAAGGCTGAGTAAATGAAGCAGAAATGTCTAGTTCCACTGAAATAGCCTGAGTGTGAACATCCTGTGTATCGAGTGTGTATGCCCTGGACACCATGCAAAGTATCTCAAAAGACAAAGCTCTGATTCTCCAAAGGCAAAAACTCAGTTCCAAGAAATACATTTCAAGTATGATCAGCCAAGATTACAAAAATGGTACTAGGAATATCCATCTAAGAATCCAGTATATTAAATGCTTATGCCCCAATAAACTATTTATGAAATATTCTATTCAACAAATCAATGTTGAATCCTAATACACATACACTGAAGAGTGTTAAGTTCTGCCCTCAAGTATTTAACTGCAAATGTCTTCAGGCAATTATGATGGTTTGCATATAGTGATAGAGGAACAGGAAAAAACACATCATCTGGTTTGGAAAAACAAGCTTTAATCAGGAAAAGAAGTGTCTATATAGACAGTGGAGGATGAACTCCTGCAAAAGGAATAGAGAGCAAGAGAACTGAAAACGTCTCTCAGTACTTCAGTAACTTCCAGTAACAATAACTACTTTTAGGAGTTTTATATTAAAGGTAGTAAAATTATCCTTAGTTGAATAGTCACTAATTCAAACCAAATTAACAGAATACCAAGGAAACTATATAAATATTTGTAGGTATAAAACAAAGTCCCTATTCTCAAAATGATTAAAATCAAAGTCTACAAAGGATATGTGTAGGTTAGCTAGATGATTGAGTAGACAGCTATATCCTGAAGGCTTTACTTCACACATGTAAGAGAACTGAGTAAAGGGGAGACAGAAGCAGTCTGGGGTCAGACTAAGGAAATCATAACCCTAACCTAAAGAGTTATTTGCTAAAACTCAGTAATTGATTGTAGAAAGATTCTGCAAAATGCTTAAGAGAATGCCAATGCCATAGAAAGAAACAAAAGATCAGAGGGAAAGGGTGGCTTGAGAAAAAGACACTATTTGCATTTCAAGTTTTACTGTATGCTTCTGAGACATGAACCTTGTTTTGAGACTAGTTTAAATCCTGACCCTTTTGCCTCCACCTCCTTAGTGCTGAGATGACATGTGCTACCATGCCTGACTTAAAAACACACAATTACAAAGAAAACATAATTAACTGAGGAAACATTACAGAGCTGGACAAGCAGTCTCAGCAAGTAAAGGAACTTGCCACCAAGCACCGTAGTCTGGCCTCAATCCCAAGAACCCACGCAGAAGAAAGAGAAAACTTGACTCCTGAAAGCTGTGGCCTGACTTCCTCGCATGCCCCAGAGCATGTGGGCAAGATCTTTCGTGCACAGGCACACACGCAAATAAAATAAAACAAATTTATTTAAAACGCATCTTTTTTTTCTCTTTTTAAGACAGGGTCTTACCATGTAGCCCTGGCTGACCTAGAACTTCCTACATAGAGAAGGCTGGCCTCGAACTCAAGAGAACCACCTGCCCCTGCCTCTTGAATGCTGGGATTAAAGGCAGGTATCACCACACCTGGCTAAAATGCAGTAAAAAAATTTAATATGACAAATATTTCTGACATTTCAAGTTTTATTTGAAGCCAAACTAAAAAGCTAGTGCAAATTCCAAAACAGCCAAGACTACACAGAGAAACTATGTCTCAAAAACAAAAAAAATTTTAAAAAAAGGATAAAAAAATGATAAATACACATGAATGCCACAGAAAACAAAAGATGTATCACACTACTTTTATAAAACTCTAAACCAGGTCCATTTAAACAAATCATATTATACTTTAGCCATAAATCCCACACAAGTCAGTTAAGTTAGAGCTCAAAAGTCATAAAAATAAGGCAAGGAAGGGGCAGCCAAAAAGTATCAAGCACTTGCCTGCTACTAGTACTATAAGTATATTATAGACTGTCTAGACCAATTTCTTTTTTTTTTAATATATGTGAATATTTTGCTTGAATGTATGCCTTATACACAACGTGTGTGCCTGGTGCTAGAAGAGAGCACGGATTCCCCAGAGCTGCCATGTGGGTGCTGGAAACTGAACCTGGGTTCTCTAAAAGAGCGGCCATCTCTCTAGTCCCCTAATTTCCTGATAATTGAAATGTTTGACATCTCAGATTGAAACAATTTATAGCTGTTTCTAGAGCAACCAAGTTTTAAGCTAATGACACTTTTTAAAAAGAATGTGCATGTGGGCGGGGAGAAGGAGAGAGGAGAGGGGAGAGGGAGGAGGAGGAGGGAGGAGGAGAGGGAGAGAGAGAGAGAGAGAGAGAGAGAGAGAGAGAGAGAATATGAATGAGGTACCAATGCCATGTGAGTGCAGATGTCCAAAGAGGCCAGAAGAGGCATGAGATACTTGGCACTGGAGTTACAAGTAGTTGTGACTGGCCTGACCTGACTGCAGAGCTCTGGAGAGCCCTTAAGCTAGTGGGTCAAGACCCCTTTGGGGTAGAATATCAGATATCCTAAACATCAATTTTACATTATGATTTGTAACAGTAGCAAACTTAGAGCTATAAAGTAACAATGATCACTACAACATGAAGAACTGTATTAAAGGGTGACAGTATTAGGAAGGTTGAGAACCACTGTTCTAGCTAACAATTCTTAAAGATGGCATCTTCTCTAGACTTTGAACCTCAAAGTCATGATAGTAACCCAATGGGTGAAAGAAATCTTTTGTCAAATTGCTGTCAAGGTCCACCTTCATAAGTGTTACTGGAGAAGCAGGGCACAGGCAGTGGCTATTTTCTTTAGCACAGAAGCAGTACCCAGCATCTCCCACACAGTCTACCTCAAACTACAGACACATTTATTGCTAGTTATTTATTACTTTTTTTCCCTACACCCTAAGTCTTTATTTCTTCAGTTTCTTCTAGGGTATCTTTTTCTATGCAACCTCCTCTTCTAAGTTAAGAACAATTTGATTCTCTTCAGTGAGTCAATCACATGTTTGGGGCAAGGGGAACCCTAATATATAGGTCAATCTGACCCTGAGTTCTGAAAGTCCACCAACACATCTTAGGTAGTTCACCTGTTTATCTGAATATAGTCAGTAACTGAGAATCTGCATGTAAATCCAAGGGTTAAGAATTACTCTCTACATTTTAAATGATGTTAGCACTCTTTGAGCTATGGATGCTGCAACCAGACCCACTGCTTGGCCTGAGAATATATTAGCCCCATCATGGTAACAACACAATGGCACGCATTGCTTTTATAAAGTGGCATCTTCTGGGTAGCTGATAGCTCTTCAGATATAACCTTGGTGGCTTGGGCAGTTTCATGTGCTTTCATTCTTGAACGCTAAAACTTTAACCTCTTGATGTGTGTGATTTTATAGGATTTTAGGGTCAAGTCATTTTCATACATCACCTCAAATCACTTATGGGAAAAGCTAGAGATAAAGTTACTAACTTTATATTAAAACATAAACCCTTGAGTCAAGGCTCCCAAAACCCAGAAACCTCAGTCGAATCTACTGTTTTTGTGATCTATTTATCTAATATTTTTAACTCTGAGAGAAATGGAGTTCAACTTGATAACCAAGAGCAAGTTACATTAGTGCATGTGGACATCTTCAAAATAGTGATAAAAGTTTACATGTAAGCTTTAAAGATTATCCCCCTCAAAGAACCCTCTTCAAATATCTAAGACAAGTTTACATAGTTTGAAATCCTCAATGGGTTATTAGCAACAGATCCACAGTAGCTACAATTTTATCTGATCTACATATAAGAATTTGCAAAGATTTCCTCTGAAGGAAAATACTAGTGGCCTACAAATATGTCTGGAAGAAACTGTTTTAAACACTGCATCATCAGACATCAGCCACAACGAGAGGCTTTTTATTTAATTAATATTCATAACCAAGACACTGATGATCCTTTCCAAATTATCTGTCACTTCTTTCATTTAGTGCAGCAGCCTCAGGCTACAGTAATAAATAAGCCAGGACCCTTATGGTCTAAAACCGCATATTCATGAATATTCATTTGAAACCAAAGATTCAAATGATTAGAGTAACTCTTTTTCTCAATATTCCCAAGAATGGATGTGGCTAACACCACCCTACACACATGGGGAAGACATTAGTTCCTTCCTAATACGCCTTAGCATTAGGGCTTGCTTCTCTCTCTAAATGCTTGTTGACAAGAGCTGCTATGGGTGGAAAAAGAATCATTAATCAAACTTAAATATAAAGGGTATCTTACCAATTACAATAAGAACTAACTAGGTAGCTTGCCTTAACTTAATCCAAAAAAGGCATGTTTCACACACACCCAGTTAGTACTATCCCAACATATGCAAAAAACAAAAAACAAAAACAAACCCAACATTGCGTAGAGCAGCAGTTTTCAACCTGTAACCACAACCCCTTTAGAGGTCAAATGACCTTTTACAGGGGTTGCCTAAGACACAGATATTCACATTAAGATTCATAACAGAAGCAAAATTAGTTAGGAAGCAGCAACAAAATAATTTTATGGTTGGGGGGTCACCACAATGTGAGGAGCTATATTTAAGGGTCACAGCATTAGGTTGAGAAGCACTATGCTAGAAGTCAAATACTGACTATGTGATTTACTGTGAGCACTGTCTTAGGTTTAAAGTTCATATGAAAAATGGGGACCAAAACCAAAGCAAAACAAAGCAAAGCAATTGCTTTGGGGCCTGAATGTCATGTGTGCAGTATAAGAGAAGGCTTCTCATTCGTCATGGCTCTTTGAGTCATCATTCCTCCATGTCATGTACAAATCGTGCTAGGTCCTGGGACACAGTGGGAAAGATGAGGACTATGCCACCAACAATCATGACCCTCACAGAAGAAAAGGGTCAAAGAGAAATATAAAACATCAAAAATAAAACAGGCAGGCATGGCAAAACACACCTGTGGTCCTAGCACTTGGGAAGCTGAGGGAAGGAGAGCCTGGGCTACATGGTAAGAGCCTGTCTCAGAACAAAAGCAACAAAAACCATACCCAATTTTCGAAGAATCCGTTTGCATTCATCCCTGCTGAGATCCAAAAGGGTTGGCCACACAACAGGCATTGGTGCTTCTGTTTGGTAGCCCCAAAGAGCTTGTTCTCACTGCGAGAAGAGAAACAAATTGAATTGCCAATGATATATGCAAGGATCTGGAAATCCTTCGCTTGGCTACAGGGATTGAAAAGACAACTCATTAGCATTTTCACACTCCAGCTCCTGACAAACGAAACAAACCACAACTTGAGAACACGCTGATCCAGCTCATATTAACAGGGGAGAATGGGTTTTAAAATCAAACACTTCTTGGTTCCAGTTCCAGCTTTTCAACATACTTAGTTGTTTCATCCTAGTGAATTGGCCTGTCTGAACCCAATTTGATACCTTTATTTAAAAAGAAAGTAATCCCACCCAGTTTGTTGTAAGTACTCGAGAACAGGGGATGCCAAGTTCTTTCATAGTGGCTGGCATATGACTTGCCAAACAGATTCTACCACCTATGCAACCTTGGACAAGTGACTTGACAGTTTCCTTAATAATAAGTTACAATATAAAATAAGCAAAGGGTAGAGCATGTTATTTGGATAAATAGTAACTCAATAACTCTTTTCTCAAGTTTTGGCATATCCACCAGTTACCAAAAGTCTAAAAGCCTGAAATTTCTCACTGTGAATTCCTTGGTCACACAGAACCTGTAGTTCTCACACTACAGGTTGAGAACTCAGTAGATTTTCCTTAACATCTGTTAAACTGATAAATGGATGGTCAGCAGGAGAGTAGAATGAATGAATGAATGGGCCAGCCTAAGAGTCAAACACTAAACCGACATAACTCTTCTATTGAGTTCCAGGCTCTGGGTTGCTAACTCCAACTCTTGGCCTCAAGTGGAGCCCCCTTCCCCCTACTTCCCATCGTCCTCTGAGCTCAGAACCAACCCTGAGCAAGCCGAACAGGACGGCGCGCCCCAGCTGGCAGGATGACATAAAGAAAGGGGGTGGAGAGGAGGAAGGGGCAGAGCCAAAGGAATCCGCTGGCTCCCCAAGCCAGTCCCCGCCTCCCGGTAGAATCTCGGAGGCGGCCGGCGACTGCCCGAATCAGGCACCACGTCACGGCATCCCAAAGCATCCCCTCCAAGGAAGCCCACGGCGGGGCCGCACAGCAATGGAAAGCCGGGCGACAGCAACCGGAGCATGCTCCGGGAACTGGGGTCGCACCGACTACGTCCCCCGCTCAAGTGTCAGCAGGCAGCCCGCCCCGCCCCCTCTCTAAACACGCACTCACAGCACCACAACAAGAGCAGCCCGCCCGGCTCCTCGCCCGCGCGGCTCAGAGCTGGTTCCAATGTCAAGCCCGCGCCCCCGCGGCCAGCAGCCGGTCTCGGGAACCCTGGCCAGCGTCCGCGCCTCGCGCACTCCTCAGCAGAGAGGACAACGGAGAAAAAACAGGAGAGCGGACAGATAGCCAGACGGTCCAGAGTCGCCTCGGGGCTCCTAGACCTCAACCTCCGGTGTCCCATCACCAGGCGTGCCGGAGTCCCCCTCAGTCCACTTGAGGGAGCCCGGCGATCCCGTTAGGAAACAACGGAGGATGGGGCTGACCGCCTCAAGCCAGGCTCCCCATGCCTGGCCAAGCGCTCCCCTACCCTGGATAGCCTGCCAGCTTTTCCCAGGATCCTGCCTGAGAGACACCCACCTGCCCGGCCTTTCGGGGCTCATCTAAAAGGCTCCTCCGCCAAGACTAGGGGACACCAGGAATTAGGTTTGTTTGCGGTGCCTCAGAAGGGGCAAGATGGCGACAGATACGAGAGCGCAGGCGCAAGCGCGCGCGGCTCGACGGGAGGTGTAGTTCGCCTTTCCCGCCTTTTGAGAAACGAGCACTCAAAAGCCTCCATTCGTCCGGTCTCTTCAGCTCCGCGTTTTGAAAGGAAAGGGCGGATGGCGCGGGGCCTGTTGGGAGTTGTAGTCCTAGTTCAACCTCGCTCCTCTTTCTCTCACTGCTTGCTGGTCACATGCGCAAAGAAGTCTGGGAGTGTAGTTCCTTTAGGCTTCTACATTACCCTCCAGTCTCTAGCTTCGCGCGCCTATCCTCCGGCCTTTCTCAGCCAATCAGCTGCTCTTTCAGCTATACGTGTAGCGTCACACGTAGCCGGCAAGATGGCGTCAGTAATAGGATCTGAGCTTCGACCTTTATCAAGGGATGAAAAGAACACAGCTTGGTACCTGATGCCCGGTTGAGGATTAAGATCTGGTTCCTTAGACGCTTGGAAGCAGTCATCAACGTCCTTCAGCCACCCAAACGACAACTCAAGAGAGGTTTTCCACTACGGAGAGAGAAGACCTCACAGTGGCCGGTACACCCTTCTCAGTGTTAGGAGTTGCAAGTCGAGGAAAGGAATCCGAGCGGCCTCGGCTTGGGGTTACGCCTGTATGAAGTAGGAAAGTAGTGCTGTCTCGTGTTATATCTGTCAAAGGGAAGAGGGATTTACTTGAGGCACTACGACTTGGTAGGCTCACGCTCGGCCTTTGTTATTATTTAACCACACAATGTTGTGGAGGTCTTGTGCCCCTATTTTACAGATCGGTAGGGACCCAATTTCTAGTATTGTAAATCTCATCAAATTTTGTGGTGTCCTCCCTCTAAATGAAGAACTCTGGTAGCATCAGATGCAATGAAAGTGTACAAATCTAAAGGAATTGTTAGTATATATTCTGCTGTTAGCAAATTCCCGTGGGTAACCACTGGAAGGACATCTAGCTCAATGATAGATTGCTTGTACAATACGGGCAAGACCTGAAGCCCTGAATTTGATTCACTAAGGAGTGTGGGATGGACACACGAAAAAACTACCCTGTTTTTTGATAGCGTGGATGAAAGCTCTTTTCCTAGTTCACAATGAATTACATTTATAATCCCAGCAGTGGGGAAGTGGAAAAAGGAAGATGAGGAATGCAAGGTCAGACTGGACTGCAAGAGGCCCTGTGACAAAATAAATAAGTAAATAAAAATTTAAAAATTTAATAAATTGTGAACCACTGCATAACTGTGAGTCTATTTGTGCTCCTAAATGGAGCTGTAGGTTAGTCAGAAATAAAACAGACCATTTCCTATACATGTCTCCTATTGGACACCCTATTTTAAGGTCAGTTTCTGAAGAATACCTTATAAGGTGGTAAATTATGTTTTCTCAAGACAGGGATCAAAGGTGTGCACCACTACCACCTGACTGGTAAATTAAGTCTCAATAGGAGACTTTGTAATTTAACAGACAGCCTTTGATTTGACCCTTGCAGCAACTCCATGAGACAGGTGTAACTAAGCTTTACCACTCTAGGGATGGAAAAGCACAGTTGTTCAGGAACTGGTGAAAGGAGTTCACATAGTAGAACCCTGTCTCAAAAGAAATGGCTCAGTGGTTAAGAGCACTGGCCTTGCTCTTCCAGAAAAGCTGGGTTCTATTCCCAGCACCCACATGGTGGCTCACAACCATAAATTCAGTTACAGGAGTACCTTAAGCCCTGGACATATGTAGTATACAGACATGCACACAGGCAAAACACCCAGACACAGAAAGTAAATCTTTTAAAGAAGACAACAAAAACTTGACTTTTACAGTAAGTCAAAAATAAGTGACAAATTGTTGGAGTTGATTCTCCATTTCTTACGTAAGTCCTTACAACTGTCAGGAATAAGCCTAGTTAAAAATAAGTCCCTGATACAGGTTAAAAAGCATCCCTAAGGTCCCACATAACTAGATGATAAAAGAAGGATTTCAGTTCTGGCAGCTTGGAGTTCAGCAAGTAAAGACAGGTGTCTTGCAAGCCCTGTGACCTAAATTCAATCTGGAGTGATAGTGGGAGAACTGGCTTCACAAAAGTGACCTCTGACCTCTAGCTTGTATGCACACACAATGAGGAAATTCTTTACTTCCTAGAAATGTGGGCAGCTCAGTCCTAGAGTCTACCTTCAGCCAGCAGTACCTCACAAGCTTTAATGTTAGCAGGAACAAATGGAGAGAGGTCCTGGTAGAATGCAAATTTTTGGTTCTGTAGTTTAGGGATAGCACCAGTTCCTGTTTCTAAGGAACTCCCAAGTCTCATTGCTGCTGGCATGACATACCATGTTACAACTTCCCCTTTCTCCTTGCCATTTTCATTAGTTGGGTTTTTGTTTGTTGCTGTTGTTTGGAGTCAAGGTCTCACCATGTATCCTAGGCTAGCCTCAAAATTGAGATCCTACTGCCTCAGCCTCCTGAGGATTACAGGTATGAACCAAAGTCCCTAATGACCTCTCTCTTAAGGATCAAGCTCAAACTACAGTTCTCCCCTATATCACGTGAAATCCTGGCCCTACCAGTCCCATGTCTGTTCCCACACTTACCATGTTAAACAGCAAAAAAAAAAAAAAAAAAACCCAAGTTACGGTCATTTGAAAATTCCCAAACTAGAAAACAAGCTCTCTATGGAGAGGAGCCAACCAGATATATTCATTTTTTTGTGTGTGTCTGGTACACAAAATAATAGCTATATTAAAAATAATTGCTAAGACATACACATGGCTTTTTCTATTCTAGTTGCTTTTCCATGTATCAGCTTCCTTAATCCATACAATTACCAATAGTATGTAGTAACTATTACTCATTGTTCTTTAGAGGAACAGAACTGATAGAATGAATAAATCAATGTATATATTTATATAGATGGGATTTATGAGAGTGGCTTACAGTTTGTGGTCCAACTACTCCAACAATGGCTATCTTCCGACAGAAGGTCCAGGAATCCGGTCATGGTTCAGTGTGGATGTCTCAGCTGGACTACTTTAAAATGTGGATGTCTTCAGTATACTTTAAAATCCTGAGGAAGTAGGCTGTAATGCCAGTGAAGGAATAGACTTGCTAGAAGAGCAAGCAGGGAAAGGAGCAAGCTTCCTTCTTTCTGTCCTCTGTATGGCTGCTAGCGGATGGTGTGGCCCAGGTTAAAGGTAGCACTTCCCACCTCAGTAAATATAGCTATTGTATTAATATAGTTAATATAGCTATTATTTAACCTCCAGATTAAAAGTGACTCTTCCCACTTCCAGTGATCTGGTTAAGAAAAAAAATCCTTCACAGGCGTACGGAGCCACTTGGGTTTTAGTTAATTCCAGACATAGTGAAGTTGACAACCAGGAAGAGCCATCAAGAAACCATGTTTGTGGATGAAGAGAACAAGGCACAAGTTCGATACCATGCATAAGATAACAGGTTAGTAAAGCAGCAAAGCTATGATTTCAGATGAAGTAACTTCCAAGGAAGAAACAAGACCTGCTAGACCTTAGTGATCACAATGACCTAGTCTGGGAGAATGCCTAGGGGTAGATAAAATATCTGCCTTCGCTATCCCTTGCTTAACTAAGCAGCTAAGTATCAAAGCTGACTTCATCAAGGTAAGAGGCCTACCATGAGGCTAGACATGGAGCTCAGAAGCTTAGAGCACTTGCAACTCTTGTAGAGGACCACGGTTTGATTCCCAGTACCCATGTGGTGGCTCACAGCTATCTATAACTCCAGATCTGGGAAATCTGATATCCTTTTCTGACCCTAGGCACCAGACACACGTGATTCATGTACATGCATGCAGGCAAAGCACTCAAACTCAAAATAAATTAATCTAAAATGGGGAGAGATTGTCTTTTTAATTATGTGTGTGTGTGTGTGTGTGTGTGTGTGTGTGTGTGTGTGTGTGTGTGTGTGTGTGTGTGTGTGTGTGTGTCTCTGTGGGTTTTTTACATGAGTGCGGTACGAGGGGGGACCAGCAGAGGGCACGGCGCCCCTTGGAGCTGGAGATACAGGTAGCTGTAAACTATCAGACAAGGAGCAAGGAAACTGAATTCTGGTCCCCTTCAAGAGCAAACACTTAAATGTTGAGCCATCTCTCCAACCCCAACATGGCTCACTTCTGCATTTAAGGAGAAAAGAGTCCAAAGAAGTAATGCCAGGACCGGGCCTTCTGTTTACTGTACTTTTCACTGCAACGCTGCCCTTAGATTCTTACCTTGATGTTTGCCACTCTAATGCAGCCAAGAGATATACTGAAAACTGGACTATTGAGACCAAAACAAAATAAGTAAACTATGGGATAATAGATCAAGGTAAGTGGCTTTGGGGACTGAAAAGAAAGGAAACAAGATAATTGATAATTATAATTAACATTCCTGGGATCAAATAGTATCCAACATCTTCAAACAATCTAGAGTGGCCAACATTTTGTTGAAGTTACCACTGCTTGCAAGCAGACCAGCTAAGTTACAATTCTAACATCTCCTAGACCACTGCCACCTCTTGCCCTGTCTTAATGTCTGTCCAGCCCTTAGCTCAAGTGTGCTGCCTCCCTTGAAGTCCTTCTCCCTTCTCTGGAACTAAGTAACAGCCAGCGTTCATCCACATGTCCAGAAGCTTCCTCAGGCCCTAGCTTCAACCGTCAAGCAAAGCTGCCCTGTCCAGTCTGCCACTCTGAGGAAGATCTTTGATGGTCAGTCTACTGTCATGGGCTTCATCCATCCCATTGTCTCCTCTTCTCTTGCACCATTGTAAAAGCCTTTTGTCATTGCTGCTGGCCAGGTCCTCACTTCTGTGACCATATCTTCCACTTCATTCTTCCAAGCTATTTCACTGAAACCAGAGACCAAGCTATTCCACGTTCTCGGGTTTCTTATTCCTTCGCCCTCACCAAACCTGTTCAACTTCAGTGACATTTGCAGGCTTCCAGTTTGATTCTGCTTCCTTCTCCTGTTTTGACTGTCTACCCTGAACTACACATCACTCATTTCAAGCTCAGTCTTCTCGCCAGCTTCCATTTGTCTCTGTCCTGTCCACCAGAGACAGCCTTACATACTTTCACCAGTTTGTTAACCATTAGTGCTTAATGAATTCTCACAAAGCCCAGTCTTGAACAATAAGTATGTTGTTTTAATTCAACTTTTAGTTCGTAAAGAGTCACAAGTTACTTAGCTGGGTGATTTTTGGGGGGAGAGGGGAAGGGCAAGGTTGAGAAAGGGTCTCATTCTTATACTGTAGGCTTGCCTCGAACCCACTACACAGCCAGGCTGGCCTAGATCTTTTGGCAGTCTTCCTACTTCAGCCTCAAGTGGCCTGATTACAGGCACAAAACTGGCAGCTGGATGATCACTGGCCATTTTTGAAAATACCAACTTCCATGGTCCATAACTATTTACATCCTGGTTACCAGCCAAAACAACTCACATCCCTCCCACACGCCCCATTCCTCCACTCAAAATTTCCAGCTTCATTATAGAAACAGGTTTCTGTGTTTGGTTCCTTTTTTCTCCCCCCCTCTCTTTTCAATTAAATAAATAAATGAACTTCATGTATGTGTGTGTGAGTTTGCCTGTGTGTGCACACATGAGCACCATATTCACACACATGTACTGGCACGTGGAGATATACTCACAACTTTTGGGAGTAACTCTTCACCCTGAGTTCTGGGGGTCAAACAAAGTTCCTTGGCCATATGTAGAACATGTTACCCTCTGAGCCATCTTGCCAGCCCAACCTTACTCTTGACCACATTTTGTCATCCTAATCCGATCTAGCTACATTTACTCTCAAGGTAGCAAATTGTTCTCCCTGTGTGTCTAATGGTCAATGACAGCAACAGGTGTAGAATGGCAACCACAAACTTCCATTCCAAACTGGGGAAAAAATGAAGACCAATGGCACAAGCCATAATACAACCGGAGGAAAACCAAATTAGGATTGCCACGCACCAGCCCTCCAATTATTTCTCTGACCGAGGCTCGGGTGTTTGATCTTAGCGTGAGTCTCTACAGCCCCTGACCCCACCCTCAGGACTCTGAATCTGCTTTCCCGCCCATTCTTTTCTAGTTTAAAACAAAACAAAGTCATTTTCAAGCCAAATAATTTTTCACTTGGTTCCTACTCATCAAAGCTCAGGAGTCCAAAGGCCTATTTTCATTTTAACCATCCTCTGTTTCTTTTCATCTAAATTTGTAATATATGATTCTTAATTTATTTCTATTTCGTGTGTGTTGGTGTTTTGACTGCATGTCTGTCTGTATGAGGAAGTCAGATCCCCCGGAACAGGTGTTACAGTCAGTTGTGAGCTATCATGTGGGGGCTGGGAATTGAACCTGGGTTAAGAGACATCTGTCCAGCCCCGTGATTTTTTTTAAATGTTTAAAAGTTTCTAAAGAATTGTATTCTCCCTTATATGTTTGATTAATTAAAAGCCACATCAGCAAGCTTTATCCAAGGAAACCCTTCCCTGTTGTAGTCTTTCTGTTAGAAAGGTTTGCTGTGGGATAATCAACTTAATACTCCCAGATTTATATTTACTTATTGAGAACAAGGGTCCTATCTAATTCAGGCTAGCCTTCAGCTGGTTGATGTGGCCAAGCGTGACCTTGAACTCCTGATCGGCCTGCTCCATCTCCCTATTTCCTGGTATGCTCCACCACCCTGAGCTTCTATTGCTTTTAAAGATGTTGACGTATACTGTTGGGATGTTTAAAGGAACTGTTGTCTGTTGAAGCACCATGGTGAATCTGAGCTCTTTATAAAGGGTTTTATAGTCACCTTTAACTTTGTCTTTAGACTTTGTTACCTGATAGAGCCCAAGTTTCACCTCTATCTGCAAGCTGTTTAATTTTAACATTATTTGGCATCTGCAAAAACTAGGGATGAAAAAACAAAACCTTTTTATTTTCAAAATTATCTTAGTCCAGGTCTCTTGGTCTTGATGGGTGGTTCTTTACTTTTTCAAAAAGCCAGGTCTTGCTTGTAACGCTGCTTGGAAAACACTAGCGAACATATGAGGTACCTTTTTAGTTTCCCTGACATCCCTGGTAACCACTAAAATTTCTTCTGCTATGTATTTAAGATTCACATTCATCCCACTTCCAGTAAGATTTTCCTCATTTCCTTTATGCTCTCACAGATGCCTTGCTGTAGAAACCTCAGGCTTCTGCTGACAGCCCTTTTGAAGCCTGTTAGATCAGCACTAATACCAGTCCCCAAAACACACTTACAATTCTGGTATAGCATCCTACTCTGAATCCCAAAATTTGACCTGCTGATCAACTACTACATAACATCACCACAAAAACTTCTGGCTAAAAACAGTAAGATTTATTTTCACTCATGAATCTGCAATGTGAGTAGGACTTGGCAGGAACATTAGCCATAGTTGGAAAGTACAAATTGTTATGATCACACCCAAATTTAAACTCAGTTCCAACTCTTAAAACAAATGCTTTTCTTACTGTATCAGTATGATACCGTTGTCCAAGATGGATGAGTATTAAATTTAAAACCCACAGTGATCGGTGTGCAGAAGAGTTAAAGGAGAAGGGACGAGTATGAAAACAAACCACATAATGGAGCGGCCACAGCTCCATTAAAAACAAAATCTGCTGAGGCTGTGCACAAGAGTTTACGCCTTATCCTCGGGAGGCTGAGGCACATCGATCTCTGAGTTCCAGGACAGCCTGGTCTACATAATCAATAATCTTGAACCCCTGGTCGCCCTGCCTGTTGAATACTGACTGCAGGCTTGGGCCACCATCCTTGGCTTGCAGTCATACAGTTTCATTTTGTTTGAGTTTTAAGATAGGGTCTCATTTAGCCCATCTAGCTTTGGCCTTACTACAAAGGTGAGGATGACCTTGAACTGGTCTTCCTGTTTCTACTTCCTGAGTGATATTACACTTGTGCCACAGTGCCATCAGCTTTATGGGATAGTGGAGAGCCAGCTCAGGACTTCATGCATACTAGGCAAGCACTGTACTAACTAAGCCACACACCAGCCCCCAAATGCACAAGGTCTGGAGGAAAAGGACATAAATATTAGCAACCTCAAAAAGCAAAGTTGGGGACACTAAATCTTAGTAGTCCTCGCTGGGAGTGCTGGTCAGAATAACAATGAGAGCATTCTGGAATGTCAGAAAGCAGATGAACAACCATGGAGGAAAGCCTTAGATGGTCACCAAGGTGCTGTCTCTGCCCTAACAGTTTCTAGGTCTGTGACTCCACTGTACCTCATGACAGAGTACCAGACTTAGTAACACGAATCATTGCCATTTAAGCCACAGTGGACGCCATGGCAAAGCACTGTCTGTGCTCTAGACCATGACTTGACACTGATGAATGGCTCGATTATCCGACAACCTAGGAAGATTGCAAATGAAAATAGAAACAAAGACATAGTCTCACACATTCAGTTTTTTTACCTTACTTCATTTTAGGGGGAAAAAAGAAAAAGGATTTTTTGAGGTTCTCACAAGTGCTAAAATGCCTCAGGTGAGGGACTGATGATAGTCTGCAATTATCCAAGGCGAGGTCCAAGGTGGTTCCTAAAGATGGAAATAATAACCCTGTCAGATGTGGAAATCAGCTACCATGGGGGAGGGGACGATAAATCCAAACATACTATCCAGCTTGTCTTCACCTCAGAGAGTTTCCAGCTGCTCATGGCGTTCTGCTGTGACTTGCCAGAGATGAAATGAAAAAAAAAAAAAAAGACTCCACTGGAGCCAGCTGGAGGAAGGGCTTGAGGCATATTCTCTTTCAAGAAGTGCTGAGAACTTGTGAAGTCTGCAGAGAAATATAGAAGGTGTCCTTTTTCTTGTCAGTTCCAATTAAGGTCTTTCCCTGGCAAATCCCAGAGTACACCGTTGTTTCCTGAGTGCACTAGTGAAGATCAGATCAGGCCCCACTTGGGTTGAAAGGGCTTTGTTGTGATACCGTGGGCTTTAAGCTTGTCACTTTAAGGTCAGTGGTTCAAATCCATGCCTCACTGAAGGTTATGGTAATAAAGGAACACAGGCTTATGGTGAGCCCAGGGAATGTGTATTGAGACTTGGTTGTGGGAAGGAAATGAACCACATAATGTTCAATTGAGTATGTGCAAACACACACATATGTGCGTGCACACATGGCCTGACACATCACGAGGCAATCAGTGGTAAGCAGTTCTTTCATTCAGCAGATCACAATGAGATTGACAGTGGAGCCTATGACCTTGGGAGCTTGGAATCTGTTCAGAACAATGAATCGTTGCACTAATGAGGGGCAAGTTGGATCTGAGAAAGCATAGCATGGGCATTTTGACACAGCACCCGCCTCTGCTTTCTACAGCAGGCCTTGCACCTCCCGCTCGTTCTTACTCCACCAGCAATACCTTTGTCCTTTCCCTCCTCCCAAGTCCTTATCTTTCTAAGTGTAAGAAACATCACATATTAGTCTTTCCCGTCTTACAGAGTAAAACGTACTGACAAGGTGTTCAAATCATTTTATCTCTTCCACCTTGTAAGACTTCCATGGAAATGTTTCTCACACACACAATAAATCTTTCGTTTATATGAAATAAGTAAGTGACCTACCCACTTCCCTCATTTTCTTTGCACTGGTTCTTTTAAAAGGAACCAAAAGACTCCAAGGTCAGAGCCCAGCCAGTGGGGAAAAAGACAGAGTCATCACCTGCATCAGACTCAAAGCTGGGTGACCTTCCTGTCCAAGTGTACTTGCTAGCCTGGATATGCACTGGTCTGCTCACTTTGAAATTCTTTTTGCACCATGTACATGCAGTACCGACAGGTCAAAAGAGGACATTAGATCCCCCTGAAACTGGCATTCCAGAGGGTTGTGAGGCACCCAGTGTGGGCACTGAGAACCAAACTCAGGTCCTCTGCAAGAACAGCAAGTACTCTTAAACACTGAGTCATCTCTCCAGTCACTGAACAGTTTTCTAAGCACAAATGAGGAGTAGGAAATGGTTGTGGAAATCAAAAGAGATATCTGAATTTGGACCCAAATCCTTCCATTTTGAAGGCTTTTTTAAAGTTCTATCACCTCTCTTGTGCCTTACTTTCCTCTATATGAAATTTTCTGTGCTGGGATTATATTCATTGAAGCTAAAACTAGACCACTGAATTACACAGTGCCTGCCCTCCTGATGTGTAGATGTTTCTTCTGAAATTTAAACATTCCATCTTAGAGGGCAACTTCTTGACATAGGATGTAAAGGAAAGTTAAATATTTTATGACAAGATGTTTCCAAGAAGGTAAAACAACAGGATGTTCTAAGAAGAGGTAAAATATTCCTTCCTATAGAGATGAAATGTAGCAACTCAAAATAACTTCAGGAAGTCCCTGAAACTGACCAAATTCACTAGGCCCCTCCTTCCCTAAGAGTATATAAGCAGTAAAGACTGCTAAGAGGGACTCTCAGATAGGCCAAGCTCCAAATGGACTCTCAGCCAAGTCCAAACCACCTAGAGGAAGCAGAGACTGGACTAACACCCTGAAAGAGTAGAGAACAACAGAATTGACAAAAGAAACAAAATCCAACCAAGCTATCTAGAAGAGGCTCACAGTGCCTGTAGTTGTGTAGTACACTCCAGGTCTCCAGCTTTTTAAACTGTTGCCCATGCATGGGTGGGCATGGGTGATACCGTCACTTCTGTCCCTGTAAGTTAACCCTCAGCTAAGATTTTTGTAAGTAACCAATAAAACTTAATGGTTCATGACGTTGGACTTTGATGTTACCCTTACTTTGGTCTGCCATCAGCTCTTTACCTGAGGTAAGTAAACATTTGTTCATGTCTCCTCAGGAATGGTGTCGCATAACACCTCTATGTGGGATTTAAAAGGAGAAAACGATATCCCGTGATAAACCATGTAAAGTTCCTACCTCAGTAATTGGTACAAGGTAGATTATTCGTGGGGAAGTGTTGATTTATTCACCGATCTATGAAATCCAGCTTAGTGTTTGGTATGTGTCCATCTCCCTCCCTGTCCATTCTTCGTCTCTCTTATTTCTTTCCTTCATTCCATAGCTTTAGCTACTTTAATTCCATACAGCCTTGTGCCTTTTCCCTAGGTCTTTAGACGTGTGTGTGCCCCGGCAGGTGAAAGCCAGAGTTGGTACCACTTGTCTTTCTGTACCACTCCCCATCTTAATTTGAAACTGACTCTCACTGAGCCTGGAGCCCACCAATTCAGATAGACTGACTGGTCCACAAGCCCCAGAGATTCCCCTGTCTCTGCCTCTCTCCCCCATTCCAGGATTACACACATGTGCCACCATGATTCACTTTTTAATGCGCATGTTGGGGACAGAACTGGAGTCCTCATGTTTGTGCAGCAAACACTGAGTCATCCAGAACCCCCTCAGACTTCTCCAGGGCAACTGCTCCTCTAACTCATCCCCTTATGTAAGAGGAAAATGTCTCAAGGGATCATCTCAAACAAGCCTAGCTAGGGATTGTTTTAGGGAAGGCATCTCCTGATCGATTGTCTAATTGAAATAACACTTAATCCTGCTTTCCAGGAGACAGACGAACATGTCTTATCTTCCTGCAGCATAGTGCTGAATGATGGCAATAGCAAGGAATAAACCTCCCTACAATTAAGTGGTTCGCAGTTGATCGCTGTCCATCCAGCCCAAATGCTCAGAGCCTCTAATTCCAGATGTCTTTGTTCCACTTCCAGCCTAGCCAGACCAGAGAACATTCATATAATCCCATGAGAACATTCTTATTCCCCAAAGTGTAACCTGATATATCTTTTTCTGCTGATCTGATTACAGAGTAAAATGCTTTCCTTGGAAAATATGCACAAGTGAAGTTTTCTTTTCTCTCTTTTTCCCTGCCCCCCCCAAGTATAGAAGGCTCTAGAAAGTGAGAAAAACCAAAGCCAGAAGGAAAAAAATCTGTTGTACTGCAGTCAATGAAGAACACATGTAGTCGACATAACAGATGTCCTAGGTTTAAAACCTTAGAGCCTACACCATAACAGACTATCTACATCCTTGAATTGATCTTTGGAAAAGAAACAGAACCAAGAAAATAGATAAAGGACTAAGGAAATAGATGACTCAGTGGGTAAATTTACTGTGCAAGCATGAGGACCTGAGTTCAAATTCCCAGAATCCACATAAAAGCAGGACAGAGTTGCACTCACATCTGTAATCCCAACAACCCTATGGCAAGATTAGAGGCAGAGAGAGGAGAATCTTCTAAAGATACACAACGGCAAGCAACAGGGAGACTCTGCCTCAAACAAGGTGGAAGGTGGACTGGCACCAGAGAATGCACTCTGATTTACACACACACACACACACACACACACACACACACACACACACACACACACACACTCAAGTGCATATGAGCACACACACACACACTTGATATATATATATATATATATATATATATATATATATATATATGTAAGGAAATCTGAGAAGCCACTATAGCCTGTGTCTTTTGTAACAGTTCAGAATTGGAAGTAATTTAAAACCTCAATACAATTCGTCCACCATTCTTTGAAATCCAAATTCAGGGCACTGGGGTTACAGAGATACTGGTGAAACCAGACTTTTTGTCTATCGTTCTGAGCTCTGTTATTGGGAAAAATCATAATGTTCAGCTATGGACACACAACAACTGTGACTTAAGATGTATGGAATTACTTTAAGAATTCGGACTTTGGGGTTGGGGATTTAGCTCAGTGGTAGAGCGCTTGCCTAGGAAGCGCAAGGCCCTGGGTTCGATCCCCAGCTCCGAAAAAAAGAACCAAAAAAAAAAAAAAAGAATTCGGACTTTGGGGCTAGAGAGAAGGCTCAGAAGAGAAGGCTCAACAGTTAAGAATGTGTCCTGCTCTTATAGATGGCCCAAGTTTTGTCCCCAACACCCAAGTTGGATGACTCCCAACTGCCATAACTCCAACTCTAGGGGACCCGACACTCTTCCGTCCTCCAAGGCACCTGCTCTCACATGAACAAGCCTATACACAAAGACACACATTCATTTTAAAAATGAGTAAAACTTTAGCAACAACAAAGAATCCAGACATCCACAGTTGTGGTTACAGCTAAGGAAATGCTGATCCAAAGGTAGAGGGAAGCCCATATCAATGGAGCCCCCAGACAGACATACCAGCGGAATTCAAGAGTACCCACATTGCATAAAAGGGGTCTCAATAGGCGAATTGGTGGAGATGACTTAAAAAAAAAAACACTGTAGATTGACAGCTAAATGTCTGGCATCTGTCTGAAAGCCACTAATGATCAGAAGACTGCCCCCATATAGCCCTGCTATTTTTTGTTTGTTAAGACTGGGTCTCACTATGTAGCCTAGGCCGGCCTCAGACTCAGGTCGATCCATCCCAGCCTCCTGAGAGCTAAGATTACAGGGATGGGACACCCCTAAGCAGAGCAATGCCTAGGTTCTACCCCAGGTTCTGTTCTTAGCCAGATGTGTGATCACTTGGGTCATTTGTGGGCCTCAGTGGGTCAGGAGAAGCCCTTCCTTCTGCAAGCGCCACACCTCTCTCACAGATCTGAAACTTGTGAATTCCTTCTCACTCACCAACCTGAGGCTCCCAGAGAGGAGTGACTTTTCATAGCCTCTGTCCTGAAAACATAGATAGGAAATATGCCAGCAAAGTAAAAGTAGTGTGATTAGTGGGGAAAATGGGAATGCAGACTAGAGAGTGTTGGAATAATCTCGTACAGTGTGTGAAGGTGTGACCCTGTCCTTCCTCACCTGCCTAAGACACCTTGGCTTGGTTTAACAAAGAGCCAATGGCCTAAAGCCAGTCAGGAAAGGATAAGGCGGGACTTCCAGGCAGAAATAGGAACTCTGGGAAAGAACCAAGCACAGGGGATTTGCCAGCCAGACATGGAGGAAGTCAGAGTCGGATGAATGGGGACTGAAGTAGAGGTAACAGGCCATATGGCTAAGATGAATTAGTATAAGCAGGATATTACGTTATAGGAGCTAGTGGGAACTGGCCTGAACTATAAGGCCTAAGCATTCATAAATAATAAAAGATCTCCATGTCGTTTTTCTGAAGCTGGCAGGTCAAGACAGTCAGGCGATAAGGCAGAGATGGAGCTTGGGGATTTGAAGCAGTAGGAGTGAGGGCAGCTAATGAGTTACCAGTGACAGGCCTGGAGCCAGGACCATCCAGATGGGTTCAATATTGTGAATGGTTCGTGACAGAAGCTAAGGATGAGCCCAGGGTGTCTGGATGAAGTAGATCCAGAGTATTGTATGAACCGAGAACGCATAAAGAGCACCTAACCTTGCAGAGGGCAGGGCACGTACCAGAAGGAAGAGTGTGGCCTGGGTCCATGAGATGGTACAGGAGGTTCCTGGGCAGACAGGCTCTACTACAGAGACCAGCAATGCTGAGGGCAAAGATACGAGCAGTCAGAGTCAGAACGTGAAAGCCTTCAGCTCCAAGCTAAGAGCTTAGACTGACCCAGTAGGACAGAGGCTGTAGGTTATCCTCACTTCAGCGTATGCTCTTTGCTTGCCCCCAAACAGGTTTTAAATGGTTTGTTTTGCTGACGTTTCAGATCCGGGCCTGGCCACCTCAGGCTCTCATTCGGGTTATACTGAGGGCTGTTTGTCCTACGTGCTATGCACAAGTGTTTTGTGACTCCACAGACTCACCACACCCTTCTGTCATGTGCTCGTGTTCTAGGTTGTTAAAAAGAAATATATTTCCTAGTATCAGTGTCTCACTGTGGTTGACACAGAGGTCAAACCATCTCCTAAGCCTGTTCCCTTTGCTTGTTTGTCATCCGCAGGGTTTGCTGTGTAAAGCATGATGACTTCATAGGGCCACCTCACTTTCATTAAATCTCTTAGTGCTCACAGGGCATCAGGAAGGAATGTGCAGGGTGGGCTAGTTTTAAAGGTGTAGAAAACATGTCTGGCCAGGGCCGGTGGAAGAGAGGCCAACACTGACTCTAAGAGCCTCAAGTAAGCAATGAATCAAATAGAAAGAAATCAAAAGGACACAGAGAAAGGGTTTGTCCGGACCCCAAAGGCTGCTAATGGCCAGAGTTCTCTGCAGCCAGTAATGTCACAGGGGAGATGTAAAAGCAGATCCGCCCACACCCCTATCTAGGGCCAAAAGACTGAAGTGCACTTTAAACGCAGGGGCTTGAAAGCTGGCCTAGCTAGCTGTTCAGCAAGATGGTCACTAGATCCAGCCATTCATGTGCTAGCCATCTCTCCTCACATCCTAGCACTGCCCTTCCCGTCTAAGTATCTGAACCCTTCAGTTCTCCTAGAGTCTTAGATTCGGCTTTTGAGCTCTGAACAGCTGTGCAGAGGAGGCTGCCTCAGCCCCATGGGGACTCCTGTCTTCAGCGATGATTCTCCGCAGCGCAGCTCTGGCAGTCTGGCCTCCTCTCCCTGTGTAACTGATCCCAGTCCTCTGGTTCTGTCAGCACCTCTTCTGTGTACACTATGACATGTGTGAGCCCCCAGCTGGGCGGCAACCCTCAATGAAGTGTGAGTTTCCTCCCAGCTCACACAGACTGCCTTTCAGCAGAAAGCCAGTCGCCTGGGACCTACTAGTCTTAGAAATGGTGCTTTCACTGGGGGATCATGGAGAAGAGATCCCCTAAGCCTTCAGATTGACATCCCTGCTCGACATCGTCTCCCACAACCATTCTGCTTATGCCTGCAGAATTAATATGTATAACAGCTCAATGCTGTGTGTCACGTTTCAAAATCCTTCTGTGGCTTCCCCTTTTCTACAAAATTCAAAGCAAGCTATTTGTGTTAGCCTGTGGTACCTTCCCCAAGAAAATCCCCAAATGCTTTTGATTGGCTTTCTCCACTCCCACCACTATGAACAACAAATGCTCCATCTGGAATGGTGCATGCTATGGTTTTCAGACAAGGAGCTTGTCCTGTCTCTCTCCTTTCTCCTCTCTTGCCAGGCATAACCCTGTGAGTCTGTAATTCCAGGGCTAGAGAGGAAGAGACAGGTGGATTTCTGGGCTAGCTGGCCAGCTAGTCTAGCTGAATCCATGGCTCCAGGTTTGGTGAGAGACTCTGCCCCAATAAATAATGTAGAGATTGATAGAGACAGATACTTAATGTTGAACTATGGCTTCTACTTGCACATATAACAATACAGAGGGGGATGGGGGGAGGAAGAGGGAGAGCGAGAGGGAGAGGCAGACACACACACACATATACACACATAATACCTAGGTATCATCTATTAAATATTTTGCCATGTGCTTTAGAAACTAGATCACAGAAGTCAAGTAACATCTATAACAAACACCAAGGCCTGGTAAAGATGTTCAGAAATGCTTATAAGAATGATTGTCCCCTCCATCCTGCCATATTATTTGGTAGATTTAGAAAAAGATCTTCCTGGTATCTCTTGCGATCTTAGACTCTTCAGCATAGGAATGGTTTTTAAGTGTCATTCTGTCCATTCTTGTGTTTGATGACAAGAATCTCTTTAGAGTGTCCCTGGTGAGGACATGATGCCAAGTGATTTCCCACAGGAACAGCTGGGAAAGCGGCTAGAGCTAGGCTCATCCAGATTGAAGTCAATGCCTATACCAAGAGATGAATTTCCCATGCCAAGACACCACAGCTTCTCTCTCTCTCTCTCTCTCTCTCTCTCTCTCTCTCTCTCTCTCTCTCTCTCTCTCTCAAGATTTATTCATTTATTATATATAAGTACACTGTAGCTGTCTTCAGATATACCAGAAGAGGGCATCAGATCTCTTTACAGATGGTTGTGAGCCACCATGTGGCTGCTGGGAATTGAACTCAGGACCTCTGGAAGAATAGTCAGTGCTCTTAACCACTGAGCCATCTCTCCAGCTCACAGCTTCTCTCTTTATGGCACAGATTTTCCTTTCTGCCCAGTGTGTTCTCAAGCCCAAGTAACAAAAGCTCAGCTTGCTGGTAATAAGGGACCAAGGTCAAGACACTGTGTGTCACTTGTCACCATTCTACACTGCATCCTATGTCTGTCCCTTTTCATTCTCATAGGGAGGGGCATCCTAAGCACCACATATAAAGATCCAGGAATCTGGCCATTTTACCCCAGAAAGGGGGAGAAGATGAAATGTAAATAAAGTTCATGGTCTTTGGAGCCAGCCAGGTGGGGAGTGCAATTTCCATTGTCTGGCTAAGAACAGATTCTGAATGGCATTCTGTAATTCCCTATCTTCGTTACTTTGGCTAAAACACCCAACTTCTCTGAGGCTTCGTTTTATAGTATGTAAAAGAAGGAATGCCAGTGGTCTCACTGGTTTATGACAAATAAGAAAATGCACAGGCATCGGGTAGGGAGTCTTCAGCTTCTAGTGATAAACAAGGACCCAAAATGGCTACCACCATGGTGGGAATTTTATAAGCTTACCTAACAAGAAGTCCAGAAGTAGAGGAGTTTTTGGGATTGGTGAGTTCCTAAAGCACCCAGGCTATTTCCATGTTCTGCTATCCTCAGCACGAAGCTTGGCTAGGCAGGATTCCCACAGTTCAAGGAATCACATTCACAACCTCTACTACACAGCAGCAGAACAGAGCGCGCTCTGTCTCATTTATGAGAGTGAGAGAATCTTTCCTCGAAGCCCCTCGCTGATTCTTGCCCTCACATCCTTGGCCAGACCTGAGTAACAACTCATGCTTTAACCCAACAGCTGACAAGGGAGATTAGGATCTCCATGATTAATCATAGTGGAGATCAAGTTTATTGCCCAAGAGATAGATATCTGAACAACAGAATTCATTTAGCAGAGAAGGGGTAGGGTGGATATTGGGAAAGAACCCAACGGTGTCTGTTACATGTGTAGTTGTGTGATAAACATTATTTTTGCTATGTATTATACATTTTTACTACGTGAACTTATTGGTGATAAATCCAAGGCCCCAGTTTCTTCTCCTGAAAGATGGGGATGTAATTATCTGGTTTGGCAGTAGTGGAACACACCTTAATCCCAGCACTTAAAACGTGCAAACAGGAGGGGCAGGAGTTCAAGGTTATCCCCAGCTACAGATTAAGTTAAAGGCCAGCCTGGACTACATGAGACCTTCCTCAAAAAAAAAAAAAAAACAGGGATGGACGATGGTAGCACATGCCTTTAATCCCAGCATGAGGGAGGCAGAGGTAGGTGGGTCTCTGTGAATTCAAGGTCAACCTGGCTTATAGGGCAAGTTCCAGACAGCTAAGACTACACAGAGGAACCCTGTCATGAAAAAAAAAAACAAATAAACAAATAAAAAATAAAATAAAAAAGATTAAATTAGATAACATATAAAGTCATCAGTGCTTAATAAAGACCTACTTAATAGTTGCATCTAATTATTGCCTGGATACTTAAGCTACAGGGCTCTTATAAAGGTTCCTAGGGTTGGTCCCTGTCTGCAAAACTCAATGATCACTAGAAACAGTTTATACTTAGCATTCTCTTATATATTTGGTTGTGAGCCTAGCCTTTAACGGCTGAGCCATCTCTCCAGCCCTATACTTAGCATTCTCTAATTGCAATTCTGCATGTTAATTTGTCAGTGTGTAATACTGTAAGCACAACCCTGTATACCCAATAGTTTTCCCTTTGTGATAGGGCTCCAGTGTCATGATGCCTTTGCCCCTAGACAGCATGAAAAGCAATCTTTCTTCCCCTGCAGAAGCATCTGATAGCCCAAGGCCAGTAACTCCAACCATCCTGGGAGGAGATCTCATTTTTGGAGGGCAGAAAGCATCTTTTGTTTCCTTTGCTCCTCTGCAGCAGCCACCAATATGTCAGGGTTAAGATCCTGTGACCGGTCCATCTCCACTGCTTATGATCTGGGTGACGTTAGGCGAAGCATTTTACTAGTCTATAAACAGCTTTTACCATACCTGCAAGATGGGAAGAAGCCTCACCTTTCTTTGCTTTCTCTCATACTCCAGCCTGTGGTGACTTGGAATGACAGGTTACTCCTGCACAACTGTCCATCTCCTTTTGAAAGATCAGTGTCAACCCCACCCCATCCTCTCCTGGGTTAAGCTCTTCTTCCGTTACCTCCTTTCTACAGCACAAGGACCCTAAAAGACCATGCACTTGTTTCTAACTTCGCAATGGTCTCCTAGGATTGTGACTCTTTCTAACTCTTGTCTTCACCTCTAGATAGTGAGACCTTGAGCTGAGAACAAGGTCATCCTCCAACACATGGGCACCTTTTCACTCTCAGGTGGGTCAGGAGTGACCAAAGTGCTGTCGCTGCGGTGAGATCGTCTCAGTACATCGAGACTCTGCATTGCTAGTGAAGTTGCCATGCACGCTTGTGGAGCCCCCAAGCGTCATCCCTGGAATCCCAGCCACAGCGAGATAGCATGACGACTTCCTTCCTGGAAAGACCATCCCAGCAAACGGAGCATTTCAATAAACAAATAATAAAAGCGTAGAACAAATGGGAGGGGAAATGTGGGGCCCCAGGAGGAGCACGGATGGAATCCGACTTGGCAAGAAGCTGAGCGAAAGACATTCAAAGCCAGAGATTTATGACCAGGAATTTTGTTTCCACATGGCCCTGCCTGCTCCGGACCAGTTAGCAGACAGGACAGGACACGGTGCCAGAATGATTTGGAGGAAGTAGGGCACCTATATTCATTTTCCTTGGAAAGAATTCTGAGTTTGTGCATTCCAAGGACCTTTTAGAGTTGCAGTTACTAGAATGTACGCGTGCCCCCATCCCCCACCTCTGCCCCGTCCCAATATGCAGGAATTCATCATTTGATGATCAGTGGATAAAGGGCTTGCTTTGCAAGTCTGAGGACCTGTTACATCCCTAGAACCATGTCTAAAGCCTGGCATGGTCGTGTGTGCCTGTAATCCTAGCCATGGGAGACGGGAGCTGGAGAGATAGGTGGAAATAGTGACTGCAGTGAAATCCCAGAGATTGTCTCAAACAAAAGGTAGAAGGTACCTGAGGACCAACACCCGACATCGTTCTCGGACTCGCATTCATTCTTTATATACATGCAGACCCCACGTTGTGGATGTCTGTATGCCCACATGTTTTTAAAAGATCATCCTCGGGCTGGAGAGATGGCTCAGCAGTTAAGAGCACTGACTGCTCTTCTGTAGGTCCTGAGTTCAATTCCCAGCAGCCACATGGTGGCTCACAACCATCTGTAAAGGGGATCCAATGCCCTCTTCTGGTGTTTGAATACAGCTACAGTGTACTCACATACATAAATAAATCTTTAAAAAAAAAAAAAAAAGATCATACTCTCATGCTTCCTAAAGCCCAAAAATGAATTAAATGCTCCCCCCCCCCAGGATTTAAACTTTCCAGATGCTTGTTTGGCTGAGTTGAACTAAATGCCTTCCTTTTAAAATGTTGGGTGCCATTCTTCTCCATCCCGTGTCCTTTCACGTGAGAAGCCTGAGGCCTCTGTGGCTCTGCTGGTCTTAATAACTCTGTGCCAACAGGATCAAGGTTTAGTATGCGTTTAATTATACTACTACTAGTTGGGTTGGGGTTAGGCTTGTGGCTCAGTGGTAGAGAGCTTGTCTACTATGAACAAGGGCCATGGGTTCAACCCCAGTCTCTCTCTCTCTCTCTCTCTCTCTCTCTCTCTCTCTCTCTCTCTCTCTCACACACACACACACACACACACACACACACACACACAGAGAGAGAGAGAGAGAGAGAGAGAGAGAAGAGAAAGAGCTCAGAGCTACTAATAAAACTCTGGCTCTCAGAATGTGTCTAGAAGTGGGATTTTAGAACTATAAGCTTCTAATATTATCCTAGTGAAACCTTCAACAGTCAGAAGTCAATCCACCTTAAAATCCTTTACAGAGTGGAGACTCCTCCCCCAATACACCATAATTAATTACAATTCCCATCTTTAAAGTCCCTTCCAGCCATCACTTGGTCTCCCAAAGGCTCGTCTGCAGTGAGCATCCAGGTACTCAGGAGAGGTAGTTAAGCAAGTCTTTCCTGTTGCTTGAGCATTAGCTGTTGAGAGATGCCATCCAAAAGAGTCCCAAGTTTGCTGTATGCGGCCTGTCAGGTATGCCAACTGGGTAGGAATTAGCCATTCGCTATGCCTGACTCACTTCTATAGTTAGTCATAAAGGAATGGGGCAGGTCAAAGGCACCATAGCATGGCTTCTATGTCAACAGTTCACTCCCACAGAGGAAGGAAACGGGCTAATTGATTGCTTATCATAAAAGCTTCTAAGCTCTTGGCCCCGGGCACCTCAGCACTCCCACACTGCCTGGGGAGCTGCCATCCCAGCCATTGACTTGGCCCCTAAGACTTTCAGGCAGTGAAACTGCTCCACCGGGCTGTGGCCCTGCTGGCTACTGTGCTGCAGAGGAGTTTCTCCATCAAACTGTCAGTGTCCTGAGGCCCATGGTGTCTTCACAGACTGGAGACTCCTCCCCAATACACCATTTCATCTTACAGCGGCAGGGATCGTCTCTGAAGACCAGGCCAACCAGGCACGCTCTCAGAGTCCTATCTCTGAGGGTAAGATCATCACCTGTGCTTTATCTACCCAGTGTCTGTCTCAACGAATCACTGTAGACTGTTTTCCAATATGGCAGCCATCGTGGCTGCTCACCTTGAAATTACTAAAGGAAACTAAAATGCTAGTACCTTATACTAACTCAGTATCCCAAGAGCCCAGTCTGCATCTGGCTAGGGTGCAGTGTATTGGTCAGCAGTTAGGCTATTTCTACCACCACAAAGCATTCTATTGGGTAACACTGCTGTAGATTAATTAGTTCAGGAGCTAGTTTGCAAAGATGTTGGATGTATAGGAGGAGCCAAAGGGGGGTTGCGCTTAGCTGGGCTAGAAAAGAGTGAAAGGGGCAGGTGCAGCCATCATTCACCCACCTGCCCATCCATCTCTCCAGCCAGCCTCCAGTAACGCTGGTCACCACTATTAACACACTATCTTAGGAGAAACCCAGGGCTGCTGCTGCTGCTGCTATTTCCAGAAATGCCACCAAAACACAGGCCAAGACAAGAGCCTCTCTGTCCATACACCTTTTTGTATCCTGCCAAGCATAGTCTACAAGAGGATGAGGAGGAACATTATCATTTGCAAGTTTTCCTCATTGCCTGTGATACAGAGAAGGATAAAGGGAGTGGAAAGGAACTTTTCTTTTGTTTTCAGTATTTTTATTCTTTGATAACTTCAGGCATACAGTGTATCTTTATCATATTCACCCCATTACCCTTTCACACTCCCCTCCCCCTTCCAATGAACTTTTTCTTCCCAACCTCTCCCTACATCCCTCTCTCTCTGGCCCGTGAGTTCATCTAGGGTTACTTGTGTGAACATAAGCAAACTTCCAGCGGCTTCACCACTAGAGAAATGACCCTTCTGCACCACCCACCCCCAGCAATCATTATTGCCAGTAGCTCCTCTGGGAAGGATGGGAAATGAACCTTACAATAAGTGGGCAAATAGCCAACAGCGGAGGGGTTTATCCGTGACGCTGTAGGACAGGCAACTTGGAGCTTCTGTCCATCTCCTCAGTGGTAGCCACTACCACTTACCTTGGCCCTGGATGTTCTTACCTTTTCACCGTGCCCTGCCTCCAGAGGATCTTGCACTCCTTGTTCCTTTCTCTTCACGGGGCTAGCTGCTTCCATGTTCCAGATCACATGTTCAGCATTCTCTTCTCAGAAAGACATTTCATGACCTGACCTTGCCAGTATGCCTAAAATAGCCTCCCGCTGCACTTCCTGCTCACCCTTCCCGGCGACACCACTGTTGATTTTCCTCGTTTTGTTTCTATTGGAAATCATCTTCTATATTTCTTTTCCTTCTCCCCTCGCTAGAATGCAAGCTGGGAAAAAGCAGGCAGCTTGCTGCCTTGTGTTGCTAAGTGCTGTATTCTCAGCATTCAGAGTGGTCCTTGATAACTGGAGTGCCTGAAAACATTGTTTCCATCTACTCTTCAATTATGCACTCTTTCCTGTCTCCCTGGGTGAGGGGTTTCTGCTGCGAGTCCCCAGAGGACCACACATTCTCTTATTATAACACTTAATTACAATTACAGTTGGCCCTCTGACAGAACAACACGGTGACCG